>NC_060124.1:645485702-645797066 GCF_021461395.2 Schistocerca americana
GTGCATCGGAATCTAATAGTGATCTCCCATGAGCCGCTCAAAGCACAAACTCTTAGAAGATTCACTCCTCTTGTACTAAAGTTGGCATTGTGCATTTTGTATTTAATCCCTGAGCAATTTCTGTGTTTCATGGTCAATGTGAAGGTCCAATGGCTACAGTAAACCTGCACTGGTGCATCGGAATCTAATACTGGTCTCCCAGGAGCCGTTTAAAGCACAAACCCTTAAAAGATTACCTCTTCATGTACTTAAGTTGGCATTGTCCTTTTGTATTCAATCCCGATGCAATTTCTGTGTTTCGTGGTCAATGTGAAGGTCGAAGGGATACAGTAAACCTTCACTGGTGCATCGGAATCTAACACTGGTCTCCCAGGAGCCGCTCAAAGCACAAACACTTAGATGATTAACTCTTCTTGTAGTTAAGTTTGCAGTCCCTTTTGTATTCAATCCTGATGCATTTATTGTGTTTCATGGTCCATGTGAACTTCCAAGGGATACAGTAAACCAGCACTGGTGCATCGGAATCTAATACTGGTCACCCAGGAACCGCTCAAAGCACAAACCGTTCGAGGATTCACTCTTCTTGTACTTCAGTCGGCATTGTCCCTTATGTATTCCATCCCGATGCAATTTCTGTGTTCCATGGTCAATGTGAAGGTCCAAGGGATACAGTAAACCTGCACTGGTGCATCGGAAACGAACACTGGTCGCCGAGGAGCCGCTCAAAGCACAAACTCTTAGAAGATTCACTCTTCTTGTACTTAGGTTGGGATTGTCTCTCTTGTATTCAATCCCGAAGCAATTTCTGTGTTTCATGGTCAATGTGAAGGTCCAAGGGATACAGTAAACCTGCACTTGTGCATCGAAATCTAATAGTGGCCTCCCAGGAGCCGCTCATAACACAAACCCTTCGAAGATTCACTCATCTTGTACTTAAGTCGGCATTGTCCTTCTTGCATTCAATCCCGAGCAATTTCCGTCTTTCATGGTCAATGTGAAGCTCCAAGGGATACAGTAAACCTGCACAGGTGCATCGGAATCTAATACTGGACACCCAGGAGCCGCTCAAAGCTCAAACTCTTAGAAGATTCACTCTTCTTGTACTTCAGTCGGCGTGACCCTTATGAATTCAATCCCGATTCGATTTCTGCGTTTCATGGGCAGCGTGGAGGTCCAAGGGTCCAAGGGATACAGTTAACCTGCACTGGTGCATCGGAATTTAATACTGGTCTCCCAGGAGCCGCTCAAATCACAACCTAATAGAAGAATCACTCCTCTTGTACTTAAGTCATCATTGTACCTTTTGTATTGGTCCCCATGCAATTTCTATGTTGCATGGTCAATGTGAAGGTCCAAGGGATACAGTAAACCTGCACTGGTGCATCGGAATCGATCACTGGTCTCCATGGAGTCGGTGAAAGCACAATTTCTTAGAAAATTTATTCTTCTTGTACTTAAGTTGGCATTGTGTATTTTGTATTCAATCCCGATGAAATTTCTGTGTTTCATGGTGAAATTGAAGGTCCAAGGGATACAGTAAACCTGCACAGGTGCATCGGAATCTAATACTGATCTCCCAGGTGCCGCTCAAACACAAATTCTTAGAACATTCGCACTTCTGGTACTTAAGTCGGCATTGTCCCGTTTGTATAAAATCTCGATGCAATTTCTGTGTTTCATAGTCAATGTGAAGGTCGAAGGGATACAGTAAACCTGCGCTGGTGCATCGGAATCTAATACTGGTCTCCCAGGAGCCGCTCAAAGCACAAACTCTTGGAAGATTCACTCTTCTTATACTGAAGTCGGCATTGTGCCTTATGTATTCAATCCCGATGAAATTTCTGTGTTTCATGGTCAATGTAAAGGGCCAAGGGATACAGTAAACCTGCACTGGTGCATCGGAATGTAATACTGGTCTCCCATGAGCCGATCAAAGCACAAACTCTTAGAAGTTTCACTATTCTTGTACTAAAGTCGTCATTGTGTATTTTGTATTCAATCCCGATGCAATTTCTGTGTTTCATGGTCAATGTGAAGGTCCAAGGGATACAGTTAACTTGCACTGGTGCATCGGAATCTACTACTAATCTCCCAGGAGCCGCTCAAAGAACAAACCCTTAAAAGATTAACTCTTCTTGTACTTAAGTCGGCATTGTCCCTTTTGTATACAATCCCGATGCAATTTCTGTGTTTCGTGGTCAATGTGAAGGTTGAAGGGATACAGTAAACCGGCACTGGTGTATCGGAATCTAATACTGGTCTCTCAGGAGCCGCTCAAAGCACTAACTCTTAGATGATTAACTCTTCGTGTAATTAAGTCGGCAGTCCATTTTGTATTCAATCCAGATGCAATTTCTGTGTTTCATGGTCAATGCGAAGGTCCAAGGGATACAGTAAACCTGCAGAGGAGCATCGGAATCTAATACTGGACAACCAGGAGTCGCTCAAAGCTCAAACTCTTAGAAGATTCACGCTTCTTGTACTTCAGTCGGCATTGTCCCTTATGTATACCATCCCGATGCAATTTCTATGTTTCATGGTCAATGTGAAGCTCCAGGGGATACAGTAAACCTGCACTGGTGCAACGTAATCTAATACTGGTATCTCAGGCGCCGGTCATAGCACAAACTCTTAGAAGATTCACTCTTCTTGTACTTAAGTCGGCATTGTGCCTTATGTATTCAATCCCAATGCAATTTCTGTGTTTCATGGTCAATGTGAAGGGCCAAGGGATACAGTCAACCTGCACTGGTGCATCGGAATCTAATAGTGATCTCCCATGAGCCGCTCAAAGCACAAACTCTTAGAAGATTCACTCCTCTTGTACTAAAGTTGGCATTGTGCATTTTGTATTTAATCCCTGAGCAATTTCTGTGTTTCATGGTCAATGTGAAGGTCCAATGGCTACAGTAAACCTGCACTGGTGCATCGGAATCTAATACTGGTCTCCCAGGAGCCGTTTAAAGCACAAACCCTTAAAAGATTACCTCTTCATGTACTTAAGTTGGCATTGTCCTTTTGTATTCAATCCCGATGCAATTTCTGTGTTTCGTGGTCAATGTGAAGGTCGAAGGGATACAGTAAACCTTCACTGGTGCATCGGAATCTAACACTGGTCTCCCAGGAGCCGCTCAAAGCACAAACACTTAGATGATTAACTCTTCTTGTAGTTAAGTTTGCAGTCCCTTTTGTATTCAATCCTGATGCATTTATTGTGTTTCATGGTCCATGTGAACTTCCAAGGGATACAGTAAACCAGCACTGGTGCATCGGAATCTAATACTGGTCACCCAGGAACCGCTCAAAGCACAAACCGTTCGAGGATTCACTCTTCTTGTACTTCAGTCGGCATTGTCCCTTATGTATTCCATCCCGATGCAATTTCTGTGTTCCATGGTCAATGTGAAGTTCCAAGGGATACAGTAAACCTGCACTGGTGCATCGGAAACGAACACTGGTCGCCGAGGAGCCGCTCAAAGCACAAACTCTTAGAAGATTCACTCTTCTTGTACTTAGGTTGGGATTGTCTCTCTTGTATTCAATCCCGAAGCAATTTCTGTGTTTCATGGTCAATGTGAAGGTCCAAGGGATACAGTAAACGTGCACTTGTGCATCGAAATCTAATAGTGGCCTCCCAGGAGCCGCTCAAAACACAAACCCTTCGAAGATTCACTCATCTTGTACTTAAGTCGGCATTGTCCTTCTTGCATTCAATCCCGAGCAATTTCCGTCTTTCATGGTCAATGTGAAGCTCCAAGGGATACAGTAAACCTGCACAGGTGCATCGGAATCTAATACTGGACACCCAGGAGCCGCTCAAAGCTCAAACTCTTAGAAGATTCACTCTTCTTGTACTTCAGTCGGCGTGACCCTTATGAATTCAATCCCGATTCGATTTCTGCATTTCATGGGCAACGTGGAGGTCCAAGGGTCCAAGGGATACAGTTAACTTGCACTGGTGCATCGGAATTTAATACTGGTCTCCCAGGAGCCGCTCAAATCACAACCTAATAGAAGAATCACTCCTCTTGTACTTAAGTCATCATTGTATCTTTTGTATTGGTCCCCATGCAATTTCTACGTTGCATGATCAATGTGAAGGTCCAAGGGATACAGTAAACCTGCACTGGTGCATCGGAATCGATCACTGATCTCCATGGAGTCGGTGAAAGCACAATTTCTTAGAAAATTCATTCTTCTTGTACTTAAGTTGGCATTGTGTATTTTGTATTCAATCCCGATGAAATTTCTGTGTTTCATGGTGAAATTGAAGGTCCAAGGGATACAGTAAACCTGCACAGGTGCATCGGAATCTAATACTGATCTCCCAGGTGCCGCTCAAACACAAATTCTTAGAACATTCGCACTTCTGGTACTTAAGTCGGCATTGTCCCGTTTGTATAAAATCTCGATGCAATTTCTGTGTTTCATAGTCAATGTGAAGGTCGAAGGGATACAGTAAACCTGCGCTGGTGCATCGGAATCTAATACTGGTCTCCCAGGAGCCGCTCAAAGCACAAACTCTTGGAAGATTCACTCTTCTTATACTGAAGTCGGCATTGTGCCTTATGTATTCAATCCCGATGAAATTTCTGTGTTTCATGGTCAATGTAAAGGGCCAAGGGATACAGTAAACCTGCACTGGTGCATCGGAATGTAATACTGGTCTCCCATGAGCCGATCAAAGCACAAACTCTTAGAAGTTTCACTATTCTTGTACTAAAGTCGTCATTGTGTATTTTGTATTCAATCCCGATGCAATTTCTGTGTTTCATGGTCAATGTGAAGGTCCAAGGGATACAGTTAACTTGCACTGGTACATCGGAATCTACTACTAATCTCCCAGGAGCCGCTCAAAGAACAAACCCTTAAAAGATTAACTCTTCTTGTACTTAAGTCGGCATTGTCCCTTTTGTATTCAATCCCGATGCAATTTCTGTGTTTCGTGGTCAATGTGAAGGTTGAAGGGATACAGTAAACCGGCACTGGTGTATCGGAATCTAATACTGGTCTCTCAGGAGCCGCTCAAAGCATTAACTCTTAGATGATTAACTCTTCGTGTAATTAAGTCGGCAGTCCATTTTGTATTCAATCCAGATGCAATTTCTGTGTTTCATGGTCAATGTGAAGGTCCAAGGGATACAGTAAACCAGCACAGGTGCATCGTAATCTAATACTGGTCTCCCAGGAACCGTTCAAAGCACAAACCGTTCGAGGATTCACTCTTCTTGTACTTAAGTCGGCATTGTCCCTCTTGTATTCAATCCCGAGCAATTTCTGTGTTTCATGGTCAATGCGAAGGTCCAAGGGATACAGTAAACCTGCAGAGGAGCATCGGAATCTAATACTGGACAACCAGGAGTCGCTCAAAGCTCAAACTCTTAGAAGATTCACGCTTCTTGTACTTCAGTCGGCATTGTCCCTTATGTATACCATCCCGATGCTATTTCTATGTTTCATGGTCAATGTGAAGCTCCAGGGGATACAGTAAACCTGCACTGGTGCATCGTAATCTAATACTGGTATCTCAGGCGCCGGTCATAGCACAAACTCTTAGAAGATTCACTCTTCTTGTACTTAAGTCGGCATTGTGCCTTATGTATTCAATCCCGATGCAATTTCTGTGTTTCATGGTCAATGTGAAGGGCCAAGGGATACAGTCAACCTGCACTGGTGCATCGGAATCTAATACTGATCTCCCATGAGCCGCTCAAAGCACAAACTCTTAGAAGATTCACTCCTCTTGTACTAAAGTTGGCATTGTGCATTTTGTATTTAATCCCTGAGCAATTTCTGTGTTTCATGGTCAATGTGAAGGTCCAATGGCTACAGTAAACCTGCACTGGTGCATCGGAATCTAATACTGGTCTCCCAGGAGCCGTTTAAAGCACAAACCCTTATAAGATTACCTCTTCATGTACTTAAGTTGGCATTGTCCTTTTGTATTCAATCCCGATGCAATTTCTGTGTTTCGTGGTCAATGTGAAGGTCGAAGGGATACAGTAAACCTTCACTGGTGCATCGGAATCTAACACTGGTCTCCCAGGAGCCGCTCAAAGCAAAAACACTTAGATGATTAACTCTTCTTGTAGTTAAGTTTGCAGTCCCTTTTGTATTCAATCCTGATGCATTTATTGTGTTTCATGGTCCATGCAAACTTCCAAGGGATACAGTAAACCAGCACCGGTGCATCGGAATCTAATACTGGTCTCCCAGGAACCGCTCAAAGCACAAACCGTTCGAGGATTCACTCTTCTTGTACTTCAGTCGGCATTGTCCCTTATGTATTCCATCCCGATGCAATTTCTGTGTTCCATGGTCAATGTGAAGGTCCAAATGATACAGTAAACCTGCACTGGTGCATCGGAAACGAACACTGGTCGCCGAGGAGCCGCTCAAAGCACAAACTCTTAGAAGATTCACTCTTCTTGTACGTAGGTTGGGATTGTCTCTTTTGTATTCAATCCCGAAGCAATTTCTGTGTTTCATGGTCAATGTGAAGGTCCAAGGGATACAGTAAACCTGCACTTGTGCATCGAAATCAAATACTGGTCTCCCATGAGCCGCTCAAAGCACAAACTCTTAGAAGATTCACTCTTCTTGTACGTAAGTTGGCATTGTGCATTTTGTATTCAATCCCAATGTAATTTCTCCACTTCATGGTCAAAGTGAAGGTGCAAGGGATACAGTAAACCTGCACTGGTGCATCGGAATGTAATTCTGGTCTCCCAGGAGCCCCTCAAATCACAAATTATTAGAAGATTCTCTCTTCCTGTACTTAAGTCGACAATGTATCTTTTGTATTGGTCCGCGTGCAATTTCTGTGTTTGATGGTCAATGTCAAGCTCTAAGGGATACAGTAAACCTGTACTGGTGCATCGGAATCCAATACTGGTCACCCAGGAGCCTCTCAAAGCACAAACTCTTAGAAGATCAGTCTTCGTGTACTCAAGTCGGCATTGTGCTTTTGTATTCGATCCCGATGCGATTTCTGTGTTTCATGGTCAATGTGAAGGTCCAAGGAATTCAATAAACCTGCACTGGTGCAACGGAATCTAATATTGGTCTCCCAGGAGCCGCTCAGAGCAGAAACTCTTAGAAGACTCACTCTTCTTGTTCTTAAGTCGGCATTGTCCCTTTTGTATTCAATCCCGATGCGATTTCTATGTTTCTTGGTTAATGTGAAGGTGCAAGAGATACAGCAAACCTACACTGGTGCATCGGAATTTAATACTGGTCTCCCAGGAGCCGCTCAAAGCACAAACTCTTCCAAAATTCACTCTTCTTGTACTTTAGTCGGAATTTTCCCTTATGTATTCCATCCTGATGCAATTTCTGTGTTTCATGGTCAATGTGAAGGTCCAAGGGATACGGTAAACCTTCACTGGTGCATCGGAATGTAATACTGGTCTCCGAGGAGCCGCTCAAAGCACAAATTCTTAGAATCCTCACTCTTCTTGCACTTAAGTTGGCATTGTGCATTTTGTATTTAATCCTGATGCAATTTCTGTGTTTCATGGTCAATGCGAAGGTCCAAGGGATACAGTAAACCTGCACTGGTGCAACGGAATCTAATACTGGTCTCCCAGGAGCCGCTCAAAGCACCAATTCTTAGAAGATTCACTCTTCTTGTACTTACGTCGGCATTGTGCTTTTTGTATTCAATCCCAATGCAATTTCTGTGTTTCATGATCAGTGTGAAGGTCCAATGGCTACAGTAAACCTGCACTGGTGCATCATAATCTAATACTGGTCTCCCAGGAGCCGCTCAAAGCACAAGCCCTTAGAAGATTAACTCATTTTGTACTTCAGTCGGCATTGTCCCTTATGTATTCAATCCCGATGCAATTTCTGTGTTTCATGGTGTAGCGTTGCTCTTGGGGGACAAAAAATAAAATGAATTGTTACTTTTTTTTTAATGTCGAAAAATTGAATATTTTGGTGGGCCACTTGGCCATAGAATCAGGGATTTATTACGCTATTATAATAACATATGTTGACCATTAAATACCTGAATAAGAGCAGCATATTGATATATATATATATTTGAGATCACTCGGAAGAAACATTATCATTTCTGTGCATTTTTATAGTCGCGATACAGTCATACCCGGAACAACACTAAGGGACCAGAAGATTTATAGACTTTAAAAGAAAAGCAACACAACACAATTAAAAAAAAAATTGGTTCAGAAATAATAGGAAAACGATAATGTTCCTTCTGCCTCATGCTGCGTTCGGCCCATCAGTGTGATCGTAATTTCTGATGATGAAGTAACACAAAATAATTAAGTTAAGTAAATAAGGAGATGGACTCATCAAGGTTAATATACGTAAATAAGCACACTTATCTTTAACACACTTTTTTTTTAATGCTACATACCTTTTCATATTAAATTACAATAGATGACCATTGTGGTTAAATACTTTATACATAACAGTCAAAATGTCCTCTTGATGCTGTCTGTTCGATATCAGTTACTAGAAACTACATCTTTTCTAATTGTAAAAAATAACAATTAGCATATTCACTCAATATTTTCACATCAAATATAAAATACAGTTGTAGAACGCAGCAAGTCCACGTCCGCCTCTCATGGAATACAAACAGTAAAAGGTGAGGCGCCAAAAGCCTCATTTGTCTTGAAATAACAGAATTCTTTTTTATACCATTAATCGATACATGTACATAGAGATTTACTGGCACCGCGCAAGAACGGCAAAGATAAAGAATAATTGATTCTGTCGCTGCTATGCGATGGTTCATTTCGTTTACTTTACAATTGTTCGATAACTTTAGGCCAACAGGCGTTTACTATTGAGCGTATATTAATGTTTGTGAGGCGAAAATTACTAATATTACACTGCCTCCCATGAGGAGGGAAGGAATACCGAAGGTATTACTTTCATCCTGATGCCCATTGGAATATTTGTAATTTTCGGGTGTAACACACAGGTTATTAAAAGTTTCATTTCATATTCATTCCATAAAAAAAGAATTAACGTTTCAATTTGTAATTACTGACGGTGGATCATTGTGAATTTGTTCTGTGTTTCTATCAGTGTTTGTATGGATTCAGTCTATCTTGATGATTCTTAAAATTAAGGCTATAAGTACACATATTTACAAAATTTATAAGGAAATAGAGTCACACTTCATTTTTCATCATTGCAAAAGTAATTTGACTATCACAACTGGTACACAACTTTCTCTTTTGACAGTATTCATTATATTGTCATCGTCTTGTCGATTGATTGCCTTGTCCGTCGTCGCACTTAATTATACATTTATTTTCGTCGCACATACACTATTTATGATAGACGTGGATTGTAGAGCGGCCACTGGTGATGGCTTCGACAAGGAAGTCCATATCTTTCACTTTCAGGGCTCGTGTGTGGCTCTCCGAATTATTTCACATATGAAACAGATAAAATATCTTATATTAGAATAGCTTACAAAACTAATTTTATATACATGTGGGATGGGATATAGGAAGGATCGGATCCTTTGACGTATTTTCGTGTGCTTATTTTCATTCGTATCGTGACCTCTCGTCAAAGTTTACATTTCAACAGTGTTCAGAGGTGACCTTGTGACTTGTCTCTGTGTACAATCAGTCATTACAATAATTACGTTAACTTCTCTATCTTAGAGTCTCTCGGAAGGTTTATGATACATATAAAATGTTTTCAGTACTGGGTGTGAATGTTTTTGCTACAGAATGTAGCGCACAGCAACTGCGTTGGCGGTTGAACGTTTACATTATTTCGTCACGTGGTGGCTGTCCGCCTCCACTGTTGCGAGCAATCTTGAAATTCAGTCTGTGCGCGCGCACGTGACCGGAGCTTTCTTGCAGAGCGTTGATTTCGCGCTTGAGGTGCCGTGCGTCGCTTTTGTTCGGCGGATCGTGGCTTTGTGCTTTTTAGATTGCTGGAGGGAGCTTCTGCCACCGAAACTGCCTCACATCACTTCCTGTCCACTATCCAGTTACGGATTCACAGGTAAGTGGTAGCTACCACTGCAACTGCATGTGTGGAATGACACTGATTATTACACACTGCACACATCAACGGATTTTTCACACATATGGTGCAGTAGAATACTGCCACTGAAAACCGTCGAACTTTAAAACTTCACTTGCACTGTGTCGAGCGTCTGCATGAACGGTGTATTAAAAGAAATTCTCGCGTCATAACATCACACGGTGTTTACAAGTTGATTTACATACTAATATTTACAAGAGTTCATATAAATCGATAAATAATCTAATTGACCACTTTGAATCAAAACAATTGTTTCTTAATTAGTTTTTTTTTTATTTAAGCCTACGGTCACAGGTAGGCTATTATAAGTCCTTTTTCTTTGACCAAATCCATTCCAATCTCCTTTACAAATTAATTTCATTCATAGTAATCTTTATCACGCTTGCTTATTCATTTTGTAGGACCAATACTTTTTCTTTTAGTGCTCGTCTTATTTAGTGACTTGTGAGGGGAGCTTCATTTATGTCAAAAGTTTTTCTCGTATGTGCTTGTCTTTAAAGAAAGTTCGAGGACAGATTTGAAAATAGCAATTCCGCCTCTGAGTTTCGTGTAGAAATACAAACAGTCGAAAAAAGAAAGGTGGGAAAAGCGGGTCTACTCGCTGATCGTCGACAGAATTTAAATTACTCCTCAACCAGGTCGAAACTTTAATTTACCTTGCGCATTACAAAAGCAATATGCGCGTCGCGAACCTACTCATTTTTAAATGTAGTGCCTCACTTCCTAAGCACACGTGCATCTTTACAAGTTGATCCTGAGGAGTCGATAGGATCAAGGATCTTAAAGGATTTGCACTTAGGAAAGGGATTCAATAATCACATAATCACAGAGAAAACAATAAATATTGCAGTGCACACTTAAAATAAAATCTATCACTTCAAGCATGTATATCTAATATGTATCTTGCTGCAGCTTGCTTACTACTCTTTGCTCATTTCTTAGACTAAGTCAAGTTATGCATTACGCATTTGGGTATTAATTATCATTTGTATATATAAGCCTCTCACTAGAGTGCTGTTTGCTGCTGTCGCTACCTGTGAAGCTTGGGCGAGATCCTTATTCTATGTGCTGCTAGCTTGTGAATTTGCAGTATCGCTAATGCTCAATAGTACCGTGAAGTTGACATAATAAACCATGTTACTCATATGTTCTTTTACTCAGCTTGTTTATAGTGTGGACTCATCTTACCTTGCGTTATATAATAAACTTCCTTTTTATTCCATCACGCTTTTACTTAAGGTTAACGTCAGGCCTTTTTAGAACAATTGCACTGCGTTATCAATCTGTTCATGCTTAATCCTATGTATCTGTTCACTTCAAAGAGATGTTATTTTATCGCTGGCACAGCACTGTGCTGGAATTTACAAGTTAAATCTACCGACTGTTTTACGCTAACAGGTGGTGCCTTATTTACGTCACCTTTGAAAATAGGGAATAACCTCATGGAATCGAATCTTTCTCACAACTTTCCTCTTTTGTCTGGACGTTTAAGTATTTCCTTTTAAAACAGGTCATTAATTTGTCCTCGATTAAATTTCACTTACTAATACTAAGCACATATAATCATCATTTTCATATTACTATTTAGTGAGAGAAGTGCATTATTCGCTCCTTCCTGCTCATTCTCAAATTACTATTTAGCGAGAGAAGTGCATTATTCGCTCCTTCCTCTTTCCTCATTTTAGTACTTTGGGGCTAATTAATACCTCTCGAGTACATCATTTTCCTTACATACTAACTTATAACTAAAATTGAAAATCGCCTCTAGGACATGTCCTCCTGTTTGCATAAAGATTATTCATGTAAATACTCGTCTACAACTTATTCTGTATTTTATTTTCCAGACGCGTTGTTTTAATACATAAGGTTTCCTTTCAGCACCGGTTAACGTCCATAGTCAGTTCAGTTCCGTTCTTGTTACTCATTGGTTAATCCTGATCTCCAATACCTTAGAATTTTCTTACAGCTTAAATTAACTTAATTCCTGGCGTTATAAAATTTTCTTAAATCTTGATGGTGGAACAAACCTTTGATTTTATTCGTGGCAGGGTCAGATAACAAATAGCTACCAATGTGTGGTTTCCTCATTATCACAAAGGGACCTTCATAAATGTGTTGCCACTTACGATTCTTCTTTAACAACAGGGATGGTTTAAAGTGAGTCCTGACTAAAACCTTTTCTCCTTCTTTGAAATCTATAACTCTGTTTACCTTCTTATCAAATGCCTTTTTTCGGAGGTTAGCATACGTTGTCAATGATATGAGAGCTTGCCTGATTTTTGCGTCTAGGTCCAATTCGTTGTCTTGTAACTTTGGAAGGGGGTCTATCCACTCATTCCTCTCTTTTGATCTTGACATTAACTCATGTGGCGTGAATCCGGTCGACAGATGAGGAAGGTGGTTTACAATCTGTTCGAATGGTGTTACGAAGTCTACCCACTTAGATTGCTTATTCCGAATGTACGTCCTTATAAATCTGTTAAATTCTTTGAAGATTCTTTCTGTCGGATTCGATTGCGGTCGAAACAGGGATATCAAAATTTGTTTGATTCCATGGCGAGCAAGAAATGCACGCCACGGGCGTGATGTGAAATTTGAAGCATTATCAGACAAGATTGATTCTGGAACCCCGAATCGTGGGAAATAATCATTTTCAATGCGACGAATTATTGGATTTGCACAAGAAGATTTTACTGCGTACAGTCTTATGTGCTTAGAAAAATTGTCCAGGATTGCTACTAAGTATTTAACGCCTCCCCTACCGGTGGGTAGTGGACCTGCTAAATCAATACTAAGAAGCTGGTTTGGCCTTTCAGCAAC
Source organism: Schistocerca americana (assembly GCF_021461395.2). Taxonomy (NCBI): domain Eukaryota; kingdom Metazoa; phylum Arthropoda; class Insecta; order Orthoptera; family Acrididae; genus Schistocerca; species Schistocerca americana. Next base: position 645,498,567 of record NC_060124.1, read on the forward strand.
TATTGGATTTAGTGGAATTGAAGTGGAAATGTTTAAGGATTTTGCCTTTTGACAGATGACACAGTTTCTCAATAATTTATGAATTCTCTGGTGCAGATTCGGAACATAACAGTAAGTCGAGATTTTCCTTTTACATTTTTCTGGTCCGTAGTGACCCCATGAAATGTGAGTGTACCACAGAGATGTTCAATGAAATTTCGAGGGATGCAAACACACCACCCCTCAGATGACTCAGACGTCTTATGAAATAGCACTTGGTTATGAACTTTATAAAACTTGGACAACTTGTGGGCTGGATTTTCGTGAAGAATTTGTCTAACCTTTTTCCATTTTGGATCTGTATTTTGAAGAATCTGAATCTGCCTACATAACTGAAGAAAATACTTTCTGTGAATTGGATCTTTCATTAACAAAACTTTATAATTAGACATTTGTTCCACCAGTTCGCAGGTTTCTAGTAAGCCCTCAGGTGAGCGAGAAAGTGCGTCTGCTATACCATTATCTTTACCTTTTATATATACAATGTCAAAGTCATATTCCTGCAGGAATAAGCACCATCGAGTAAGACGAGGGTGTTGCAACTTGCATGTAAGGAGGAATGATAAAGCTTGATGGTCTGAATAGACTTTAATTTTTCTTCCATAGATATAATAGTTAAATCGCCTAAAAGCCCATATTACGGCAAGTGCCTCCAACTCCGTAACCGAATAAGACTTCTCACACTCTGATAACACTCGACTCGCAAAGCTAATCACTTGGATTTGCTCGTGTCCATTTACTAATTGAATCTGGAAAAGACAAGCGCCGATACCCACAAAGGAAGCGTCTGCAGTAATACAAAATTCCTTATCCATCTGAGGATGATGGAGAATGTTACTGTTAACCAGACTGTCTTTAATTTTCTTAAATCCGTCTTGGCATTCCGGCGTCCAATTCCAATGTGAATTCTTTTTTAAAAGGTTGTGAAGAGCGGGATTGTTCAATACCTGATTAGGAACAAAACGTCTGAAAAATGACGTAAGACCGATAAATCCTCTCAGTTGCCTTTTTGTAACAGGGGTTGGAAAGTATTTTATAGCAGACAATTTTTCCGGGTCGGGTTTAATTCCTTCAGGGGTGATGATGTGTCCTAAAAATTTAATTTCACTTTTTCCAAACTTGGATTTCTTAAGATTTGCTGTAACACCATACTCTCTGAATCGTTGAAATATCTTTTGCAGAAGGGCCACATGATCTTCCCAATTTTTCGATGCTACAAGAACGTCATCCACATAGACTGTTACCTCATCTAAAAGTTCAGGACCTAGTACATAGTCAAGGGCAGAAATAAAAATTCCGGAACTCACATTTAGTCCAAATGGTACAACTTTGAAATGGTAAGATCTACCTGCAAATATAAAGGCAGTGTACTTCCTTGACTCCTGCGCAAGTTTTACTTGCCAGTAACTGCTTTTCAAATCAAGGGTACTCAAATACTTAACTCCATGAAACTTCTGTAGATGCTCTTCAAGAGCCTCTGGTCTCGTTCTTATGGGTACTATAATTTTATTGATTAATCTTGCATCTAGGACTAGCCTTACGCTACCATCTGATTTTAGCGCAGACAATAAAGGACTCGAATAAGGTGAATGAGATACTTCTATCACATTCCAGCGTAACATTTTCTTGATCTCGCATTTGACAGCTTCTCGTCTCGCATATGGAATGTAATAGCTTGTTCTACAGTAGGTTGAATGGGGCAGGACATCCATTCGATATTCAAAGCCTTTTATTAGTCCAGGTTTCTTAGAAAATACTTGAACGTAATCTGTTAACAAATTGTAAAGCTCATTCTTCTGTTGTTTGGATAATTCAATGGACTCACTAGCTTTACCGTATAATTCATTCTGACTGGGAATTAGGTCTTTATACTCATCGTCATTAACACTTTCAAGATCTGTCATGTCTTCTGTCTGACTGTACTGTTGTCTTTTAGTCCATGGCCGTACTGCTATTTGAAGCACCCCAAAGTTTGTCTTCACCTTACTTCTTAACAAATTTACAGTTACTTGTTGCTGACTCGCTACTAGAGTACAGATTCCACACTCGATGTCAATTTTAGCTTTCGTCTGCCTCAAGAATTCCATACTCAGGATACATGGCACTGATAGGTTTTTAACAATAAGAAAAATGCACGTTACTGAAATAGACTCTATCTGGATTTGAAGCTGAGTCTGAAGATTTACACGTTCTGTTAGTGGACCAATTGCTCCCGATACGGTGCAACCTTGAATTGGAAGTGATAAAACTTTGCATACAGAGGATATTGGCTTAAATAAACATAAAGATAAGACATTTATATTAGCTCCTGTATCTACAATGGCTGTTACTGGTATGTTGGCAATTGATACTCTTATGGAAGCTTGAACTTGTTCGTCCCATACGTCATCATTGTCTTTCGTCTCAGTGTCTGCTACTAGATCATCCCGTAAGTTTGTCTCTTTGTCATACCTAATTTTTTTAATTTCGTGTGGACTAAGGGACAGGGTGCCCCCATTCAAACCTGCAGCATCATCTAGGAGGCTCAAAGGTGCTGCTTTTAATTTTCCGCTCGACGCTTACTTTCCTGCTGATTTATATTTCTTAATGTTTCTTCCGTCTGGAACTGGTGTTGGTTTTGTGGTACGAACTCGGTTGGAAACGATTCTTGTTGTCCTGGCGTATTCGCTTGCGCATAATAAATTTGCGTATTATGCGGGCGTTTAGGCTTCAGAGTTCCCGAAGGTCCGTTCGCTTGTGGCTGAAAAGTATTTTGCTGTGGCTTGTGTTGATTGTAACCGTTAGTGAAAGGTGTACATTGGTGTCCACCTTGATTATGGCATTTATTTCTTTTCCACTGTCGATTTGAATCGTAAGACTGATCGTTTTGATAATTCCCGTTGATCGGTTGCGCGTTTCCATATTGCTGGGGCTGTTTGTTATAATGTGCATTTTCGTACTGAGGTGGTGACGAATTATATATTGGATTGTATCTCTGGCCGTTATTGTACTTATTTTTGTATTTGCTGTTGGAGTACGTAGTGTTCTTATTTTTGAAACCGTTGTGGGGTTGGTACTGGTTGTCGCTGTGACGCGCTTTCGCTCGGCCACCAGTGTTGCCTACGTAATCTGTATTGTGCTGGCCGCCTGCACTGAAGTGAGCGTTGCCAACATCAACTCTAGCGTCCTCGTAAATCAGATCTAACGAGTCTAACACAGATAGGAAAGTGTCCGTATCGTCCTCAGACACGTTTACTAACTTTTCTCTGATCCCAATCGGTAGCTTAGTTTTTAGAATCATAATAACGTCTTTGGCGGTGATCGGCGAATCCCAGAACTTGATTTTCGCTAAATACTTTTCAAAATATCTTCTCAAACCACCGCGCTTGCTGTTAAACACTTCGGCGTTGTAAACCTCTTTTCTCAGGCGCTGCTGCACACCAGAACTCCAGAATTTAGCTAAAAACATCTGTTCAAACGCTTTGTAACTTTTACAAGAGTCGACCATTTCGGTTCCCCATAAGGCAGCATCGCCTACGATAAATCCACTAACGAATTGAATTCGCTATCGGTCACTCCAGCTATTCGGGAAAATTCCTGAAAAATTTCGGAGGAACACTATAGGATGAATTTCTCTTTTCTGTGGGTGAAAGGTCGGAAAAATACGATGTTTGATCACGCTTTCCTCCTGCATCAAACTGACAAAAGTGGGTGGGCTGGTAGTCTGGTTAACTTGTGCTTCTATAGAACTATGAGTTTGTGCGTTATCAAATGGTGAACGGTAGTGTACCTGCTGTTGTTCATTACTTCGTGGTGAATTATTCCACTCTCCTGACACGGAAGGTGGGGAATTTTCAATTTGACATTTTAGTGTACGAACTTCATCAACTATCTGTTGACGCCATTCAGGTAAATCTTGAGCTAACGTTCGTCTTATCTGGCCTAATTCTGACATCACTGTGTCTCCTGTTTTTCCAGGGGCTGCCAATATTTCAAAGGCCACGTTTTTGACCGTTCCCCTGAGTTCGTTCTTGACCTTGTTTTCTATGAATCCGTTTTTGTTTTTAATCCACTCTTGGTAGTGGTCGGACAATGCTTCAGCATGTGCCTTAACAGTATTCCTTATTTGATCCTCTACATTAAGAGTCTCAATCTGTTTGGAAAGATCATCAGCAAGATTCTCGATCGTGTCTACTGCGGTTTTAACTCCTTTGACCTCATCAGAGATTGCAGTATAATCTTGTTTTAAGGTCGCAGCTTGTTTTTGATATTCTATCACTTTTGAATTTATCTCTAACTGGGCTGCTTCGATTTTTTCATCTAACCGTTTTGAAATATCCTCTATTTTTGACTCTACTTGTGTGTCAATTTCTAGGCTCATGATCGTGATCTGACTACTGATTTGGCTTTGGACATTACCCAACAGGGTATTTAAATCAGCTGTTATGTCTGCCTTTAGTTCGGCCTTTACCGAATTTAACTGTGTATTTAGGTCATTTATCTCCGTTTGCAGATCTGTTTTTACTGAATTTATGTCTATTTTTAACGAATTTATTTCTGTTTTTACTGAATTTATGTCTTCTTTTACTGAGTTGCACAGATTTGTAAGGACCTGATTTTTATTATGCCGTCTTTCGGCCTTCTCTTTTTCTTCGTGGGCCTTTTCATCTAATCTTTCCTGTTTTTAGCTTTCGAACTTGCGTTCCATTATGGCTTCGATCATTGCAGCCAAGTCATTTTTTTCAAATGCGGGAATAGTTTGCACACTAGGACCAGCTTCTAAAACTTAGGTCGAGGCTGCTTCTGCTTCCGCTCGTGTACCTATCGCGCGTGATCGTAATGGATGGTGAGGTCCATTCGCATCACCGCTGTCGTCTGGTTTTGTTTGTGTGCGCTGTTTACCGTCAGCCATGGTCGTGAATTATTTGTCAAATGTCAAAATGCTACAGATACTGTTTGTCACTGCCGTCAGTCGTTTGTCTGTGACGTAGTGCTATGGCTTACTGGGACCTAAGATAAAATTTTAACTCTGGGTAACTGACGTTCATTTACGCCAAGAAGACAAGATGGTTCCTACTAATTACAAACAAATGAAATATCACACGTTTTACCCGTTTTGAGCGTAGTTATCCGCCATATCGCAATTTTTTTTATGCACTGACAACAATGGTACACTTTCACTGAATTTAACTACATAAGAATGGACTATGGACAAATTGAAATAAAGCTGTTTCAAGGCAAGGAAAGACAGGTTTACGTTCTGATCAACTCGAAAGATGCTACGTCACTACGAAAGCTTGGCTACTGCGTATAAAAATTTAACTTACTATGGCTGTCTTGATAATGATACAGCTGGATACTCGCGTTTTTTGGTAATTTCATCAATCGTTCTTCTGAATAAATTAAAAGGTTTTCCCACTTCTCTTTCTTGGTTGAATAGCATCCACATGAAAAAATGAAACAGTTATTAGAACAAGCACTGAAAAATTAATAAACACATACATGAAATGATTTTTGATCATGTCCCTGTTCGGGCGCCAAGTGTAGCGTTGCTCTTGGGGGACAAACAATAAAAAGAATTGTTACTTTTTTTTTTTAATGTCGAAAAAGTGAATATTTTGGTGGGCCACTTGGCAACAGAATCAGAGATTTATTACGCTATTATAATAACATACGTTGACCATTAAATACCTGAATAAGAGCAGCATATTGATATATATATATATATATTTGAGATCGCTCAGAAGAAACATTATCATTTCTGTGCATTTTTATAGTCGCGATACAGTCATACCCGGAACAACACTAAGGGACCAGAAGATTTATAGACTTTAAAAGAAATGCAGCACTACACAATTAAAAAAAATTGGTTCAGAAATAATAGGAAAACGATAATGTTCCTTCTGCCTCATGCTGCGTTCGGCCCATCAGGATGATCGTAATTTCTGATGATGAAGTAACACAAAATAATTAAGTTAAGTAAATGAGGAGATGGACTCATCAAGGTTAATTTACGAAAAAAAACACACTTATCTTTAACACACGTTTTTTTTTTAATGCTACATACCTTTTCATATTAAATTACAATAGATGACCATTGTGGTTAAATACTTTATACATAACAGTCAAAATGTCCTCTTGATGCTGTCTGTTCGATATCAGTTACTAGAAACTACATCTTTTCTAATTGTAAAAAATAACAATTAGCATATTCACTCAATATTTTCACATCAAATATAAAATACAGTTGTAGAACGCAGCAAGTCCACGTCCGCCTCTCATTGAATACAAACAGTGAAAGGTGAGGCGCCAAAAGCCTCATTTGTCTTGAAATACAGAATTCTTTTTTATACCATTAATCGATACATGTACATAGAGATTTACTGGCACCGCGCAAGAATGACAAAGATAAAGAATAATGGATTATGTCGCTGCTATGCGATGGTTCATTACGTTTACTTTACAATTGTTCGATAACTTTAGGCCAACAGGCGTTTACTATTAAGCGTATATTAATGTTTGTGAGGCGAAAATTACTAATATTACAATGGTCAATGTGAATATCGGAGGGATACAGCAAACCTGCACTGGTGCATCGGAATTAATACTGGTCTCCCAGGAGCCACTCAAAGCACAAACTCTTAGATGATTAACTCTTCTTGTACTGAAGTCGGCAGTCCGTTTTGTATTCAATCCCGATGCATTTCTATGTTTCATGGTCAATGTGAAGGCCCAAGGGATACAGTAAACCTGCACTGGGGCATCAGAATCTTATACTGGTCTCCCAGGAGCTGCTCAACCCACAAAATCCTAGAAAATTCACTCTCCTTGTACTTTAGTCGGAATTGTCCCTTTTGTATACAATTTCGATGCAATATCTGTGTTTGCTGCTCAATAAAAAGGTCCAAGGTATACAGTAAACCTGCACTGGTGCATCGGAATCTAATAGTGGCCTCCCAGGACTCGCTCAAAGCACAAACCCTTCGAAGATTCACTCTTCTTGTAATTAAGTTGGCATTGTCCCTCTTGAATTCAATCCCGAGCAATTTCTGTGTTTTATGCTCAATGTGAAGGTCCAATGGCTACAGAAAATCTGCACTGGTGCATTGGAATCTAATACTGGTCTCCGAGGAGCCGCTCAAAGCACAAACCCTTAAAAGATTAACTCTTCTAGCACTTTAGTTCTCATTGTCCTTTTTGTATTCAATCCCGATGCATTTTCTGTGTTTCATGGTCAATGTGAAGGTCGGAGGGATACAGTAAACGTGCACTGGTGCATCGGAATCTAATATTGGTCTCCCAGGAGCCGCTCAAAGCACAAACTCTTAGATGATGAACTCTTCTTGTACTTAAGTCGGCAGTCCCATTTGTATTTAATCCCGATACAATTTCTGTGTTTCATGGTCAATGTGAAGGTCCTAGGGATACAGTAAACCTGCACTGGTGCATCAGAATCTAATACTGGTCTCCCAGGAACAGCTCAAAGGACAAACCGTTCGAAGATTCACTCTTCTGGTACTTAAGTCGGCATTGTCCCTCTTGTATTCAATTCCGAGCAATTTCTGTGTTTCATGGTCAATGTGAAGGTCCAAGGGATACAGTAAACCTGCACTGGTGCATCGGATTAGAACACTGGTCTCCGAGGAGGCGCTCAAAGCACTAACTCTTAGAAAATTCACTCTTCTTGTACTATGGTTTAATATTGTGTATCTTGTATTCAGTCCCGATGCAGTTTCTGTGTTTCATGGTCAATGTGAACGTCCAATGGATACAGTAAACCTGCACTGGTGCATCGGAATCTAATACTGGTCTCCCAGGAGACGCTCAAAGCACAATCCCTTAGAAGATTCACTCTTCGTGTTCTTAAGTCGCCATTGTCCTTTTGTATTCAATCCTGATGCAATTTCTGTGTTTCATGGTCAATGTGAAGGTCCAAGGGATACAGTAAACCTGCACTGGTGCATTGGAATCTAATACTGGTCTCCCAGGAGCTGTTCAAAACACAAGCTCTTAGATGATTAACTCTTCTTGTACATAAGTAGGCTGTCACTTTTCTATTCAATCCCGATGCAATTTCTGTGTATCATGGTAAATGTGAAGGTCCAAGGGATATAGTAAACCTGCACTGGCGCATCGGAATCTAATACTGGTCTCCCATGAGCCGCTCAAAGCACAAACTCATAGAATATTAACTCATCTTGTACTTAAGACGGCATTGGCATTTTGTATTCAATCCCGATGATATATCTGTGTTTCATGGTCAATGTGAAGGTCCAAGGGATACAGTAAAACTGCACCTGTGCATCGCAATCTAATACTGGTGTCCCAGGAGCCGCTCAAAGCACAAACCCTAAGAAGATTCACTCTTCTTTTACTTATGTCGGCATTGTCCCTTTTGTTCTCAATCCCGATGAGATTTGTGTGCTTCATGGTCAATGTGAAGGTGCAAGGGATACAGTAAACCTGCACTGGTGCATCGGAATCTTATACTGGTCTCCCAGGAGCCGCTCAATACACAAACTCTTAGAGTATTAACTCTTCTCGTACTTAAGGCGGCATTGTGCATTTTGTATTCAATCCCGATGCAATTTCTGTGTTTCTTGGTCAATGAGAAGGTCCAAGGGAGAGATTAAATCTGCACTGGTGCATCGGAATCTAATACTGGTATCCCAGGAGCCGCTCAAAGCACAAACTCTTAAGAGATTCATTCTTCTTGTACTTAAGTCGGCATTGCCCCTTTTGTATAGAATCCCGATGCAATATCTGTGCTTCATGATCAGTGTGATGGACCAAGGGATACAGTAAACCTGCACTGGTGCATCGGAACCAAATAATGGTCTCCCAAGAGCCGCTCAAAACACAAACTCTTAGAAGATTCACTCCTCTTGTCCTTAAGACGCCATTGTCTCTTTTGTATTCAATCCCGATGCTATTTCTGTGTTTCATGGTCAATGTGAAAGTCCAAGGGATACAGTAAACCTGCACTGGTGCATCGGAATGTAATTCTGGTCTCCGAGGAGCCGCTCAAAGCACAAACACTTAGAAAATTCACTCTTCTTGTAATTAAGTTGGCATTGTGCATTTTTTATTGAATTGCGATGCAATTTATGTGTTTCGTGGTCAATGGGAAGGTCTAAGGGATACAGTAAACCTGCACAGGTGCATCGGAATGTAATACTGGACAACCAAGTGCCGCTCAAAGCTCAAACAATTAGATGATACACTGTTCTTCTACTTTCGTCAGCTTGACCCTTTTGTATTCAATCCCGATGCAATTTCTCTGTTTCATGTTCAATGTGAAGGTCCATGGGATACAGTAAACCCGCACTGATGCATCGGAATCTATTACTGGTCTCCTATAATCCGCTCAAACCACAAACCCTTAGAAGATTCACTCTCCTTGTACTTAAATCGGCATTGTGCATATTGTATTCATCCCCGATGCGATTTCTTTGTTTCATGGTCAATGTGAAGGTCCAAGGGATACAGTTAAACTGCACAGGTGCATCGTAATCTAATACTGGACACTCAGGAACCGCTCAAATCCCTAACTCTTAGAGGATTCACTCTTCTTGTACTTATGTCGTTATAACCCTTTTGTATTCAATCCCGATTCAATTTCTGTGTTTCATGGTCAATGTGAAGGTCCAAGGTATACAGTAAACCAGCACTGGTGCATCGGAATCTAATAATGGTCTCCCAGGAACCGTTCCAAGCACAAACCGTTCGAGGATTCACTCTTCTTGTACTTAAGTCGGCATTGTCATTCTTGTTTTCAATCCCGAGCAATTTCTGTGTTTCATGGTCAATGCGAAGGGCCAAGGGATACAGTAAACCTGCACAGGTCCATCGGAATCTTATACTGGACACCCAGGAGCCGCTCAAAGCTCAAACTCTTAGAAGATTCACTTTTCTTGTACTTCAGTCGGCATTGTCCCTTATGTATTCCATCCCGATGCTATTTCTGTGTTTCATGGTCAATGTGAAGGTCCAAGGGATACAGTAAACCTGCACTGGTGCATTGGATTAGAACACTGGTCTCCGAGGAGGCGCTCAAATCACTAACTCTTAGAAAATTCACTCTTCTTGTACTATAGTTTAATATTGTGTATCTTGTATTCAATCCTGATGCTGTTTCTGTGTTTCATGGTCAATGTGAACGTCCAATTGATACAGTAAACCTGCACTGGTGCATCGGAATCTAATACTGGTCTGCCAGGAGACGCTCAAAGCACAATCCCTTAGATTATTCACTCTTCTTGTTCTTAAGTCGCCATTGTCCTTTTGTATTCAATCCCGATGCAATTTCTGTGTTTCATGGTCAATGTGAAGGTCCAAGGGATACAGTAAACCTGCACTGGTGCATCGGAAACTAATACTGGTCTCCCAGGAGCTGTTCAAAACACAAACTCTTAGATGATTAACTCTTCTTGTACATAAGTAGGCTGTCCCTTTTCTATTCAATCCCGATGCAATTTCTGTGTTTCATGGTTAATGTGAAGGACCAACCGATACAGTAAACCAGCACTGGTGCATCGGAATCTAATACTGGTCTCCCATGAGTCGCTCAAACCACAAACCCTTAGAAGATTCACTCTTCTTGTACTTAAGTCGGCATTGTGCCTTTTGTATTCAATCCCGATGCAATTTCAGTGTTTCATGGTCAATGCGAAGGTCCAAGGGATATAGTAAATCTCTACTGGTGCATCGGAATGTATTACAGGTCTCCCAGCAGCCGCTCAAAACATGAACTCTTAGAAGATTCACTCTTCTTGTACGTAAGTCAGCATTGTGCCTTTTGTATTCAATCCCGATGCAATTTCTGTGTTTCATGGTCAATGAGAAGGTCTAAGGGATACAGTAAATCTGCACTGGTGCTTTGGAATCAAATACTGGTCTCCCATGAGCCGCTCAAACCACAAACCCATAGAAGATTCACTCTTCTTGTACTTAATTCGGCATTGTGCCTTTTGTATTCAATCACGATGGGATTTCTGTGTTTCACGGTCAATATGAAGGTCCAAATGATACAGTCAACCTGAACTGGTGCATCGGAATCTAATAGTGGTCTCCCAGGAGCCGCTCAAAGCACATACTCTTTGAGGATTCACTCTTCTTGTACTTAAGTCGTCATTGTGCCATTTGTATTAATCCCGGTGAAATTTCTGTGTGTCATGGTCAATGTGAAGGACCAAAGGATACGGTAAACCTGCACTGGTGCATCGGAATCTAATACTGGTCTCCCATGAGCCGCTCAAACCACAAACTCTTAGAAGATTCACTCTTCTTGTACTTAATTCGTCATTGTGTTTTTTACTTAATCACGATGCGATTACTTTGTTTCATGGTCAATGTGAAGGTCCAAGGGATACAGTAAACCTTCACTGGTGCATCGTAATCTATTACTAGTCTCCCAGGAGCCGCTCAAACCACAAACTCTTAGAAAACTCACTCTTCTTGTACTTAAGTCGGCATTTTCTATTTTGTATTCAATCCCGATGCAATATCTGTGTTTCATGGTCAAGGTGAAGGTCTAAGGGATACAGTAAATCTGCACTGGTGCATTGGAATCAAATACTGGTCTCCCACGAGCCGCTCAAACCACAAACTCTTAGAAGATTCGCTCTTATTGTACTTAACCCGGCCTTGTGCCTTTTGTTTTCAATCACGATGCGATTTCTGTGTTTCATGGTAAATTTGAAGGTCCAAGTTATACGGTAAACCTTCACTGGTGTATCGGAATCGAATGCTGGTCTCCCAAGAGCCGCTCAAACCACAAACTCTTAGAAGATTCACTCTTCTTGTACTTAAGTCGGCATTGCGCCTTTTGTATTGAATCCCGATGCAATATCTGTGTCTCTTGGTCGATGAGAAGGTCTAAGGGATACAGTAAATCTGCACTGGTGCATCGGAATCAAATACTGGTCTCCCATGAGCCGCTCAAACCACAAACCCTTAGAAGATTCACTCTTCTTGTACTAAATTCGGCATTGTGCCTTTTGTATTCAATCACGATGCGATTTCTGTGTTTCTTGGTCAGTGTTAAGAGGCAAGGGATACAGTAACCTGCTCTGGTGCATCGGAATCTACTACTGGTCTCCGAAGAGCCGCTCAAAGCACAAACTCTTAGAAGTTTCACTCTTCCTGTTCTTAAGATGGCATTGTCCCTTTTAATTTCAATCCCGATGCAATTTCTGTGTTTCTTGATAATGTGCAGGTCCAAGTGATAAACTGAACCTGCACTGGTCCATCGGAATATAATACTGGTATCCCAGGAGACGCTCAAAGCATAAACTCTTAGAAGATACACTCTTCTTGTACTTTAGTCGGCATTGTGCCTTTTGTATTCAATCCCGATGCAATTTCTGTGTTTCATGGTCAATTTGAAAGTCGAAGGGATAATGTAATCCTCCATTGGTGCATCGGAATCTAGTACTGGTCTCCCAGCAGTTGCTCACAGCACGAACTCTTAGAAGATTCACTCTTCTTCTACTTATGTCGGCATGGTCCCTTCTGTATTCAATCCCGATGCAATTTCTGTGTTTCATGGTCAATGTGAAGGTCCAAGGGGTATGGCAAACCGACACTGGTTCATCGGAATCTAATACTGGTCTCCCAGGAGCTGCTCAAAACACAAACTCTTAGAAGATTCACTCTTCTTGTACATAATTCGGCATTGTCCCTTTTGTATTCAATCCTAATGCATTTTCTGTGTATCATGGTCAATGTGAATGTCCAATGGACACGGTAAACCTGCACTGGTGCATCGCAATCTAATACTGGTCTCCCAGGTGCCGCCCAAAGCACAAACTCTTAGAAGATTCACTCTTCTTGTACTTAAGTCGGCATTGTACTTTTGTAGTCAATCCCGATGGAATATCTGTGTTTCGTTGTCAATGCGAAGAACCAAGGGATACGGTAAACCTGCAGCGGTGCATCGGAATTTAATACTGGTCTCCCAGTAGCCGCTGGAAGCACAAACTCTTAGAAGATTCACTCATCTTGTACTTAAGTCGGCATTGTGGCTTTTGTGTTCAATCCCGTTGCAATATCTGTGTTTCATAATCAATGTGAATGTCCAAGGGATAGAGTAAACCTGCACTGGTGCATCTTAATCTAATACTGGTCTCCCGTGAGCCGCTCATACCACAAACCCTTATAAGATTCACTTTCCTTGTACTTAATTCGGCATTGTGAATTTTGTATTCAGTCACGATGCGATTTCTGTGTTTCATGGTCAATGTGAAGGTCCAAGGGATACAGTAAAACTACATTGGTGCATCGGAATTTAATACTGGTCTCCCAGGAGCCGCTAAAACCACAAACTCTTAGAAAACTCACTCTCCTTGTACTTTAGTCGGCATTGTCCTTTTGTATTCATTCCCGATGCTATTTCTGTGTTTCATGGCCAATGTGCAGGTCCAAGTGATAACGTAATCCTGCACTGGTGCATCGGAGTATAATATCCCAGGAGATGCTCAAAGCAAAAACTCTTAGAAGATTCTCTCTTCTTGCACTTTAGTCGGCATTGTGCCTTTTGTATTCAATCCCGATGCAATTTCTGTGTTTCATGGTCAATGTAATGGTCCAATGGATATGGTAAACCTGCACTGGTGCATCGGAATCTAATACTGGTCTCCCAGGAGATGCTCAAAGCAAAAACTCTTAGAAGATATTCTCTTCTTGTACTTTAGTCGGCATTGTGCATTTTGTATTCAGTCCCGATGCAATTTCTGTGTTTCATATTCAATGTGCAGGTCCAAGTGATAAAGTAAACCTGCCCTGGTGCAACGGAATATAATACTGGTCTCCCAGGAGATGCTCAAAGCAAAAACTCTTAGAAGATTCTCTCTTCTTGTACTTTAGTCGGCATTGTGCCTTGTGTATTCAATCCCGATGCAATTTCTGTGTTTCATGGTCAATGTAATGGTCCAATGGATATGGTAAACCTGCACTGGTGCATCGGAATCTAATACTGGTCTCCCAGGAGCCGCTCAAAGCACAAATTTTTAGAAGATTCACTCTTCTTTAACTGAAGTCGGCATTGTACCTTTTGTATTAATCTCGATGCAATTTCTGTGTTACATGGACAATGTGAAGGTCCAAAGGATACGGTAAACCTGTAGCGGTGCATCGGAATCTAATACTGGTCTCCAATGAGCCGCTGAAACCGCAAGCTCCTAGAAGATTCGCTCTTATTGTACTTTATCCGGCATTGTGCCTTTTGTATTCAATCACGATGCGATTTCTATGTTTCATGGTTAATTTGAAGGTACAAGTTATGCAGTAAACCTTCACTGGTGCATCGGAATCGAATGCTGGTCTCCCAAGAGCCGCTCAAACCACAAACTCTTAGAAAATTTACTCCACTTGTACTTAAGTCGGCATTGTCCTTTTTGTATCCAACCCCGATGCAGTTTCTGTGTTTGATGGTCAATGTGAAGGTAAGAGGGATACAGTAAACGTGCACTGGTGCATCGGATTCTAATACTGGTCACCCAGGAGACGCACAAATCACAAAATCTTGGAAGATCACTGTTCTTGTACTTAAGTCGACATTGTGCCTTTTGCATTCCATCCCGATGCAATTACTGTGCTTCATGGTCAATGTGAAGGTCCAAGGAATACAGTGAACGTGAACTGGTGCATCGGAATCTATTCCAGGTCTCCCAGGAGCCGCTCAAACCACAAACTCTTAGGTGATTCACTCTTCTTGTACTTAAGTTGGCATTGTGCATTTTGTATTCAATCCCGATGCAATTTCTGTGTTTTATGGTCCACGTGAAGGTCCAAAGAATACAGTGAACCTGCCCTGGTGCATCGGAATCTAATACTGGTCTCCCAGGGGCCGCTCAAAGCACAAACTCTTTGAAGATTCACTTTTCTTGTACTTAATTCAGCATTGTGAATTTTGTATACATTCCCGATGCAATTTCTGTGATTCATGCTCAATGTGAAGGTCCAAGGGATACAGTAAACCAGCACTGGGGCATCGCAAACTAATACTGGTCTCCCATGAGCCGCTCAAAGCACAAACTCTTAGAACATTCATTCTTGTTGTACTTAAGTCGGCATTGTCCCTTTTGTATTCAATCCTGAAGCAATTTTTGAGTTTCATGGAGAATGTGAAGCTCCAGAGGATACAGTAAACCTGCACTGGTGCATCGGAATCTAGTACTGGTCTCCCAGGAGCCGCTCAAAGCACAAACTCTTAGAAGATTCAATCTTCTTGTACTTAAGTCGGCATTGTGTCTTTTGAATTCAATCCCGATGCAATTTCTGTGTTTGATGGTCAATGTGAAGGTCCAAGGGATACAGTGAACCTGCACTGGTGCATCGTAATCTAATACTGGTCTCCCAGGAGCCGCTCAATGCACAAACTCTTAGAAGACTCACTCTTCTTGTACTTAAGTCGGCATTGTGCCTTTTGTGTTGAGTCCCAATTCAATGTCTGTGTTTCATGGTCAATGTGAAGCTCCAAGGGATACAGTAAACCAGCACTTGTGCATCGGAAACTAATACTGGTCTCCCAGGAGCCGCTCAAAGCACAGACTTTTAGAAGATTTACTCTTCTTGTACTCAAGACGGCATTGTGCCTTTCGTATTCAATCCCGATGCAATATCTGTGTTTCATGGTCAATGTGAAGGTCCAGGGGATACAGTAAACCTGCACTGGGGCATCGGAATCTAATACTGGTCTCCCAGGGGCCGCTCAAAGCACAAACTCTTTGAAGATTCACTTTTCTTGTACTTAATTCAGCATTGTCCCTTTTGTATACATTCCCGATGCAAATTCTGTGATTCATGCTCAATGTGAAGGTCCAAGGGATACAGTAAACCTGCACTGGGGCATCGGAATCCAATACTGGTCTCCCAGGAGCCGCTTATATCTTAAACTCTTAGAAGATTCACTCTTTTTGTACTTAAGTCGGCATTGTGCCTTTTGTATTCAATCCCAATGCAATTTCTGTGTTCCATGGTGAATGTAAAGGTCCAAGGGATACAGTAAACCAGCACTGATGCATCGGAATCTAATACTGGTCTGCCAGGAGCCTCTCAAATCACAAACTCTTAGAAGATCCACACTTCTTGTACTTAAGTTGGCATTGTGCCTTTTGTATTCAATCCCGTTGCAATTTCTGTGTTTCATGGTCAAAGGGAAGGTCCATGGGATACGGTAAACCTGCACTGGTGCGTCGGAAACTAGTACTGGTCTCTCAGGAGCCGCTCAAATCACAAACTCTTAGAAGATTCTCTCATCTTGTATTTAAGTCGGCATTGTGCCTTTTGGATTCAATCCCGATACAATTACTGTGTTTCATGGTCAATGTGAAGCTCCAAGGGATACAGTAAACCTGCACTGGTGCATCGGAATCTAATACTGGTCTCCCAGGAGCCGCTCAAACCACAAACTCTTAGAAGATTCTCTCATCTTGTATTTAAGTTTTCATTGTGCCTTTTGGATTCAATCCCGATACAATTTCTGTGTTTCATGGTCAATGTGAAGCTCCAAGGGATACGGTAAACCTGCACTGGTGCATCAGAATCTAATACTGGTCTCCCAGGAGCCGCTCAAAGCACAAACTCTTAGAAGATTCACTCTTCTTGTACTTAAATCAGCATTGTGCCTCTTGTATTCAATCCCGATGATATTTCTGTGTCTCATGGTCAATGTGAAGGTCCAAGCTGAAATCGATATAGGTACAGAAAGCTGGCTTAAGCCAGAGATAAATTCTGCCGAAATTTTTACAAAGGTACAGACGGTGTTTAGAAAGGATAGATTGCATGCAACCGGTGATGGAGTGTTCGTCGCTGTTAGTAGTTCTTTATCCTGTAGTGAAGTAGAAGTGGATAGTTCCTGTGAATTAGTATGGGTGGAGGTTACACTAAACAACCGAACTAGGTTAATAATTGGCTCCTTTTACCGACCTCCCGACTCAGCAGCATTAGTGGCAGAACACCTGAGAGAAAATTTGGAATACATTTCACATAAATTTTCTCCGCATGTTATAGTCTTAGGTGGAGATTTCAATTTACCAGATATAGACTGGGACACTCAGATGTTTAGGACGGGTGGTAGGGACAGAGCATCGAGTGACATTATACTGAGTGCACTATCCGAAAATTACCTCGAGCAATTAAACAGAGAACTGACTCGTGGAGATCATCTCGGACCTACTGATAACAAACACACCCGAACTTTTCGACTCTGTATGTACAGAATAGGGAATCAGTGATCATAAGGCCGTTGCAGGATCCCTGAATATGGAAGTTAATAGGAATATAAAAAAAGGGAGGACGGTTTATCTGTTTAGCAAGAGTAATAGAAGGCAGATTTCAGACTACCTAACAGATCAAAACGAAAATTTCTGTTCCGAAACTGACAATGTTGAGTGTTTATGGAAAAAGTTCAAGGCAATCGTAAAATGCGTTTTAGACAGGTACGTCCCGAGTAAAACTGTGAGGGACGGGAAAAACCCATCGTGGTACAACATCAAAGTTAGGAAACTACTGTGAAAGCAAAGAGAGCTCCACTCCAAGTTTAAACGCAGCCAAAACCTCTCAGACAAACAGAAGCTAAACGATGTCAAAGTTAGCGTAAGGAGGGCTATGCGTGAAGCGTTCATTGAATTCGAAAGTAAAATTCTATGTACCGACTTGACAGAAAATCCTAGGAAGTTCTGGTCTTACGTTAAATCAGTAAGTGGCTCGAAACAGCATATCCAGACACTACGGGGTCATGATGGCATTGAAACAGAGGATGACACGCGTAAAGCTGAAATACTATACACCTTTTTCCAAAGCTGTTTCACAGAGGAAGACCGCACTGCAGTTCCTACTCTAAATCCTCGCACAAACGAAAAAATGGCTGACATTGAAATAAGTGTCCAAGGAATAGAAAAGCAACTGGAATCACTCAAAAGAGGAAAGTCCACTGGACCTGATGGGATACCAATTCGATTCTACACAGAATACGCGAAAGAGCTTGCCCCCCTTCTAACAGCCGTGTACCGCAAGTCTCTAGAGGAACGGAGCGTTCCAAATGATTGGAAAAGAGCACAGGTAGTCCCAGTCTTCAAGAAGGGTCGTCGAGCAGATGCGCAAAACTATAGACCAATATCTCTGACTTCGATCTCTTGTAGAATTTTAGAACATGTTTTTTGCTCGCGTATCATGTCATTTCTGGAAACCCAGAATCTACTATGTAGGACTCAACATGGATTCCGGAAACAGCGATCGTGTGAGACCCAACTCGCTTTATTTGTTCATGAGACCCAGAAAATATTAGATACAGGCTCCCAGGTAGATGCTATTTTTCTTGACTTCCGGAAGGCGTTCGATACAGTTCCGCACTGTCACCTGATAAACAAAGTAAGAGCCTACGGAATATCAGACCAGCTGTGTGGCTGGATTGAAGAGTTTTTAGCAAACAGAACACAGCATGTTGTTATCAATGGAGAGACGTCTACAGACGTTAAAGTAACCTCTGGCGTGCCACAGGGGAGTGTTATGGGACCATTGCTTTTCACAATATATATAAATGACCTAGTAGATATTGTCGGAAGTTCCATGCGGCTTTTCGCGGATGATGCTGTAGTATACAGAGAAGTAGTAGCATTAGAAAATTGTAGCGAAATGCAAGAAGATCTGCTGCGGATAGGCACTTGGTGCAGGGAGTGGGAACTGACCCTTAACATAGACAAATGTAGTGTATTGCGAAAACATAGAAAGAAGGATCCTTTATTGTATGATTATATGATAGCGGAACAAACACTGGTAGCAGTTACTTCTGTAAAATATCTGGGAGTATGCGTGCAGAACGTTTTGAAGTGGAATGATCACATAAAATTAATTGTTGGTAAGGCGGGTACCAGGTTGAGATTCATTGGGAGAGTGCTTAGAAAATGTAGTCCATCAACAAAGGAGGTGGCTTACGAAACACTCGTTCGACCTATACTTGAGTATTGCTCATCAGTGTGGGATCCGTACCAGATCGGTCTGACGGAGGAGATAGAGAAGATCCAAAGAAGAGCGGCGCGTTTCGTCACAGGGTTATTTGGTAACCGTGATAGCGTTACGGAGATGTTTAATAAACTCAAGTGGCAGACTCTGCAAAAGAGGCGCTCTGCATCGCGGTGTAGCTTGCTCGCCAGGTTTCGAGAGGGTGCGTTTCTGGATGAGGTATCGAGTATATTGCTTCCCCCTACTTATACCTCCCGAGGAGATCACGAATGTAAAATTAGAGAGATTAGAGCGCGCACGGAGGCTTTCAGACAGTCGTTCTTCCCGCGAACCATACGCGACTGGAACAGGAAAGGGAGGTAATGACAGTGGCACGTAAAGTGCCCTCCGCCACACACCGTTGGGTGGCTTGCGGAGTATCAATATAGATGTATATGTAGATGTAGACAGTAAACCTGCACTGATGCATCGGAATCTAATACTGGTCTCCCAGGAGCCGCTCAAACCACAAACTCTTAGAAGATTCACTCTTCTTGTACATAAGTCCGCATTGTCACTCTTGTATTCAATCCCGATGCAATTTCAGTGTTTCATGGTCAATGTGAAGGTCCAAGGGATACAGTAAACCTGCACTGGTGCATCGGAATCTAATACTGGCCTCCCAGAAGATGCTCAAAGCAAAAACTCTTAGAAGATTCTCTCTTCTTGTACTTTAGTCGGCATTGTGCATTTTGTATTCAGTCCCGATGCAATTTCTGTGTTTCATGGTCAATGTGCAGGTCCAAGTGATAAAGTAAACCTGCCCTGGTGCAACGGAATATAATACTGGTCTCCCAGGAGATGCTCAAAGCAAAAACTCTTAGAAGATTCTCTCTTCTTGTACTTTAGTCGGCATTGTGCCTTGTGTATTCAATCCCGATGCAATTTCTGTGTTTCATGGTCAATGTAATGGTCCAATGGATATGGTAAACCTGCACTGGTGCATCGGAATCTAATACTGGTCTCCCAGGAGCCGCTCAAAGCACAAATTTTTAGAAGATTCACTCTTCTTTTACTTAAGTCGGCATTGTACCTTTTGTATTAATCTCGATGCAATTTCTGTGTTACATGGACAATGTGAAGGTCCAAAGGATACGGTAAACCTGCAGCGGTGCATCGGAATCTAATACTGGTCTCCCATGAGCCGCTGAAACCACAAGCTCTTAGAAGATTCGCTCTTATTGTACTTTATCCGGCATTGTGCCTTTTGTATTCAATCACGATGCGATTTCTATGTTTCATGGTCAATTTGAAGGTACAAGTTATGCAGTAAACCTTCACTGGTGCATCGGAATCGAATGCTGGTCTCCCAAGAGCCGCTCAAACCACAAACTCTTAGAAAATTTACTCTACTTGTACTTAAGTTGGCATTGTCCTTTTTGTATCCAACCCCGATGCAATTTCTGTGTTTGATAGTCAATGTGAAGGTAAGAGGGATACAGTAAACGTGCACTGGTGCATCGGATTCTAATACTGGTCACCCAGGAGACGCACAAATCACAAACTCTTAGAAGATTCACTCTTCGTGTACTTAAGTCGACATTGTGCCTTTTGCATTCCATCCCGATGCAATTACTGTGCTTCATGGTCAATGTGAAGGTCCAAGGAATACAGTGAACGTGAACTGGTGCATCGGAATCTATTACAGGTCTCCCAGGAGCCGCTCAAACCACAAACTCTTAGGTGATTCACTCTTCTTGTACTTAAGTTGGCATTGTGCATTTTGTATTCAATTCCGATGCAATTTCTGTGTTTCATGGTCCACGTGAAGGTCCGAGGGATACAGTAAACCTGCACTGGTGCATAGGAATTTAATACTGGTCTCCCAGGAGCCGCTCAAAGCACAAACTCTTTGAAGATTCACTTTTCTTGTACATAATTCAGCATTGTGAATTTTGTATACATTCCCGATGCAATTTCTGTGATTCATGCTCAATGTGAAGGTCAAAGGGATACAGTAAACCTGCACTGGGGCATCGCAAACTAATACTGGTCTCCCATGAGCCGCTCAAAGCACAAACTCTTAGAACATTCATTCTTGTTGTACTTAAGTCGGCATTGTCCCTTTTGTATTCAATCCCGAAGCAATTTTTGTGTTTCATGGAGAATGTGAAGGTCCAAGGGATACAGTAAACCTGCACTGGTGCATCGGAATCTAGTACTGGTCTCCCAGGAGCCGCTCAAAGCACAAACCCTTAGAAGATTCACTCTTCTTGTACTTAAGTCGGCATTGTGTCTTTTGAATTCAATCCCGATGCAATTTCTGTGTTTGATGGTCAATGTGAAGGTCCAAGGGATACAGTAAACCTGCACTGGTGCATCGTAATCTAATACTGGTCTCCCAGGAGCCGCTCAATGCACAAACTCTTAGAAGACTCACTCTTCTTGTACTTAAGTCGGCATTGTGCCTTTTGTGTTGAATCCCAATGCAATATCTGCGTTTCATGGTCAATGTGAAGCTCCAAGGGATACAGTAAACCAGCACTTGTGCATCGGAAACTAATACTGGTCTCCAAGGAGCCGCTCAAAGCACAAACTCTTAGAAGATTCACTCTTCGTGTACTCAAGACGGCATTGTGCCTTTCGTATTCAATCCCGATGCAATATCTGTGTTTCATGGTCAACGTGAAGGTCCAAAGAATACAGTAAACCTGCACTGGTGCATCGGAATCTTATACTGGTCTCCCAGGGGCCGCTCAAAGCACAAACTCTTTGAAGATTCACTTTTCTTGTACTTAATTCAGCATTGTCCCTTTTGTATACATTCCCGATGGAAATTCTGTGATTCATGCTCAATGTGAAGGTCCAAGGGATACAGTAAACCTGCACTGGGGCATCGGAATCCAATACTGGTCTCCCAGGAGCCGCTCAAAGCACAAACTCTTAGAAGATTCACTCTTCTTGTACTTAAGTCGGCATTGTGTCTTTTGAATTCAATCCCGATGCAATTTCTGTGTTTGATGGTTAATGTGAAGGTCCAAGGGATACAGTAAACCTGCACTGGTGCATCGGAATCTAATACTGGTCTCCCAGGAGCCGCTCAATGCACAAACTCTGAGAAGACTCATTCTTCTTGTACTTAAGTCGGCATTGTGCCTTTTGTGTTGAATCCCAACGCAAAATCTGTGTTTCATGGTCAATGTGAAGCTCCAAGGGATACAGTAGACCTGCACTTGTGCATCGGAATCTAATACTGGGCTCCCATGAGCCGCTCAAAGCACATACTTTTAGAAGATTCACTCTTCTTGTACTTAAGACGGTATTGTGCATCTTGTATTCAGTCCCGATGCAATTTCTGTGTTAAATGGGCGATGTGAAGGTGCAAGTGATACAGTAAACCTGCACTGGTGCATCGGAATCTAATAATGGTCTGCCAGGAGCCGCTTAAATCTTTAACTCTTAGAAGATTCACTCTTTTTGTACTTAAGTCGGCATTGTGCCTTTTGTATTCAATTCCGATGCAATTTCTGTGTTCCATGGTGAATGTAAAGGTCCAAGGGATACAGTAAACCAGCACTGATGCATCGGAATCTAATACTGGTCTGCCAGGAGCCTCTCAAAGCACAAACTCTTAGAAGATCCACACTTCTTGTACTTAAGTTGGCATTGTGCCTTTTGTATTCAATCCCGATGCAATTTCTGTGTTTCATGGTCAAAGGTAAGGTCCATGGGATACGGTAAACCTGCACTGGTGCGTCGGAAACTAGTACTGGTCTCTCAGGAGCCGCTCAAATCACAAACTCTTAGAAGATTCTCTCATCTTGTATTTAAGTCGGCATTGTGCCTTTTGGATTCAATCCCGATACAATTTCTGTGTTTCATGGTCAATGTGAAGCTCCAAGGGCTATAGTTAATCTGCACTGGTGCATCAGAATCTAATACTGGTCGCCCAGGAGCCGCTCAAAGCACAAACTCTTAGAAGATTCACTCTTCTTGTACTTAAATCAGCATTGTGCCTTTTGTATTCAATCCCGATGATATTTCTGTGTCTCATGGTCAATATGAAGGTCCAAGGGATACAGTAAACCTGCACTGGTGCATCGGAATCTAATACTGGTCTCCCAGGAGCCGCTCAAACCACAAACTCTTAGAAGATTCTCTCATCTTGTATTTAAGTTTTCATTGTGCCTTTTGGATTCAATCCCGATACAATTTCTGTGTTTCATGGTCAATGTGAAGCTCCAAGGGATACGGTAAACCTGCACTGGTGCATCAGAATCTAATACTGGTCTCCCAGGAGCCGCTCAAAGCACAAACTCTTAGAAGATTCCCTCTTCTCGTACTTAAATCAGTATTGTGCCTTTTGTATTCAATCCCGATGATGTTTCTGTGTCTCATGGTCAATGTGAAGGTCCAAGCTGAAATCGTTATAGGTACAGAAAGCTGGCTTAAGCCAGAGATAAATTCTGCCGAAATTTTTACAAAGGTACAGACGGTGTTTAGAAAGGATAGATTGCATGCAACCGGTGATGGAGTGTTCGTCGCTGTTAGTAGTTCTTTATCCTGTAGTGAAGTAGAAGTGGATAGTTCCTGTGAATTATTATGGGTGGAGGTTGCACTAAACAACCGAACTAGGTTAATAATTGGCTCCTTTTACCGACCTCCCGACTCAGCAGCATTAGTGGCAGAACACCTGAGAGAAAATTTGGAATACATTTCACATAAATTTTCTCAGCATGTTATAGTCTTAGGTGGAGATTTCAATTTACCAGATATAGACTGGGACACTCAGATGTTTAGGACGGGTGGTAGGGACAGAGCATCGAGTGACATTATACTGAGTGCACTATCCGAAAATTACCTCGAGCAATTAAACAGAGAACCGACTCGTGGAGATAACATCTCGGACCTACTGATAACAAACACACCCGAACTTTTCGACTCTGTATGTACAGAACAGGGAATCAGTGATCATAAGGCCGTTGCAGGATCCCTGAATATGGAAGTTAATAGGAATATAAAAAAAGGGAGGAAGGTTTATCTGTTTAGCAAGAGTATTAGAAGGCAGATTTCAGACTACCTAACAGATCAAAACGAAAATTTCTGTTCCGAAACTGACAATGTTGAGTGTTTATGGAAAAAGTTCAAGGCAATCGTAAAATGCGTTTTACACAGGTACGTGCCGAGTAAAACTGTGAGGGACGGGAAAAACCCACCGTGGTACAACATCAAAGTTAGGAAACTACTGTGAAAGCAAAGAGAGCTCCACTCCAAGTTTAAACGCAGCCAAAACCTCTCAGACAAACAGAAGCTAAACGATGTCAAAGTTAGCGTAAGGAGGGCTATGCGTGAAGCGTTCATTGAATTCGAAAGTAAAATTCTGTGTACCGACTTGACAGAAAATCCTAGGAAGTTCTGGTCTTACGTTAAATCAGTAAGTGGCTCGAAACAGCATATCCAGACACTACGGGGTCATGATGGCATTGAAACAGAGGATGACACGCGTAAAGCTGAAATACTATACACCTTTTTCCAAAGCTGTTTCACAGAGGACGACCGCACTGCAGTTCCTACTCTAAATCCTCGCACAAACGAAAAAATGGCTGACATCGAAATAAGTGTCCAAGGAATAGAAAAGCAACTGCAATCACTCAATAGAGGAAAGCCCACTGGACCTGATGGGATACCAATTCGATTCTACACAGAGTACGCGAAAGAACTTGCCCCCCTTCTAACAGCCGTGTACCGCAAGTCTCTAGAGGAACGGAGCGTTCCAAATGATTGGAAAAGAGCACAGGTAGTCCCAGTCTTCAAGAAGGGTCGTCGAGCAGATGCGCAAAACTATAGACCTATATCTCTGACGTCGATCTCTTGTAGAATTTTAGAACATGTTTTTTGCTCGCGTATCATGTCATTTCTGGAAACCCAGAATCTACTATATAGGAATCAACATGTATTCCGGAAACAGCGATCGTGTGAGACCCAACTCGCTTTATTTGTTCATGAGACCCAGAAAATATTAGATACAGGCTCCCAGGTAGATGCTATTTTTTCTTGACTTCCGGAAGGCGTTCGATACAGATCCGCACTGTCGCCTGATAAACAAAGTAAGAGCCTACGGAATATCAGACCAGCTGTGTGGCTGGATTGAAGAGTTTTTAGCAAACAGAACACAGCATGTTGTTATCAATGGAGAGACGTCTACAGACGTTAAAGTAACCTCTGGCGTGCCACAGGGGAGTGTTATGGGACCATTGCTTTTCACAATATATATAAATGACCTAGTAGATATTGTCGGAAGTTCCATGCGGCTTTTCGCGGATGATGCTGTAGTATACAGAGAAGTTGCAGCATTAGAAAATTGTAGCGAAATGCAAGAAGATCTGCAGCGGATAGGCACTTGGTGCAGGGAGTGGGAACTGACCCTTAACATAGACAAATGTAGTGTATTGCGAAAACATAGAAAGAAGGATCCTTTATTGTATGATTATATGATAGCGGAACAAACACTGGTAGCAGTTACTTCTGTAAAATATCTGGGAGTATGCGTGCAGAACGATTTGAAGTGGAATGAGCACATAAAATTAATTGTTGGTAAGGCGGGTACCAGGTTGAGATTCATTGGGAGAGTGCTTAGAAAATGTAGTCCATCAACAAAGGAGGTGGCTTACAAAACACTCGTTCGACCTATACTTGAGTATTGCTCATCAGTGTGGGATCCGTACCAGATCGGTCTGACGGAGGAGATAGAGAAGATCCAAAGAAGAGCGGCGCGTTTCATCACAGGGTTATTTGGTAACCGTGATAGCGTTACGGAGATGTTTAATAAACTCAAGTGGCAGACTGTGCAAGAGAGGCGCTCTGCATCGCGGTGTAGCTTGCTCGCCAGGTTTCGAGAGGGTGCGTTTCTGGATGAGGTATCGAGTATATTGCTTCCCCCTACTTATACCTCCCGAGGAGATCACGAATGTAAAATTAGAGAGATTAGAGCGCCCACGGAGGCTTTCAGACAGTCGTTCTTCCCGCGAACCATACACGACTGGAACAGGAAAGGGAGGTAATGACAGTGGCACATAAAGTGCCCTCCGCCACACACCGTTGGGTGGCTTGCGGAGTATCAATATAGATGTAGATGTAGATGTAGACAGTAAACCTGCACTGGGGCATCGGAATCTAATACTGGTCTCCCAGGAGCCGCTCAAACCACAAACTCTTAGAAGATTCACTCTTCTTGTACATAAGTCCGCATTGTCACTCTTGTATTCAATCCCGATGCTATTTCTGTGTTTCATGGCCAATGTGCAGGTCCAAGTGATAAAGTAATCCTGCACTGGTGCATCGGGATATAATCTCCCAGGGGATGCTCAAAGCAAAAACTCTTAGAAGATTCTCTCTTCTTGCACTTTAGTCGGCATTGTGCCTTTTGTATTCAATCCCGATGCAATTTCTGTGTTTCATGGTCAATGTAATGGTCCAATGGATATGGTAAACCTGCACTGGTGCATCGGAATCTAATACTGGTCTCCCAGGAGATGCTCAAAGCAAAAACTCTTAGAAGATTCTCTCTTCTTGTACTTTAGTCGGCATTGTGCATTTTGTATTCAGTCCCGATGCAATTTCTGTGTTTCATGGTCAATGTGCAGGTCCAAGTGATAAAGTAAACCTGCCCTGGTGCAACGGAATGTAATACTGGTCTCCCAGGAGATGCTCAAAGCAAAAACTCTTAGAAGATTCTCTCTTCTTGTACTTTAGTCGGCATTGTGCCCTGTGTATTCAATCCCGATGCAATTTCTGTGTTTTATGGTCAATGTAATGGTCCAATGGATATGGTAAACCTGCACTGGTGCATCGGAATCTAATACTGGTCTCCCAGGAGCCGCTCAAAGCACAAATTTTTAGCAGATTCACTCTTCTTTTACCTAAGTCGGCATTGTACCTTTTGTATTCATCTCGATGCAATTTCTGTGTTACATGGACAATGTGAAGGTCCAAAGGATACGGTAAACCTGCAGCGGTGCATCGGAATCTAATACTGGTCTCCCATGAGCCGCTGAAACCACAAGCTCTTAGAAGATTCGCTCTTATTGTACTTTATCCGGCATTGTGCCTTTTGTATTCAATCACGATGCGATTTCTATGTTTCATGGTCAATTTGAAGGTACACGTTATGCAGTAAACCTTCACTGGTGCATCGGAATCGAATGCTGGTCTCCCAAGAGCCGCTCAAACCACAAACTCTTAGAAAATTTACTCTACTTGTACTTAAGTCGGCATTGTCCTTTTTGTATCCAACCCCGATTCAATTTCTGTGTTTGATGGTCAATGTGAAGGTAAGAGGGATACAGTAACCGTGCACTGGTGCATCGGATTCTAATACTGGTCACCCAGGAGACGCACAAATCACAAACTCTTAGAAGATACACTCTTCTTGTACTTAAGTCGACAATGTGCCTTTTGCATTCCATCCCGATGCAATTACTGTGCTTCATGGTCAATGTGAAGGTCCAAGGAATACAGTGAACGTGAACTGGT
Source organism: Schistocerca americana (assembly GCF_021461395.2). NCBI lineage: Eukaryota > Metazoa > Arthropoda > Insecta > Orthoptera > Acrididae > Schistocerca > Schistocerca americana. Next base: position 645,526,059 of record NC_060124.1, read on the forward strand.
GCATCGGAATCTATACAGGTCTCCCAGGAGCCGCTCAAACCACAAACTCTTAGGTGATTCACTCTTCTTGTACTTAAGTTGGCATTGTGCATTTTGTATTCAATCCCGATTCAATTTCTGTGTTTCATGGTCCACGTGAAGGTCGGAGGGATACAGTAAACCTGCACTGGTGCATAGGAATTTAATACTGGTCTCCCAGGAGCCGCTCAAAGCACAAACTCTTAGAAGATTCACTCTTCTTGTACTCAAGACGGCATTGTGCCTTTCGTATTCAATCCCGATGCAATATCTGTGTTTCATGGTCAACGTGAAGGTCCAAAGAATACAGTAAACCTGCCCTGGTGCATCGGAATCTGATACTGGTCTCCCAGGGGCCGCTCAAAGCACAAACTCTTTGAAGATTCACTTTTCTTGAACTTAATTCAGCATTGTGAATTTTGTATACGTTCCCGACGCAATTTCTGTGATTCATGCTCAATGTGAAGGTCCGAGGGCTACAGTAAACCTGCACTGGTGCATCGGAATCTAATACTTGTCTCCCAGGAGCAGCTCAAACCACAAACTCTTAGAAAATTCACTCTTCTTGTACTTAAGTCGGGACTGTCCCTTTTGTATTCAATCCCGATGCTAATTCTGTGTTTCAAGGTCAATGTGAAGGTCCAAGGGATACAGTAAACCGGAACTGGTGCATCGGAATCCAATACTGGTGTCCGAGAAGCTATTCAAAGCACAATCTCTTAAAAGATTTGCTCTTCTTGTACCTAAGTCGGCACTGTCCCTTTTGTATTCAATGCCGATGCAATTTCGATGTTTCATGGTCAATGTGAAGGTCCAAGGGATACAGTTAACCTGCACTGGTGCATCGGAATCTAATACTGGTCTCCCAGGAGCCGTTCAAAACACTAACTCTTAGAAAATTCACTCTTCTTGTACTTAGGTCGGCATCGTTCCTTTTGTATTCATCCCGATGAAATTTCTGTGCTTCATGGTTAATGTGAAAGTCCAAGGGATGCTGCAAACCTGCACCGGTGCATCGGAATCTAATACTGGTCCCCCAAGGAGCCGCTCAAAGCAAAAACACTTAGAACATTCATTCTTCTTGTACTTAAGTCGGCATTGTTCCTTTCGTATTCAAACCCGATGCAATTTCTGTGTTTCATGGTCAATGTGAAAGTCCAAGGGATACAGTTAACCTGCACTGGTGCATCGGAATCTAATACTGGTCTCCCAGGGGCCGCTCAAAGGTCACACTCTTAGAAGATACACTCTTCTTGTACTTAAGTCGGCATTGTGCCTTTTGTATTCAATCCCGATGCAATGTCTGTGTTCCACGGTGAATGCAAAGGTCCAAGGGATACAGTAGGACAGCACTGGTGCATCGGAATCTAACACTGGTCTGCCGGGAGCCTCTCAAAGCACAAACTCTTAGGAGATTCACTCTTCTTGTACTTAAGTTGGCATTGTCCCTTTTGTATTCAATCCCGATGCAATTTTTGTGTTTCATGGTCAAAGTGAAGGTCCAAGGGATACGGGAAACCTGCACTGGTGCGTTGGAATCTAGTACTGGTGTCCCAGGAGCCGCTCAATGCACAAACTCTTAGAAGATTTACTGTGCTTGTACTTTAGTCGGCATTGTCCTTTTTGATTTCAATCCCGATGCAATTTCTGTCTTTCCTGGTTAATGTGATGGTCCAAGGGAAACAGTAAACCTGCACTGGTGCATCGGAATCTAATACTGGTCTCCCAGGCGCCGCTCAAACCACTAACTCTTAGAAGATTCACTGTTCTTGTACATAAGTCCTCGTTGTCTATCGTGTAATCAATCCCGATGCAATTTGTGTGTTTCATGGTCAATATGAAGGTCCAAGGGATACAGTAAACCCGCACTGGTGCATCGGAATCTAATACTGGTCTCCCATCGAGCCACTCAAAGCAAAAACTCTTAGAAGATTCACTCTTCTTGTACTTAAGTCAGCATTGTGCTTTTGGATTCAATCCCAATGCAGTTTCTGTGATACATGGTCAATGTGAAGGTCCAAGGGATACGGTAAGCTTCCACTGGCGCATCGGAATCTAATACTGGTCTCCCAGGAGCCGCTCAAACCACAAACTCTTAGAAAATTCACTCTTCTTGTACTTAAGTCGGCATTGTCCCTTTTGATTTCAATCCCGATGCAATTTCTGTCATTCATGGTCAATGTGAATGTCAAAGGGATACAGCAAACCTGCACTGACGCCCGGAATCTAATACTTTTCTCCCAGGAGACGCTCAAATCACAAACTCTTAAAAGATACACTGAACTTGTACTTATTCGGCATTGTGCCTTTTGTATTCAATCCCAATGCAATTTCTGTGTTTCATTGTCAATGTGAACGTCCAAGGGGTACAGTAAACCTCCAATGGTGCATCGTAATCTGGAACTGGTCTCCCAGGAGCCGCTCAAACCACAACCTCTTAGAGGATTCACTCTTCTTGTACTTAAGTCGGCATTGTCCCTCTTGCATTCAATCCCGATGCAATTTCTGTATTTTATGGTCAATGTGAAGGTCCAAGGGATACAGTAAACGAGCACAGGTAAATCGGAATCTTATCCTGGTCTCCCAGGAACCGCTCAAAGCACAAAATCTTAGAAAATTCACTCCTCTTGTACTTAAGTCAGCATTGTGCTTTTTGTATTCAATTCCGATGCAATTTCTGTGTTTCATGGTCAATGTGAAGGTCCAAGGGATACAGTAAACCTGCACTGGTACAACGAAATCTAATACTGGTCTCCCAGGAGCCTCTAAAATCTCAAACTCTAAGAAAATTCACTCTTTTTGTATTTAAGTCGGCACTGTCTCTTTGGTTTTCAGTCCCGAAGTAATTTCTGTATTTCATTGTCATTGTTTTCATGTGTTTCATGGCGAACGTTAAGGTCCAAAAGATACAGTAAACCTGCACTGGTGCACCGGAATCTAATACTGGTCCCCAAGGAGCCGCTCAAAGTAGAAACTCTTAGAAGATTAACTCTTCTTGTACATCAGTCGCCATTGTGACATTTGGATTCAATCCCGATGTAATTTCTGAGCTCCATGGTCAATGTGAAGGACCAAGGTATACAGTAAACCTGCACTGGTGCATCGGAATCTAATACTGGTCTCCCAGCAGCCGCTCAAACCACAAATTCTTAGTGGGTTCACACTTCTTGTACTTAAGTCGGCTTTGCCCCTCTTGTATTCAATCCCGATGCAATTTCTGTGTTTCATGGTCAATGTGAAGGTCCAAGGGATACAGTAAACCTGCCCTGTTGCATCGGAATCTAATACTGGTCTCCCATGAGCCGCTCAAATCACAAATTCTTAGAAGGTTCACTCTTCTTTTACTTAAGTCTGCATTGTGCGTTTGTATTCAATCCCAATGCAATTGCTGCGCTTCATGGTGCATCGGAGTTTAATACTGGTCCCGCAGGAGCCCCAAAAAACCACAAACTCTTAGAAAATTCACTCTTCTTGTAATTAAGTCGGCTTTGTGCCTTTTGTATTCAACCCCGATGCAATTTCTGCGCTTCATGGTCAATGTGAAAGTCCAAGGGATACAGTAAACCTGCACTGGTGCATCCGAATCTAATACTTGTCTCCCAGGAGCCGCTCAAAGCAACAACACTTAGAAGAATCACTCTTCTGGTACTTAAGTCGGCATTGTCCCTTTTGTAATCGACACCGATGCTATTTCTGTGTTTCATGGTGAACGTGACGGTCCAAAAGAAGCAGTAAACGTGCAATGGTGCATCGTAATCTAATACTGGTCCCAAAGGAGCCGCTCACAAACTCTTAGAAGATTCACTCTTCTTGTACTTAAGTCGACAATGTGCCTTTTGCATTCCATCCCGATGCAATTACTGTGCTTCATGGTCAATGTGAAGGTCCAAGGAATACAGTGAACGTGAACTTGTGCATCGGAATCTATACAGGTCTCCCAGGAGCCGCTCAAACCACAAACTCTTAGGTGATTCACTCTTCTTGTACTTAAGTTGGCATTGTGCATTTTGTATTCAATCCCGATGCAATTTCTGTGTTTCATGGTCCACGTGAAGGTCCGAGGGATACATTAAACCTGCACTGGTGCATAGGAATTTAATACTGGTCTCCCAGGAGCCGCTCAAAGCACAAACTCTTAGAAGATTCACTCTTCTTGTACTCAAGACGGCATTGTGCCTTTCGTATTCAATCCCGATGCAATATCTGTGTTTCATGGTCAACGTGAAGGTCCAAAGAATACAGTAAACCTGCCCTGGTGCATCGGAATCTGATACTGGTCTCCCAGAGGCCGCTCAAAGCACAAACTCTTTGAAGATTCACTTTTCTTGAACTTAATTCAGCATTGTGAATTTTGTATACGTTCCCGATGCAATTTCTGTGATTCATGCTCAATGTGAAGGTCCAAGGGCTACAGTAAACCTGCACTGGTGCATCGGAATCTAATACTTGTCTCCCAGGAGCAGCTCAAACCACAAACTCTTAGAAAATTCACTCTTCTTGTACTTAAGTCGGGACTGTCCCATTTGTATTCAATCCCGATGCTAATTCTGTGTTTCAAGGTCAATGTGAAGGTCCAAGGGATACAGTAAACCTGCACTGGTGCATCGGAATTTAATACTGGTCTCCCAAGAGCCGCTCATAGCACAAACTCATAGAAAATTCACTCCTCTTGTACTTAAGTCGGCATTGTCCGTTTCGTATTCAATCCCGGTGCAATTTCTGAGTTTCATGGTCAATGTGAAGGTCCAAGGGATACAGTAAACCTGCGCTGGTGCATCAGAATCTAAGACGGTACTCCAAGGAGCCGCTCAAACCACAAACTCTCAGAAAATTCACTCTTCTTGTACTTAAGTCGGCATAGTCCCTTTCGTATTCGATCCCGATGCAATTTCCGTGTTTCATGGTCAAAGTGAAGGTCAAACGCATACAGAAAACCTGCACTGGTGCATCTGAGTCTGATACTGTTCTCCCATGTGCCGCTCAAAGCTCAAATTCTTAGAAGATTCACTCTGCTTGTACTTAAGTCGTCATTGTGCCCATCGTATTCAATCCCGATGCGATATCTGTGTTTCATGGTCAATTTGAAGGTCCAAGGGATACAGTCAACGTGCACTGGTGCATCGGAGCCTAATACTGGTCTCCCAGGAGCCGCTCAATCCACAAACTCTGAGAAAATTCACTCTTCTTGTAATTATGTCGGCTTTGTGCCTTATGTATTCAACCCCGATGCGATTTCTGTGCTTCATGGTCAATGAGAAAGTCCAAGAAATACAGTAAACCTCCATTGGTGCATCGGAATCTAATACTGGTCTCACAAGTAACCGCTCAAAGCACGAACACTTAGAATATTCACTCTTTTTGTATTTAAGTCGCCGTTGTTTCTTTGTATTCAATCCCGATGCAATTTCTATGTTTCATGGTCGATGTGTAGGTCCAAGGGATACAGTAAACCTGCACAGCTGCATCGCATTCAAATACTGGTCGCTCAGGAGCCGCTCGAAGCACAAACTCTTAGATGACTCACTCTTCTTGTACGTCAGTTGGCATTGTGCATTTTGTAATCATTCCCGATGCAATTTCTGTGTTTTATGGTCAATGTGAAGGTCAAAGGGATACGGAAAACCTGCACAGGTGCATCTGAATCTAATACTGATCTCCCATGAGCCGCTCAAGGCAAAAATTCTTGAGAGATTCACTCTTCTTGTACTTAAGTCGGCATTGTGCCTTTTGTATTCAATCCCGATGCGATTTCTGTTTTTCATGGTCAATAACAGGGTCCAAGGGATACAGTAAACCTGCACTGGTGCCTCGGTATCTAATACTGGTCTCTCAGGAGCCGCTCAAAGCACAAACTCATAGAAGACTCACTCTTCTTGTATTTAAGTTTTCATTGTGCTTTTCTATACAATCCCGATGCAATATCTGTGTTTCATGGTCAATGTGAAGGTCCAAGGGAAACGGTAAACATGCACTGGTGCATCGGAATCTGATACTGGTATCCCATGAGCCGCTCAAGGCAAAAATTCTTGAAAGATTCACTCATCTTGTACTTAAGTCGTCATTGTGCTCTTAGTATAGAATCCCGATGCAATTTCTTTGTTTCATGGTCAATGTGATAGTCCAAGGGATAAAGTAAAAATGCACTGGTGCATCGGAATCTAATACTCGTCTGCCAGGAGCCGCTCAAATCACAAACTCTTAGAAGATTCACTCTTCTTGTACTTTAGTTGGCATTGTGCCTTTTGTAATCAATCCCGATGCAATTTCTTTGTATCATGGACAATGTGAAGGTCCAAGGGATACAGTAAACCAGCACTGGTGCATCGGAATTTATTACTGGTCACCCAGGAGACGCTCAAAGCACAAACTCATAGAAAATTCACTGTCCTTGTACTTAAGTCGGCATTGTCCCTTTTGTATTCGTTACCGATGCCACTTCCGCGTTTCATGGTCAAAGTGAAGGTCAAACGCATACAGAAAACCTGCACTGGTGCATCTGAGTCTGATACTGTTCTCCCATGAGCAGCTCAAATCTCAAATTCTTAGAAGATTCACTCATCTATTACTTAAGTCGTCATTGTGCCTTATGTATTCAACCCCGATGCAATTTCTGTGCTTCATGGTCAATGAGAAAGTCCAAGGAATACAGTAAACCTGCATTGGTGCATCGGAATCTAATTCTGGTCTCACAAGTAGCCGCTCGAAGCACGAACTCTTAGCACATTCACTCTTCTTGTATTTAAGTCGCCGTTGTGCCTTTTGTATTCAATCCCGATGCAATTTCTATGTTTCATGGTCGATGTAAAGGTCCACAGGATACGTTAAACCAGCACTAGTGCTACGGAATCTATTACTGGTATCCCAGGAGCCGCTCAAAGCACAAACTCGCAGAAGATTCACACTTCTTTTACTTAAGTCGGCATTGTCCCTTTTGGTTTCAATCCCGATGCAATTTCTGTCTTTCATAGTCAATGTGAAGGTCCAAGGGATACAGTAAACCTGCGCAGCTGCATCGGAATCAATTACTGGTCTCTCAGGAGCCGCTCGAAGCACAAACTCTTAGATGACTCACTCTTCTTGTACGTCAGTCGGCATTGTGCATTTTGTAATAAATCCCGATGCAATTTCTGTGTTTCATGGTCAATGTGAAGGTCAAACGGATACAGAAAACCTGCACTGGTGCATCTGAATCTAATACTGGGCTCCCATGAGCCGCTCAAGGCAAAAATTCTTTGAAGATTCACTCTTCTTATACTTAAGTCGGCATTGTGCTTTTGTATACAATCCCTATGCTATTTCTGTTTTTCATGGTCAATATGAGGGTCCAAGGGATACAGTAAACCTGCACTGGTGCCTCGGAATCTAATATTGGTCTCCCAGGAGCCGCTCAAAGCACAAACTCATAGAAGACTCACTCTTCTTGTATTTAAGTCGGCATTGTGCTTTTCTATACAATCCCGATGCAATATCTGTGTTTCATGGTCAATGTGAATGTCCAAGCGATACAGTAAACCTGCACTGGTGCATCGGAAACTAACACTGGTCTCCCATGAGCCGCTCAAAGCACAAACTCACAGGAGATTCACTCTTCTTGTACTTAAGTCGGCATTGTCCCTTTTGATTTCAATCCCGATGCAATTTCTGTGCTTCATGGTCAATGAGAAACTCCAAGGGATACAGTAAACCTGCATTGGTGCATCGGAATCTAATACTGGTCTCCCAAGTAGCCGCTCAAAGCACGAACTCTTAGAAGATTCACTCTTCTTGTATTTATGTCGCTGTTGTGCCTTTTGTATTCAATCCCGATGCAATTTCTATGTTTCATGGTCAATGTGAAGGTCCAAGGGATACGTTAAACCAGCACTGCTGCATCGGAATTTAATACTAGTATCCCACGAACCGCTCAAACACAAACTCTCAGAAGATTCACTCTTTTAGTACTCAAGTCGGCATTGTCCCTTTTGGTTTCAAAACCGATGCAATTTCTGTCTTTCATGGTCAATGTGAAGGTCCAAGGTACACAGTAAACCTACACAGCTGCATCGCAATCAAATACTGGTCTCCCAGGAGCCGCTCGAAGCACAAATTCTTAGAAGAATCACTCTTCTTGTACTTCAGTCAGCATTGTGCATTTTGTATTCAATTCCGATGCAATGTCTGTGTTTCATCGTCAATGTGACGGTCCAAGGGATACAGTAAACCTACAGTGGTGCATCGGAATCTAATACTGGTCTCCCTGGAGCCGTGCAAAGCTCAAAATCTCAGAAGATTCACTTTTCTAGTACTTAAGGCGGCATTGTCCCTTTTGTATTCCATCCCGATGCAATTTGTGTGTTTCATGGTCAATGTGAAAGTCCAAGGGATACAGTAAACCTGCAGTGGTGCCTCGGAATCTAATACTGGTCTCCCAGAAGCCGCTCAAAGCACAAACTCATAGAAGACTCACTCTTCTTGGACTTAAGTCGGCATTGTGCTTTTCTATACGATCCTGATGCAATATCTGTGTTTCATGGTCAATGTGAAGGTCCAAGGGATACAGTAAACCTGCACTGGTGCATCGGAATCTAATACTGGTCTCCCATTAGACGCTCAAAGCACAAACTCTTAGAAGATTCACTCTTCTTGTACTTAAGTCGGCATTGTGCCTTTTTTATTCAATCCCGACGCAATATCTGTGTCTCATTGTTAATGTGAAGGTCCATGGGATAAAGTAAACCTGCACTGGTGCATCAGAAACTAGTACTGGTTTCCTAGGAGCTGCTCAAAGCACAAACTCTTAGAGGAATCACTTTTCTTGTACTTAAGTCGGCATTCTGCCATCTGTATTCAATCCCGAAGCAAATTCTTTGTATCATGGTCAATGTGAAGGAGCAAGGGATACTGTAAACCTGCACTGGTGCATCGGAAAACTAATACTGGACTCCCAGGAGCTGCTCAAAGCACAAACTCGTAGAAGATTAAATCTTCTTGCACTTAAGTCGGCATTGTCCCTTTCGTATTTAATCCCGATGCAATTTGTGTGTTTCATGGTCAATGTGAAAGTCCAAGGGATACAGTAAACCTGCAGTGGTGCCTCGGAATCTAATACTGGTCTCCCAGAAGCCGCTCAAAGCACAAACTCATAGAAGACTCACTCTTCTTGGACTTAAGTCGGCATTGTGCTTTTCTATACGATCCTGATGCAATATCTGTGTTTCATAGTCAATGTGAAGGTCCGAGGGATACAGTAAACCTTCACTGGTGCATCGGAATCTAATACAGGTCTCCCAGGAGCCGCTCAAACCACAAACTCTTAGAAAATTCACTCTTCTTGTACTTCAGTCGGCATTGTCCCTTTTGTTTTCAATCTCGATGCAATTTCCGTGTTTCATGGTCAAAGTGAAGGTCAAACGGATACAGAAAACCTGCACTGGTGCATCTGAATCTAATACTGGTCTCCCATGTGCCGCTCAAAGCACAAATTCTTGTTAGATTCACTCTTCTTGTACTTAAGTCGGCTTTGTGCCTTTTGTATTCATCCCCGATGCAATTTCTGTGCTTCATGGTCAATGAGAAAGTCCATGGGATACAGTAAACCTGCATTGGTGCATCGGAATCTAATACTGGTCTCCCAAGTAGCAGCTCAAAGCACGAACTCTTAGAAGATTCACTCTTCTTGTATTTAAGTCGCCGTTGTGCCTTTTGTATTCAATCCTGATGCAATTTCTATGTTTCATGGTCAATGTGAAGGTCCTAGGGATACGCTAAACCAGCACTGGTGCATCTGAATCTAATACTAGAATCCCTGGAGCCGCTCAAAGCACACACTCTCAGAAGATTCACAATTCTAGTACTTAAGTCGGCATTGTCCCTTTTGGTTTCAATCTCGATGCAATTTCTGTCTTTCATGGTCAATGTGAAGGTCCAAGGTATACAGTAAACCTTAACAGCTGCATCGGAATCAAATACTGGTCTCCCAGGAGCCGCTCGAAACACAAACTCTTAGAAGATTCTCTCTTCTTGTACTTCAGTCGGCATTGTGCATTTTGTATTGATTCTCGATGCAATCTCTGTGTTTCATCGTCAATGTGACGGTCCAAGGGATACAGTAAACCTGCACTGGTGCATCGGAATCTAATACTGGTATCCGAGTAGCCGCTCAAACCACAAACTCTCAGAAGATTCGCTCTTCTTGTACTTAAGTCTGCATTGTCCGTTTTGATTTATATCCCGATGCAAGTTCTGTCTTTCATGGTCAATGTGAAGGTCCAAGGGATGCAGTAAACCTGCACAGCTGCATAGGAATCAAATACTGGTCTCCCAGGAGCCGCTCGAAGCACAAACTCTTAGAAGTTTCTTTCTTCCTGTACTTAAGTCGGCATTGTGCCTTTTGTATTCACTCCCGATGCAATTTCGTTGTATCATGGTCAATGTGAATGTCCAAGGGATACTGTAAACGTGCACTGGTGCATCTAATCTAATTTTGGTCTCCCAGGAGCCGCTCAAAGCACAAACACATAGAAGAATCACTCTTCTTGTACTTAAGTCGGCATTGTCCCTTTTGGTTTCAATCCCGATGCAATTTCTGTCTCTCATGGTCAATGTGAAGGTCCAAGGGATGCAGTAAACCTGCACAGCTGCATAGGAATCAAATACTGGTCTCCCAGGCGCCGCTCTGAACCCAAACTCTTAGAAGATACACTCTTCTTGTACTTAAGTCGGCATAGTCCCTTTCGTAAACAATCCCGATGCAATTTTTGTGTTCCATGGTCAATGTGAAGGACAAACGTATACAGTAAACCTGCACTGGTGCATCGGAATCGAATACTGGTCTCCCTGGAGCCGCTCAAAGCACAAACTCTCGGAAGATTCACTTTTCTAGTACTTAAGGCGGCATTGTCCGTTTTGTATTCCATCCCGATGCAATTTCTGTGTTTCATGGTCAATGTGAAGGTCCAACAAATACAATTACCTCCACAGCTGCATCGGAATCAAATACTGGTCTCCCAGGAGCCGCTCGAACCACAAACTCTTAGATGAGTCACTCTTCTTGTACGTCAGTCGGCATTGTGCATTTTGTAATCAATCCCGATGCAATTTCTGTGTTTCATGGTCAATGTGAAGGTCAAACGGATACAGAAAACCTGCATTGGTGCATCTGAATCTAATACTGGTCTCCCATGAGCCGCTCAAGGCAAAAATTCTCAGAAGATTCACTCGTCTTGTACTTAAGTCGGCATTGTGCTTTTGTATTCAATCCCGATGCGATTTCTGTGTTTCATGGTAAATATGAGGGTCGAAGGGATACAGTAAACCTGCACTGGTGCCTCGGAATCTAATACTGGTCTCCTAGGAGCCGCTCAAAGCACAAACTCATAGAAGACTCACTCTACTTGTACTTAAGTCGGCATTGTGCTTTTCTATACGATCCCGATGCAATATCTGTGTTTCATGGTCAATGGGAAGGTCCATGGGATACAGTAAACTTGCAGTGGTGCATCGGAATCTAATATTGGTCTCCCATGAGCCGCTGAAAGCACAACCTCTTAGAAGATTCAGTCTTCTTGTACTTAAGTCGGCATTGTGCCTTTATTATCCAATCCTGATGAAATATCTGTGTCTCATTGTTAATGTGAAGGTCCATGGGATAAAGTAAACCTGCACTGGTGCATCGGAATCTAATACCGGTCTCCCAGGAGCTTCTCAAAGCACAAACTCTTAGAGGAATCAATCTTCTTGTACTTAAGTCGGCATTGTGCCTTCTGTATTGAATCCCGAAGCAATTTCTTTGTATCATGGTCAATGTGAAGGACCAAGGGATACTGTAAACCTGCACTGGTGCATCGGAAACTAATACTGGTCTCCCAGGAGCCGCTCAAAGCACAAACTTGTAGAAGATTCACTCTTCTTGCACTTAAGTCGGCATTGTACCTTTCGTATTCAATCCCGATGCATTTTCTGTGTTTCATGGTCAATGTGTAGGTCCAAGGGAAACGGTAAACCTGCACTGGTGCATCGGAATCTGATAGTCGTATCCCGGGAGCCGCTGAAAGCACAAACTCTTAGGAGATTCACTCATCTTGTACTTAAGTCCTCATCGTGCTCTTAGTATTTAATCCCGATGCAATTTCTTTGTTTCATGGTTAATGTGAAAGTCCAAGGGATACAGTAAAAATGAACTGGTGCATCGGAATCTAATACAGGTCTCCCAGGAGCCGCTCAAACCACAAACTCTTAGAAAATTCACTCTTCTTGTACTTCAGTCGGCATTGTCCCTTTTGTTTTCAATCTCGATGCAATTTCCGTGTTTCATGGTCAAAGTGAAGGTCAAACGGATACAGAAAACCTGCACTGGTGCATCTGAATCTAGTACTGGTCTGCCATGTGCCGCTCAAAGCACAAATTCTTATTAGATTCACTCTTCTTGTACTTAAGTCGGCTTTGTGCCTTTTGTATTCATCCCCGATGCAATTTCTGTGCTTCATGGTCAATGAGAAAGTCCATGGGATACAGTAAATTTGCATTGGTGCATCGGAATCTAATACTGGTCTCCCAAGTAGCAGCTCAAAGCACGAACTCTTAGAGGATTCACTCTTCTTGTATTTAAGTCGATGTTGTGCCTTTTGTATTCAATCCTGATGCAATTTCTATGTTTCATGGTCAATGTGAAGGTCCTAGGGATACGTTAAACCAGCACTGGTGCATCTGAATCTAATACTAGAATCCCTGGAGCCGCTCAAAGCACACACTCTCAGAAGATTCACAATTCTAGTACTTAAGACGGCATTGTCCCTTTTGGTTTCAATCTCGATGCAATTTCTGTCTTTGATGGTCAATGTGAAGTTCCAAGGTATACAGTAAACCTGAACAGCTGCATCGGAATCAAATACTGGTCTCCCAGGAGCCGCTCGAAACACAAACTCTTAGAAGATTCTCTCTTCTTGTACTTCAGTCGGCATTGTGCATTTTGTATTGATTCTCGATGCAATCTCTGTGTTTCATCGTCAATGTGACGTTCCAAGGGATACAGTAAACCTGCACAGCTGCATCGGAATCAAATACTGGTCTCCCAGGAGCCGCTCGAAGCACAAACTCTTAGAAGATTCACTCTTCCTGTACTTAAGTCGGCATAGTCCCATTTGTAATCAAACCCGATGCAATTTATGTGTTTCGTGGTCAATGTGAAGGACAAACGTATACAGTAAACCTGCACTGGTGCATCGGAATCTAATACTGGTCTCCCTGGAGCCGCTCAAAGCACAAACTCTCAGAAGATTCACTTTTCTAGTACTTAAGGCGGCATTGTCCGTTTTGTATTCCATCCCGATGCAATTTCTGTGTTTCATGGTCAATGTGAAGGTCCAACAAATACAGTAAACCTGCACAGCTGCATCGGAATCAAATACTGGTCTCCCAGGAGCCGCTCGAAGCACAAACTCTTAGAAGATTCACTCTTCTTTTACTTAAGTCGGCATTGATCCATTTGTATTCAATCCCGATGCAATTTCTTTGTATCATGGTCAATGTGAAGTTCCAGGGGATACAGTAAACCTGCACTGGTGCATCGGAATCTGTTACTGGAATCCTAGGAGCCGCTCAAAGCACAAATATTTAGAAAATTCACTCTTCTTGTACTTAAGTCGGCATTGTCCCTTTTAATTTATATCCCGATGCACGTTCTGTCTTTCATGGTTACCAAGGGATGCAGTAAACCTGCACAGCTGCATCGGAATCAAATATTGGTCTCCCAGGAGCCACTCGAAGCACAAACTGTTAGAAGATTCACTCTTCTTGTACTTAAGTCGGCATTGTGCGGTTGTATTCAATCCCGATGCAATTTCTTTGTATCAAGGTCAATGTGAAGGTCCAAGGGATACAGTAAACCTGCACTGGTGCATCGGAATCTAATACTGGTCTCCCAAGCAGCCGCTCAAAGCACGAACTCTTAGAAGATTCACTGTTCTTGTACTTAAGTCGCCGTTGTGCCTTTTGTATCCCATCCCGATGCAATTTCTATTTTTCATGGTCAATGTGAAGGTCCAAGGGATATGTCAAAAGAACACTGGTGCATCGAAATCTAATACTGGTATCCCAGGAGCCGCTCAAAGCACAAACTATAAGAAGATTCACCCTTCTTGTACTTAAGTCGGATTTGTCCCTTTTGGTTTCAATCCCGATGCAATTTCCGTATTTCATGGTCAATGTGAAGGTCCATGGGATACAGTAAACCTGCACTGGTGCATCGGAATCTAATACTGGTCTCCCAGGAGGCGCTCGAATCATTAACTCTTAGAACATTCACTCTTCTTGTACTTTTGTCGGCATTGTGCATTTTGTATTCAATCCCGATGCAATTCCTGTGTTGCATCTTCAATGTGACGGTTCAAGGGATACAGAAAACCTGCACTGGTGCATCGGAATCTAATACTGGTCTCCTTGGACCTGCTCAAAGCACTAACTCTCAGAAGACTCATTTTTCTAGTACATAAAGCGGCATTGTCCCTTTCCTATTCCATCCCGATGCAATTTCTGTGTTTCATGGTCAATGTGAAGGTCCAAGGGATACAGTAAACCCTTCACTGGTGCATCGGAATCTAATACTGAACTCCCAGGAGCCGCTCAATGCACAAACTCTTGGAAGATTCACTCTTCTTGTACTTAAGTCAGCGTTGTCCTTTTCGTAATCAATCCCGATGCAATTTCTGTGTTTCATGGTCAATGTGAAGGTCCAGGGGATACAGTAAATCTGCACTGGTGCATCGGAATCTAATACTGGTCTCCCAGGAGTCGCTCAAAGCACAAAATTTTAGAAGATTCACTCATCTTGCCATTAAGTTGGAATTGTCCCTCTTGTATTCACTCCCGATGCAATATGTGTGTCTTATGGTCAACGTGAAGGTCTAAGGGATACAGTAAACCTGCACTCGTGCAACGGAATTTAATATAGGTCTCCCAGGAGCCGTTCAAAGCACAAACTCTAAGAAGATTCACACTTCTTGTACTTAAGTCGACTTTTTGCCTTTAATATTCAATCCCGATGCAATATCTTTGTTTCATGCTCAATGTGAAGGTCCAAGGGATACAGTAAACCTGCACTGGTGCGTCAGAATCAAATACTCGTCTCCCCGGAGCCGCTCTAAGCACAAAGTCGTACAAGACTCTCTCTTCTAGTACTTAAGTCGGCATTGTGCCTTTTGTATTCAATCCTGATGCAATATCTGTGTTTCATAGTCAATGTGAAGGTGATAGGGATACAGAAACAATGCACTGCTGCATCGGAATCTAATACAGGTCTCCCATGAGCCGCTGAAAGGACAACCTCTTAGAAGATTAAGTCTGCTTGTACTTAAGGCCCCATTGTGCCTTTATTATTCAATCCCGATGCAATTTCTGTGTTTCATGGTCAATGTGAGGGTCCACGGGATACTGAAAACCTGCACTGCTGCATCGTAATCAAATACTGGTGTCCCAGGAGCCGCTCAAAGCACAAACCCTTAGAAGATTCACTCTTCTTGTAATTAAGCCGGATTTGTGCCTTTTGTATTCAACCCCAATGGAATTTCTGTGCTTCATGGTCAATGTGAAAGTCCAAGGGATACAGTAAACCTGCACTGGTGCATCGGAATCTAATACTGGTCTCCCAAGGAGCCGCTCAAAACACAAAATCTTAGAAGATTCACTCTTCTTGTACTTATGTCGCCATTGTGCCTTTTGTATTCAATCACTATGCAATTTCTATGTTTCATGGTCGATGTGAAGGTCCAAGGGATACGTTAAATATGCACTGATGCATGGAAATTTATTACTGGTATCCCAAAAGCCGCTCAAAGCACAAATTCTCTGAAGATTCACTCTTCTTGTACTTAAGCCGGCATTGTCCCTTTTGATTTCAATCCCGATGCAATTTCTGTGTTTCATGGTCAATGTGAGGGTCCAAGGGATACTGTAAACCTGCACTGCTGCATCAGAATCAAATACTGGTCTCCCAGGAGCCGCTCAAAGCACAATCTCTTAGAAGATTCACTCCTCTTGTACTTCAGTCGGCATTGTGCATTTTGTATTCAATCCGAATGCAATTTCTGTGTTTCATGGTCAATGTGATGGTCCAAGGGTTACAGTAAACCTGCACTGGTGCATCGGAATCTAATACTGGTCTCCCTGGACCCGCTCAAAGCACAAAATCTTGGGAGATTCACTCATCTTGAACATAGGTCGTCATTGTGTCTTATGTGTTCAATCATGATGCAATTTCTGTGTTTCAATGTCAATGTGAAAGTCCATGGGATACAGTAAACGTGCACTGGTGCATCAGAATCTAATACTGATCTCTCAGGAGCCGCTCAAAGCACAAACTCGTAGAAGACTCACTCTTCTTATACTTAAGTCGGCATTGTGGGTTTTGTATTCAATCCCGATGCAATATCTGTGTTTCATGGTCAATGTGAAGGTCCAAGGGATACAGTAAACCTGCACTGGGGCATCGGAATCTAATACTGGTTTCCTAGGAGCCGCTCAAACCACAAACTCTTAGAAAATTCTCTCTTCTTGTACTTAAGTCGGCATTGTCCCTTCTGTATTCAATCCCGATGTAATTTCCCTGTTTCATGGTCAAAGTGAAGGTCAAACGTATACAGAAAACCTGCACTGGTGCGTCGGATTCTAATACTGGTCTCTCATGAGCCGCTCAAAGCACAAATTCTTCGAAGATTCACTCTTATTGTACCTAAGTCGGCATTGTGCATTTTGTATTCAATCCCGATGCTATATCTGTGTCTCATGGTCAATTTGAAGGTCCAAGGGATGCAGTAAACCTGCACTGGTTCATCGGAATCTAATACTGGTCTCCCTGGACCCGCTCAAAACACAAAATCTTGGGAGATTCACTCATCTTGAACATAGGTCGACATTGTGCCTTATGTGTTCAATCCCGATGCAATTTCTATGTTTCATGGTCGATGTGAAGGTCCAGGGGATAAGTGAAACCTGCACTGGTGCATCGGAATCTAATACTGGTATCCCAGGAGCCGCTCAAAGCACAAACTAACAGATGAGTCACTCTTCTTGTACTTAAGTGGGCATTGTCCCTTTTGGTTTCAATCCCGATGCAATTTCCGTCTTTCGTGGTCAATGTGAAGGTCCAAGGGATACAGTAAACCTGGACTGGTGCATCGGAATCTAATACTGGTCTCCCAGGAGCCGCTCGAAGCACAAACTCTTAGAAGATTATCTCTTCTTGTACTTCTGTCGGCATTGTGCATTTTGTATTCAATCCCGATGCAATTTCTGTGTTTCATCGTCAATGTGACTGTTCAAGGGATACAGAAAACCTGCACTGGTGCATCGGAATCTAATACTGGTCTCCCTGGACCCACTCAAAGCACAAACTCTTAGAAGATTCATTTTTTAGTACATAAGGCGGAATTGTGCCTTTCTTATTCCATCCCGATCCAATTTCTGTGTTTCATGGTCAATGTGAAGGTCCAAGGGATACAGTAAACCTGCACTGGTGCATCGGAATCTAATACTGAACTCCCAGGAGCCGCTCAATACACAAACTCTTGGAAGATTCACTCTTCTTGTACTTAGGTCGGCGTTGTCCTTTTCGTAATCAATCCCGATGCAATTTCTGTGTTTCATGGTCAATGTGAAGGACAAACTTACACAGAAAACCCGCACTGGTGCATATGAATCTAATACTGGTCTCCCATGACCCGCTCAAAGTAAAAACTCTTAGAAGATTCACTCTTCCTGTAGTTAAGTCGTCATTGTGACTTTAGTATTCAATCCCGATGCAATTTCTACACTACATGGACAAAGTGAAGATCAAACGGATGCAGAAAACCTGCACTGGTGTGTCTGAATCTAATACTGGTCTCCCATGACCCGATCAAAGCACAAATTATAAACAGATTCACTCTTCTTGTACTTCAGTCGGCATTGTGCATTTTGTATTCAATCCCGATGCAATTTCTGTATTTCATCGTCAATGTGACGGTTCAAGGGATACAGAAAACCTGCAATGGTGCATCGGAATCTAATACTGGTCTCCCTATAGCCGCTCAAACCACAAACTCTTAGAAGATTCACTTTTCCTGTACTTAAGTCGGCATTGTCCATTTTGTATTCCATCCCGATGCAATTTCTGTGTTTCATGGTCAATGTGAAGGTCCAGGGGATACAGTAAATCTGCACTGGTGCATCGGAATCTAATACTGGTCTCCCAGGAGTCGCTCAAATCACAAAATCTTAGAAGATTCACTCATCTTGTATTTAAGTTGGAATTGTCCCTCTTGTATTTAATCCCGATGCAATATCTGTGTTTTATGGTCAATGTGAAGGTCTAAGAGATACAGTAAACCTGCACTCGTGCATCTGAATTTAATACTGGTCTCCCAGGAGCCGCTCAAAGCACAAACCCTTAGAAGATTCACTCTTCTTGTAATTAAGCCGGATTTGTGCCTCTTGTATTCAACCCCAATGCAATTTCTGTGCTTCATGGTCAATGTGCAAGTCCAAGGGATACAATAAACCTGCACTGGTGCATCGGAATCTAATACTGGTCTCCCAAGGAGCCGCTCAAAACACAAAATCTTAGAAGATTCACTCTTCTTGAACTTATGTCGCCATTGTGCCTTTTGTATTCAATGACGATGCAATTTCTATGTTTCATGGTCGATGTGAACGTCCAAGGGATACGTTAAATATGCACTGGTGCATCGAAATCTATTACTGGTATCCCAAAAGCCGCTCAAAGCACAAATTCTCAGAAGATTCGCTCTTCTTGTACTTAAGCCGGCATTGTCCCTTTTGATTTCAATCCCGATGCAATATCTGTCTTTCATGGTCAATGTGAAAGTCCAAGGGATACTGTAAACCTGCACTGCTGCATCGGAATGAATTACTAGTCTCCCAGGAGATGCTCAAAGCACAATCTCTTAGAAGATTCACTCTTCTTGTACTTCAGTCGGCATTGTTCATTTTGTATTCAATCCGAATGCAATTTCTGTGTTTCATGGTCAATGTGATGGTCCAAGGGTTACAGTAAACTTGCACTGGTGCATCGGGATCTAATACTGGTCTCCCTGGACCCGCTCAAAACACAAAATCTTGGGTGATTCACTCATCTTGTACTTAGTTCGTCATTGTGCCTTTTGTGTTCAATCCTGATGCAATTTCTGTGTTTCATTGTCAATGTGAAGGTCCATGGGATACAGTAAACGTGCACTGGTGCTGCGGAATCTAATACTGATCTCTCAGGAGCCACTCAACGCACAAACTCGTAGAAGACTCACTCTTCTTATACTTAAGTCGGCATTGTGCGTTTTGTATTCAATCCCGATGCAATATCTGTGTTTCATGGTCAATGTGAAGGTGCAAGGGAAACAGTAAACCTGCACTGGTGCATCGGAATCTAATACTGGTCTCCCATGAGCCGCTCAAAGCACAAACTCTTAGAAGATTCACTCTTCTTGTACGTAAGTCGGCATTGTGCCTTTTATATTTAATCCCGATGCGATTTCTGTGTTTCATGGTCAATGTGAAGGTCCAAGGGATACAGTAAACCTGCACTGGTGCATTGGAATCTAATACAGGTCTCCTAGGAGCCGCTCAAACCACAAACTCTTAGAAAATTCGCTCTTCTTGTACTTAAGTCGGCATTGTCCCTTCTGTATTCAATCCCGATGCAATTTCCGTGTTTCATGGTCAAAGTGAAGGTCAAACGTATACAGAAAACCTGCACTGGTGCGCCGGATTCTAATACTGGTCTCTCATGATCCGCTCAAAGCACAATTTCTTAGTAGATTCACTCTTCTTGTACCTAAGTCGGCATTGTGCATTTTGTATTCAATCCCGATGCAATTTTTGTACTTCATGGTCAAAGTGAAGGTCAAACGTATGCAGAAAACCTGCACTGGTGTGTCTGAATCTAGTACTAGTCTCCCATGACCCGCTTAAAGCACAAATTATAAATAGATTCACTCTTCTTGTACTTCAGTCGGCATTGTGCATTTTGTATTCAATCCCGATGCAATATCTGTATTTCATCGTCAATTTGACGGTTCAAGGGGTACAGAAAACTGCCATTGGTGCATCGAAATAATACTGGTCTCCTTGTTGCCGCTCAGACCACAAACTCTTAGAAGATTCACTTTTCTTGTACTTAAGTCGGCATTGTCCATTTTGTATTCCATCCCGATGCAATTTCTGTGTTTCTTGGTCAATGTGAAGGATCAAGGGATACAGTAAACCTGCACTGGTGCATCAGAATCAAATACTCGTCTCCCAGGAGCCGCTCTAAGCACAAAGTCGTAGAAGACTCTCTCTTCTAGTACTTAAGTCGGCATTGTGCGTTTTGTATTCAATCCCGATGCAATATCTGTGTTTCATGGTCAATGTGAAGGTGATAGGGATACAGAAACAATGCACTGCTGCATCGGAATCTAATTCTGGTCTCCCATGAGCCGCTGAAAGCACAACCCCTTAGAAGATTCAGTTTTCTTGTACTTAAGTCGGCATTGTGCCTTTGTTATTCAATCCCGATTCAATTTCTGTGTTTCATGGTCAATGTGAGGGTCCAAGGGATACTGAAAACCTGCACTGCTGCATCGTAATCAAATACTGGTGTCCCAGGAGCCGCTCAAAGCACAAACTCTTAGAAGATACACTCTTCTTGTAATTAAGCCGGATTTGTGCCTTTTGTATTCAACCCCAATGCAATTTCTGTGTTTCATGGTCAATGTGAAAGTCCAAGGGATACAGTAAACCTGCACTGGTGCATCGGAATCTAATACTGGTCTCCCAAGGAGCCGCTCAAAACACAAAATCTTAGAAGATTCACTCTTCTTGTACTTATGTCGCCATTGTGCCTTTTGTATTCAATCCCGATGCAATTTCTATGTTTCATAGTCGATGTGAAGGTCCAAGGTATACGTTAAATATCCCTGGTGCATCGAAATCTATTACTGGTATCCCAAAAGCCGCTCAAAGCACAAATTCTCAGAAGATTCACTCTTCTTGTACTTAAGCCGGCATTGTCCATTTTGATTTCAATCCCGATGCAATATCTGTCTTTCATGGTCAATGTAAAAGTCCAAGGGATACTGTAAACATGCACTGCTGCGTCGGAATCAAATACTGGTCTCCCAGGAGCCGCTCAAAGCACAATCTCTTAGAAGATTCACTCTTCTTGTACTTCGGTCGGCATTGAGCATTTTGTATTCAATCCGAATGCAATTTCTGTGTTTCATGGTCAATGTGATGGTCCAAGGGTTACAGTAAACCTGCACTGGTGCACCGGAATCTAATACTGGTCTCTCAGGAGCCACTCAAAACACAAACTCAAAGAAGACTCACTCTTCTTATACTCAAGTCGGCATTGTGCGTTTTGTATTCAATCCCGATGCAATATCTGTGTTGCATGGTCAATGTGAAGGTGCAAGGGATACAGTAAACCTGCACTGGTGCATCGGAATCTAATACTCGTCTCCCATGAGCCGCTCAAAGCACAAACTCTTAGAATATTCACTCTTCTTGTACTTAAGTAGGCATTGTGCCTTTTCTATTTAATCCCGATGCGATTTCTGTGTTTCACGGTCAATGTGAAGGTCCAAGGGATGCAGTAAACCTGCACATCTGCATAGGAATCAAATTCTGGTCTCCCAGGAGCCGCTCAAAGCACAAACTCTTAGAAGATTCTTTCTTCTTGTAAGTAAGCCGGATTTGTGCCTTTTGTATTCAACCCCAATGCAATCTCTGTGCTTCATGGTCAATGTGAAAGTCCAAGGGTTACAATAAACCTGCACTGGTGCATCGGAATCTAATACTGGTCTCAGAAGGAGCCGCTCAAAGCAAAAACTCTTAGAAGATTCACTCTTCTTGTGCTTGAGTCGCTATTGTGCCTTTTGTATTCAATCCCGATGCAATTTCTATGTTTCGTGGTCGATGTGAAGGTCCAAGGGGTACGTTAAATATGCACTCGTGCATCGGAATCTAATACTGGTATCCCAAAAGCCGCTCAAAGCACAAATTCTCAGAAGATTCACTCTTCTTGTACATAAGTCGGCATTGTCCCTTTTGATTTCAATCCCGATGCAATATCTGTCTTTCATGGTCAATGTGAAAGTCCAAGGGATACTGTAAACCTGCACTGCTGCATCGGAATCAAATACTGGTCTCCCAGGAGCCGCTAAAAGCACAATCTGTTAGAAGATTCACTCTTCTTGTACTTCAGTCGGCATTGTGCCTTTTTTGTCCAATCCAGATGCAATTTCTGCGTTTCATTGTCATTGTGTAGGTCCATGGGATGCAGTAAACATGCACTGGTGCATCGGAATCTAATACTGTACTCTCAAAAGCCGCTCAAAGCACAAACTCTTAGAAGAATCACGCTTCTCTTAACTAAGTCGGCAATGTGCTTTTTGTATTCAAATTCCGAAGCAATTTCTTTCTTTCATGGTCAATGCGAAGGTCCAAAAGATACAGCAAACCTGCACTGGTGCATCGGAATGTAACACTCGTCTCCCAGGAGACGCTCAAAGCACAAACTCGTAGAAGACTCACTCTTCTTGTACTTAAGTCGGCATTGTCCCTTCTGTATTCAATTCCGATGCAATTTCCGTGTTTCACGGTCAAAGTGAAGGTCAAACGGATACAGAAAACCTGCACTGGTGCGTCGGAATGTAATACTGGTCTCTCATGAGCCGCTCAAAGCACAAATTCTTAGAAGATTCACTCTTCTTGTATCTAAGTCCACATTGTGCATTTTGTATTCAATCCCGATGCAATTTCTGTGTTTCATGGTCAATGTGAAGGTCCAAGGGATACAGTAAACCTGCACTGGTGCATCGGAATCTAATACTGGGCTCCCAGGAGCCACTCAAACCACAACATCTTAGAAAAGTCACTCTTCTTGTTATTAAGTCTGCTTTGTGCTTTTTGTATTCTAATCCGATGCAAGTTCTGTGCTTCATGGTCAATGTGAAAGTCGAAGGGACACAGTAAACCTGCACTGGTGCATCGGAATCTAATATTGGTCTCACAATTATCCGCTCAAAGCAAAAACTCTTAGAAGATTCACTCTTCTTGTACTTAAGTCGCCATTGTGCCTTTTGTATTCAATCCCGATGCAATTTCTATGTTTCATGGTCGATGTGAAGGTCCAGGGGATAAGTGAATCCTGCACTGGTGCATCGGAATCTAATACTGGTATCCCAGGAGCCGCTCAAAGCAGATACCCTCAGAAGATTCACTCTTGTTGTACTCAAGTCGGCATTGTCCCTTTTGATTTATATCCCGATGCAAGTTCTGTCTTTCATGGTCAATGTGAGGGTTCAAGGGATGCAGTAAACCTGCACAGCTGCATAGGAATCATATACTGGTCTCCCAGGAGATGCTCGAAGCACAAACTTTCAGATGATTCACTCTTCTTGTACTTAAGTCGGCCTTGTGCCTTTTGTATTCAACCCCGATGCAATTTCTTTGTATCATGGTCAATGTGAAGGTCCAAGGGATACAGTAAACCTGCACTGGTGCATCGGAATCTAATACTGGTCTCCCAGGAGCCGCCCAAAGCACAAACTCTTAGAAGATTCACTCTTCTTGTAATTAAGCCGGATTTGTGCCTTTTGTATTCAACCCCAATGCGATTTCTGTGCTTCATGGTCAATGTGAAAGTCCAAGGGATACAGTAAACTTGCACTGGTGCATTGGAATCTAATACTGGTCTCCCAAGGAGCCGCTCAAACCACAACATCTTAGAAAAGTCACTCTTCTTGTTATTAAGTCGGCTTTGTGCTTTTTGTATTCTAATCCGATGCAAGTTCTGTGCTTCATGGTCAATGTGAAAGTCGAAGGGACACAGTAAACCTGCACTGGTGCATCGGAATCTAATACTGGTCTCACAATTATCCGCTCAAAGCAAAAACTCTTAGAAGATTCACTCTTCTTGTACTTATGTCGCCATTGTGCCTTTTGTATTTAATCCCGATGCAATATCTGTCTTTCATGGTCGATGTGAAGGTCCAAGGGATACGTTAAATATGCACTGGTGCATCGGAATCAAATACTGGTATCCCAAAAGCCGCTCAAAGCACAAATTCTCAGAAGATTCACTCTTCTTGTACTTATGTCGGCATTGTCCCTTTTGATTTCAATCCCGATGCAATATCTGTCTTTCATGGTCAATGTGAAAGTCCAAGGGATAGTGTAAACCTGCACTGCTGCATCGGAATCAAATACTGGTCTCCCAGGAGCCGCTCAAAGCACAATCTCTTAGAAGATTCACTCTTCTTGTACATCAGTCGGCATTGTGCATTTTGTATTCAATCCGAATGCAATTTCTGTGTTTCATGGTCAATGCGATGGTCCAAGGGTTACAGTAAACCTGCACTGATGCATCGGAATCTAATACTGGTCTCCCTGGACCCGCTCAAAAAACAAAATCTTGGGAGATTCACTGAAATGGCTGTGAGGACTATGGGACTCAACATCTTAGGTCATGTCCCCTGGAACTTAGAACTACTTAAACCTAACTAACCTAAGGACATCACACACACCCATGCCCGAGGCAGGATTCGAACCTGCGACCGTAGCAGTGCCGCGGTTCCGGACTGCAGCGCCAGAACCGCTAGACCAACGCGGCCGGCCGGGAGATTCACTCATCTTGTACTTAGGTCGTCATTGTGCCATTTGTATTCAATCCTGATGTAATTTCTGTGTTTCATTGTCAATGTGAAGGTCCATGGGATACAGTAAACATGCAATGGTGCATCGGAATCTAATACCGATCTCCCAGGAGCCGCTCAAAGCACAAACTCTTAGAAGAATCACTCTTCTCTTAAATAAGTGGGCAATGTGCTTTTTGTATTCAAATTCCGAAGCAATTTCTTTCTTTTATGCTCAATGTGAAGGTCCAAGGGATACAGTAAACCTGCACTGGTGCATCGGAATCTAATACTCGTCTCCCATGAGCCGCTCAAAGCACATACTCTTAGAAGATTCACTCTTCTTGTACGTAAGTCGGCATTGTGCCTTTTATATTTAATCCCGATGCGATTTCTGTGTTTCATGGTCAATGTGAAGGTCCAAGGGATACAGTAAACCTGCACTGGTGCATTGGAATCTAATACAGGTCTCCTAGGAGCCGCTCAAACCACAAACTCTTAGAAAATTCGCTCTTCTTGTACTTAAGTCGGCATTGTCCCTTCTGTATTCAATCCCGATGCAATTTCCGTGTTTCATGGTCAAAGTGAAGGTCAAACGTATACAGAAAACCTGCACTGGTGCGCCGGATTCTAATACTGGTCTCTCATGATCCGCTCAAAGCACAATTTCTTAGTAGATTCACTCTTCTTGTACCTAAGTCGGCATTGTGCATTTTGTATTCAACCCCGATGCAATTTTTGTACTTCATGGTCAAAGTGAAGGTCAAACGTATGCAGAAAACCTGCACTGGTGTGTCTGAATCTAGTACTAGTCTCCCATGACCCGCTTAAAGCACAAATTATAAATAGATTCACTCTTCTTGTACTTCAGTCGGCATTTTGCATTTTGTATTCAATCCCGATGCAATATCTGTATTTCATCGTCAATTTGACGGTTCAAGGGGTACAGAAAACTGCCATTGGTGCATCGAAATAATACTGGTCTCCTTGTTGCCGCTCAAACCACAAACTCTTAGAAGATTCACTTTTCTTGTACTTAAGTCGGCATTGTCCATTTTGTATTCCATCCCGATGCAATTTCTGTGTTTCATGGTCAATGTGAAGGATCAAGGGATAGTAGTAAACCTGCACTGGTGCATCAGAATCAAATACTCGTCTCCCAGGAGCCGCTCTAAGCACAAAGTCGTAGAAGACTCTCTCTTCTAGTACTTAAGTCGGCATTGTGCCTTTTGTATTCAATCCCGATGCAATATCTGTGTTTCATGGTCAATGTGAAGGTGATAGGGATACAGAAACAATGCACTGCTGCATCGGAATCTAATACTGGTCTCCCATGAGCCGCTGAAAGCACAACCCCTTAGAAGATTCAGTTTTCTTGTACTTAAGTCGGCATTGTGCATTTGTTATTCAATCCCGATTCAATATCTGTGTTTCATGGTCAATGTGAGGGTCCAAGGGATACTGAAAACCTGCACTGCTGCATCGTAATCAAATACTGGTGTCCCAGGAGCCGCTCAAAGCACAAACTCTTAGAAGATACACTCTTCTTGTAATTAAGCCGGATTTGTGCCTTTTGTATTCAACCCCAATGCAATTTCTGTGTTTCATGGTCAATGTGAAAGTCCAAGGGATACAGTAAACCTGCACTGGTGCATCGGAATCTAATACTGGTCTCCAAAGGAGCCGCTCAAAACACAAAATCTTAGAAGATTCACTCTTCTTGTACTTATGTCGCCATTGTGCCTTTTGTATTCAATCCCGATGCAATTTCTATGTTTCATAGTCGATGTGAAGGTCCAAGGGATACGTTAAATATCCCTGGTGCATCGAAATCTATTACTGGTATCCCAAAAGCCGCTCAAAGCACAAATTCTCAGAAGATTCACTCTTCTTGTACTTAAGCCGGCATTGTCCATTTTGATTTCAATCCCGATGCAATATCTGTCTTTCATGGTCAATGTAAAAGTCCAAGGGATACTGTAAACATGCACTGCTGCGTCGGAATCAAATACTGGTCTCCCAGGAGCCGCTCAAAGCACAATCTCTTAGAAGATTCACTCTTCTTGTGCTTCGGTCGGCATTGAGCATTTTGTATTCAATCCGAATGCAATTTCTGTGTTTCATGGTCAATGTGATGGTCCAAGGGTTACAGTACACCTGCACTGGTGCACCGGAATCTAATACTGGTCTCTCAGGAGCCACTCAAAACACAAACTCAAAGAAGACTCACTCTTCTTATACTCAAGTCGGCATTGTGCGTTTTGTATTCAATCCCGATGCAATATCTGTGTTGCATGGTCAATGTGAAGGTGCAAGGGATACAGTAAACCTGCACTGGTGCATCGGAATCTAATACTCGTCTCCCATGAGCCGCTCAAAGCACAAACTCTTAGAATATTCACTCTTCTTGTACTTAAGTAGGAATTGTGCCTTTTCTATTGAATCCCGATGCGATTTCTGTGTTTCATGGTCAATGTGAAGGTCCAAGGGATGCAGTAAACCTGCACAGCGGCATAGGAATCAAATTCTGGTCTCCCAGGAGCCGCTCAAAGCACAAACTCTTAGAAGATTCACTCTTCTTGTAAGTAAGCCGAATTTGTGCCTTTTGTATTCAACCCCAATGCAATCTCTGTGCTTCATGGTCAATGTGAAAGTCCAAGGGTTACAATAAACCTGCACTGGTGCATCGGAATCTAATACTGGTCTCAGAAGGAGCCGCTCAAAGCAAAAACTCTTAGAAGATTCACTCTTCTTGTACTTGAGTCGCTATTGTGCCTTTTGTATTCAATCCCGATGCAATTTCTATGTTTCGTGGTCGATGTGAAGGTCCAAGGGATACGTTAAATATGCACTCGTGCATCGGAATCTAATACTGGTATCCCAAAAGCCGCTCAAAGCACAAATTCTCAGAAGATTCACTCTTCTTGTACATAAGTCGGCATTGTCCCTTTTGATTTCAATCCCGATGCAATATCTGTCTTTCATGGTCAATGTGAAAGTCCAAGGGATACTGTAAACCTGCACTGCTGCATCGGAATCAAATACTGGTCTCCCAGGAGCCGCTAAAAGCACAATCTGTTAGAAGATTCACTCTTCTTGTACTTCAGTCGGCATTGTGCATTTTGTATTCAATCCGAATGCAATTTCTGTGTTTCATGGTAAATGTGATGGTCCAAGGGTTACAGTAAACCTGCACTGGTGCATCGGAATCTTATACTGGTCTCCCTGCACCCGCTCAAAGCACAAAATCTTGGGAGATTCACTCATCTTGTGCTTAGGTCGTCATTGTGCCTTTTGTGCCCAATCCAGATGCAATTTCTGCGTTTCATTGTCAATGTGTAGGTCCATGGGATGCAGTAAACATGCACTGGTGCATCGGAATCTAATACTGTACTCTCAAAAGCCGCTCAAAGCACAAACTCTTAGAAGAATCACGCTTCTCTTAACTAAGTCGGCAATGTGCTTTTTGTATTCAAATTCCGAAGCAATTTCTTTCTTTCATGGTCAATGCGAAGGTCCAAAAGATACAGCAAACCTGCACTGGTGCATCGGAATGTAACACTCGTCTCCCAGGAGACGCTCAAAGCACAAACTCGTAGAAGACTCACTCTTCTTGTACTTAAGTCGGCATTGTGCGTTTTGTATTCAATCCCGATGCAATATCTGTGTTTCATGGTCAATGCGAAGGTGCAATGGATACAGTAAACCTGCACTGGTGCATCGGAATCTAATACTGGTCTCCCATGAGCCGCTCAAAGCACAAACTCTTAGAAGATTCACTCTTCTTGTACTTAAGTCGGCATTGTGCCTTTTCTATTTAATCCCGATGTGATTTCTGTGTTTCACGGTCAATGTGAAGGTCCAAGGGATACAGTAAACCTGCACTGGTGCATTGGAATCTAATACAGGTCTCCTAGGAGCCGCTCAAAACACAAACTCTTAGAAAATTCACTCTTCCTTTACCTAAGTCGGCATTGTCCCTTCTGTATTCAATCCCGATGCAATTTCCGTGTTCCACGGTCAAAGTGAAGGTCAAACGGATACAGAAAACCTGCACTGGTGCGTCGGAATCTAATACTGGTCTCTCATGAGCCGCTCAAAGCACAAATTCTCAGAAGATTCACTCTTCTTGTACCTAAGTCCACATTGTGCATTTTGTATTCTATCCCGATGCAATTTCTGTGTTTCATGGTCAATGTGAAGGTCCAAGGGATACAGTAAACCTGCACTGGTGCATTGGAATCTAATACTGGGCTCCCAGGAGCCGCTCAAACCACAACATCTTAGAAAAGTCACTCTTCTTGTTATTAAGTCGGCTTTGTGCTTTTTGTATTCTAATCCGATGCAAGTTCTGTGCTTCATGGTCAATGTGAAAGTCGAAGGGACACAGTAAACCTGCACTGGTGCATCGGAATCTAATACTGGTCTCACAATTATCCGCTCAAAGCAAAAACTCTTAGAAGATTCACTCTTCTTGTACTTATGTCGCCATTGTGCCTTTTGTATTTAATCCCGATGCAATATCTGCCTTTCATGGTCGATGTGAAGGTCCAAGGGATACGTTAAATATGCACTGGTGCATCGGAATCTAATACTGGTATCCCAAAAGCCGCTCAAAGCACAAATTCTCAGAAGATTCACTCTTCTTGTACTTAAGTCGGCATTGTCCCTTTTGATTTCAATCCCGATGCAATATCTGTCTTTCATGGTCAATGTGAAAGTCCAAGGGATAGTGTAAACCTGCACTGCTGCATCGGAATCAAATACTGGTCTCCCAGGAGCCGCTCAAAGCACAATCTCTTAGAAGATTCACTCTTCTTGTACATCAGTCGGCATTGTGCATTTTGTATTCAATCCGAATGCAATTTCTGTGTTTCATGGTCAATGCGATGGTCCAAGGGTTACAGTAAACCTGCACTGATGCATCGGAATCTAATACTGGTCTCCCTGGACCCGCTCAAAAAACAAAATCTTGGGAGATTCACTCAAATGGCTCTGAGCACTATGGGACTCAACATCTTAGGTCATGTCCCCTGGAACTTAGAACTACTTAAACCTAACTAACCTAAGGACATCACACACACCCATGCCCGAGGCAGGATTCGAACCTGCGACCGTAGCAGTGCCGTGGTTCCGGACTGCAGCGCCAGAACCGCTAGACCAACGCAGCCGGCCGGGAGATTCACTCATCTTGTACTTAGGTCGTCATTGTGCCATTTGTATTCAATCCTGATGTAATTTCTGTGTTTCATTGTCAATGTGAAGGTCCATGGGATACAGTAAACATGCAATGGTGCATCGGAATCTAATACCGATCTCCCAGGAGCCGCTCAAAGCACAAACTCTTAGAAGAATCACTCTTCTCTTAAATAAGTGGGCAATGTGCTTTTTGTATTCAAATTCCGAAGCAATTTCTTTCTTTTATGCTCAATGTGAAGGTCCAAGGGATACAGTAAACCTGCACTGGTGCATCGGAATCTAATACTCGTCTCCCATGAGCCGCTCAAAGCACAAACTCTTAGAAGATTCACTCTTCTTGTACGTAAGTCGGAATTGTGCCTTTTATATTTAATCCCGATGCGATTTCTGTGTTTCATGGTCAATGTGAAGGTCCAAGGGATACAGTAAACCTGCACTGGTGCATTGGAATGTAATACAGGTCTCCTAGGAGCCGCTCAAACCACAAACTCTTAGAAAATTCGCTCTTCTTGTACTTAAGTCGGCATTGTCCCTTCTGTATTCAATCCCGATGCAATATCTGTGTTTCACGGTCAATGTGAGGGTCCAAGGGATACTGAAAACCTGCACTGCTGCATCGTAATCAAATATTGGTGTCCCAGGAGCCGCTCAAAGCACAAACTCTTAGAAGATACACTCTTCTTGTAATTGAGCCGGATTTGTGCCTTTTGTATTCAACCCCAATGCAATATCTGTGTTTCATGGTCAATGTGAAAGTCCAAGGGATACAGTAAACCTGCACTGGTGCATCGGAATCTAATACTGGTCTCCCAAGGAGCCGCTCAAAACACAAAATCTTAGAAGATTCACTCTTCTTGTACTTATGTCGCCATTGTGCCTTTTGTATTCAATCCCGATGCAATTTCTATGTTTCATAGTCGATGTGAAGGTCCAAGGGATACGTTAAATATCCCTGGTGCATCGAAATCTATTACTGGTATCCCAAAAGCCGCTCAAAGCACAAATTCTCAGAAGATTCACTCTTCTTGTACTTAAGCCGGCATTGTCCATTTTGATTTCAATCCCGATGCAATATCTGTCTTTCATGGTCAATGTAAAAGTCCAAGGGATACTGTAAACATGCACTGCTGCGTCGGAATCAAATACTGGTCTCCCAGGAGCCGCTCAAAGCACAATCTCTTAGAAGATTCACTCTTCTTGTACTTCGGTCGGCATTGAGCATTTTGTATTCAATCCGAATGCAATTTCTGTGTTTCATGGTCAATGTGATGCTCCAAGGGTTACAGTAAACCTGCACTGGTGCACCGGAATCTAATACTGGTCTCTCAGGAGCCACTCAAAACACAAACTCAAAGAAGACTCACTCTTCTTATACTCAAGTCGGCATTGTGCGTTTTGTATTCAATCCCGATGCAATATCTGTGTTGCATGGTCAATGTGAAGGTGCAAGGGATACAGTAAACCTGCACTGGTGCATCGGAATCTAATACTCGTCTCCCACGAGCCGCTCAAAGCACAAACTCTTAGAATATTCACTCTTCTTGTACTTAAGTAGGCATTGTGCCTTTTCTATTTAATCCCGATGCGATTTCTGTGTTTCATGGTCAATGTGAAGGTCCAAGGGATGCAGTAAACCTGCACAGCTGCATAGGAATCAAATTCTGGTCTCCCAGGAGCCGCTCAAAGCACAAACTCTTAGAAGATTCACTCTTCTTGTAAGTAAGCCGGATTTGTGCCTTTTGTATTTAACCCCAATGCAATCTCTGTGCTTCATGGTCAATGTGAAAGTCCAAGGGTTACAATAAACCTGCACTGGTGCATCGGAATCTAATACTGGTCTCAGAAGGAGCCGCTCAAAGCAAAAACTCTTAGAAGATTCACTCTTCTTGTACTTGAGTCGCTATTGTGCCTTTTGTATTCAATCCCGATGCAATTTCTATGTTTCGTGGTCGATGTGAAGGTCCAAGGGATACGTTAAATATGCACTCGTGCATCGGAATCTAATACTGGTATCCCAAAAGCCGCTCAAAGCACAAATTCTCAGAAGATTCACTCTTCTTGTACATAAGTCGGCATTGTCCCTTTTGATTTCAATCCCGATGCAATATCTGTCTTTCATGGTCAATGTGAAAGTCCAAGGGATACTGTAAACCTGCACTGCTGCATCGGAATCAAATACTGGTCTCCCAGGAGCCGCTAAAAGCAAAATCTGTTAGAAGATTCACTCTTCTTGTACTTAAGTCGGCATTGTGCATTTTGTATTCAATCCGAATGCAATTTCTGTGTTTCATGGTAAATGTGATGGTCCAAGGGTTACAATAAACCTGCACTGGTGCATCGGAATCTAATACTGGTCTCCCTGGACCCGCTCAAAGCACAAAATCTTGGGAGATTCACTCATCTTCTACTTAGGTCGTCATTGTGCTTTTTGTGTCCAATCCAGATGCAATTTCTGCGTTTCATTGTCAATGTGTAGGTCCATGGGATGCCGTAAACATGCACTGGTGCATCGGAATCTAATACTGTACTCTCAAAAGCCGCTCAAAGCACAAACTCTTAGAAGAATCACGCTTCTCTTAACTAAGTCGGCAATGTGCTTTTTGTATTCAAATTCCGAAGCAATTTCTTTCTTTCATGGTCAATGTGAAGGTCCAAAAGATACAGCAAACCTGCACTGGTGCATCGGAATGTAACACTCGTCTCCCAGGAGACGCTCAAAGCACAAACTCGTAGAAGACTCACTCTTCTTGTACTTAAGTCGGCATTGTGCGTTTTGTATTCAATCCCGATGCAATATCTGTGTTTCAAGGTCAATGTGAAGGTGCAATGTATACAGTAAACCTGCACTGGTGCATCGGAATCTAATACTGGTCTCCCATGAGCCGCTCAAAGCACAAACTCTTAGAAGATTCACTTTTCTTGTACTTAAGTCGGCATTGTGCCTTTTCTATTTAATCCCGATGTGATTTCTGTGCTTCACGGTCAATGTGAAGGTCCAAGGGATACAGTAAACCTGCACTGGTGCATTGGAATCTAATACAGGTCTCCTAGGAGCCGCTCAAAACACAAACTCTTAGAAAATTCACTCTTCCTTTACCTAAGTCGGCGTTGTCCCTTCTGTATTCAATCCCGATGCAATTTCTGTGTTTCACGGTCAAAGTGAAGGTCAAACGGATACAGAAAACCTGCACTGGTGCGTCGGAATCTAATACTAATCTCTCATGAGCCGCTCAAAGCACAAATTCTTAGAAGATTCACTCTTCTTGTACCTAAGTCCACATTGTGCATTTTGTATTCAATCCCGATGCAATTTCTGTGTTTCATGGTCAATGTGAAGGTCCAAGGGATACAGTAAACCTGCACTGGTGCATCGGAATCTAATACTGGGCTCCCAGGAGCCGCTCAAACCACAACATCTTAGAAAAGTCACTCTTCTTGTTATTAAGTCGGCTTTGTGCTTTTTGTACTCTAATCCGATGCAAGTTCTGTGCTTCATGGTCAATGTGCAAGTCGAAGGGACACAGTAAACCTGCACTGGTGCATCGGAATCTAATACTGGTCTCACAATTATCCGCTCAAAGCAAAAACTCTTAGAAGATTCACTCTTCTTGTACTTAAGTCGCCATTGTGCCTTTTGTATTCAATCCCGATGCAATTTCTATGTTTCATGGTCGATGTGAAGGTCCAGGGGATAAGTGAATCCTGCACTGGTGCATCGGAATCTAATACTGCTATCCCAGGAGCCGCTCAAAGCAGAAACCCTCAGAAGATTCACTCTTGTTGTACTCAAGTCGGCATTGTCCCTTTTGATTTATATCCCGATGCAATGTCTGTCTTTCATGGTCAATGTGATAGTCCAAGGGATAGTGTAAACCTGCACTGCTGCATCGGAATCAAATACTGGTCTCCCAGGAGCCGCTCAAAGCACAAATTCTCAGAAGATTCACTCTTCTTGTACTTAAGTCGGCATTGTCCCTTTTGATTTCAATCCCGATGCAATATCTGTCTTTCATGGTCAATGTGAAAGTCCAAGGGATAGTGTAAACCTGCACTGATGCATCGGAATCTAATACTGGTCTCCCTGGACCCGCTCAAAAAACAAAATCTTGGGAGATTCACTCAAATGGCTCTGAGCACTATGGGACTCAACATCTTAGGTCATGTCCCCTGGAACTTAGAACTACTTAAACCTAACTAACCTAAGGACATCACACACACCCATGCCCGAGGCAGGATTCGAACCTGCGACCGTAGCAGTCCCGCGGTTCCGGACTGCAGCGCCAGAACCGCTAGACCAACGCGGCCGGCCGGGAAATTCACTCATCTTGTACTTAGGTCGTCATTGTGCCATTTGTATTCAATCCTGATGTAATTTCTGTGTTTCATTGTCAATGTGAAGGTCCATGGGATACAGTAAACATGCAATGGTGCATCGGAATCTAATACCAATCTCCCAGGAGCCGCTCAAAGCACAAACTCTTAGAAGAATCACTCTTCTCTTAAATAAGTGGGCAATGTGCTTTTTGTATTCAAATTCCGAAGCAATTTCTTTCTTTTATGCTCAATGTGAGGGTCCAAGGGATACAGTAAACCTGCACTGGTGCATCGGAATCTAATACTCGTCTCCCATGAGCCGCTCAAAGCACAAACTCTTAGAAGATTCACTCTTCTTGTACGTAAGTCGGCATTGTGCCTTTTATATTTAATCCCGATGCGATTTCTGTGTTTCATGGTCAATGTGAAGGTCCAAGGGATACAGTAAACCTGCACTGGTGCATTGGAATCTAATACAGGTCTCCTAGGAGCCGCTCAAACCACAAACTCTTAGAAAATTCGCTCTTCTTGTACTTAAGTCGGCATTGTCCCTTCTGTATTCAATCCCGATGCAATTTCCGTGTTTCATGGTCAAAGTGAAGGTCAAACGTATACAGAAAACCTGCACTGGTGCGCCGGATTCTAATACTGGTCTCTCATGATCCGCTCAAAGCACAATTTCTTAGTAGATTCACTCTTCTTGTACCTAAGTCGGCATTGTGCATTTTGTATTCAACCCCGATGCAATTTTTGTACTTCATGGTCAAAGTGAAGGTCAAACGTATGCAGAAAACCTGCACTGGTGTGTCTGAATCTAGTACTAGTCTCCCATGACCCGCTCAAAGCACAAATTATAAATAGATTCACTCTTCTTGTACTTCAGTCGGCATTGTGCATTTTGTATTCAATCCCGATGCAATGTCTGTATTTCATCGTCAATTTGACGGTTCAAGGGGTACAGAAAACTGCCATTGGTGCATCGAAATAATACTGGTCTCCTTGTAGCCGCTCAAACCACAAACTCTTAGAAGATTCACTTTTCTTGTACTTAAGTCGGCATTGTCCATTTTGTATTCCATCCAGATGCAATTTCTGTGTTTCATGGTCAATGTGAAGGATCAAGGGATACAGTAAACCTGCACTGGTGCATCAGAATCAAATACTCGTCTCCCAGGAGCCGCTCTAAGCACAAAGTCGTAGAAGACTCTCTCTTCTAGTACTTAAGTCGGCATTGTGCCTTTTGTATTCAATCCCGATGCAATATCTGTGTTTCATGGTCAATGTGAAGGTGATAGGGATACAGAAACAATGCACTGAAGCATCGGAATCTAATACTGGTCTCCCATGAGCCGCTGAAAGCACAACCCCTTAGAAGATTCAGTTTCCTTGTACTTAAGTCGGCATTGTGCCTTTGTTATTCAATCACGATGCAATTTCTGTGTTTCATGGTCAATGTGAGGGTCCAAGGGATACTGAAAACCTGCACTGCTGCATCGTAATCAAATACTGGTGTCCCAGGAGCCGCTCAAAGCACAAACTCTTAGAAGATACACTCTTCTTGTAATTAAGCCGGATTTGTGCCTTTTGTATTCAACCCCAATGCAATTTCTGTGTTTCATGGTCAATGTGAAAGTCCAAGGGATACAGTAAACCTGCACTGGTGCATCGGAATCTAATACTGGTCTCCCAAGGAGCCGCTCAAAACACAAAATTTTAGAAGATTCACTCATCTTGTACTTATGTCGCCATTGTGCCTTTTGTATTCAATCCCGATGCAATTTCTATGTTTCATGGTCAATGTGAAGGGCCAAGGATTACAGTAAACCTGCTCTGATGCATCGGAATCTAATTCTGGTATCCCAGCATCCGCTCAAAGCACAAACTCTTACAAGATTCCTCTTCTTGTACTTAAGCCGGCATTGTGCCATTTATATTCAATCCCGATGCAATTTCTGTATTCCATGGTGAATGTGAAGGCCTAAGGGATACGGTAAACCTGCACTGCTGGATCGGAATCTAATACTGGTCTCCCAGGAGCCGCTGAAATCACAAACTCATGGAAGATTCACTCTACTTGTACTTAAGTCGGCATTGGGCCTTTAGTATTCAATCCCGATACAATTTCTGTGTTTCATGGTCAATGTGAAGGTCCGTGGGATGCAGTAAACCAGCACTGGTGCATCGGATTCTAATACTGGTCTCCCAGGAGCCGCTCAAAGCACACAGTCTTACAAGATTCACTCTTCTTGTACTTAAGTCGGCAATGTGCTTTGTATTCAATCCCAATGAAATTTCTGGGTTTTTATGGTCAATGTGACGGTCCAAGGGATGCAGTAAACCAGCACTGGTGCATCGGAATCTGATACTGGTCTCCCAGGAGCCGCTCAGAGCACACACTACTAGTAGATTCACTCTTCTTGTACTTAACTCATCATTGTGCCTTTTGTATTCAATCCCGATGCAATTTCTGTGTTTCATGGTCAATGTGATGGTCCAAGGGTTTCAGTAAACCAGCACTGGTGCATCGGAATCTAATTTTGGTCTCCCAGGAGCCGCTCAAAGCACAAATTCTTAGAAGATTCACTATTCTTGTACTTAAGACAGCATTGTGCCTCTTGTATTCAATCCCAATGCAACTTATGTGTTTCATGGTCAATGTGAAGTTCGAGGGGATACAGTAAACCTGCACTT
Source organism: Schistocerca americana (assembly GCF_021461395.2). Taxonomy (NCBI): domain Eukaryota; kingdom Metazoa; phylum Arthropoda; class Insecta; order Orthoptera; family Acrididae; genus Schistocerca; species Schistocerca americana. The sequence continues at coordinate 645,562,922 of NC_060124.1, forward strand.
ATGCATCGGAATCTATTACTGGTCTCCGAGGAGACGCTCAAAGCACAAACTCTTAGAAGATTCACTCTTGTTGTACTTCAGAGAGCAATTAGCATTATGTATTCATTCTCGTTGCCATTCCTGTGATTCATGGTCAATGTGACGGTCCAAGGGATACAGTAAACCTGCACTCGTGCATCGGAATCTAATACTGGCCTCCCAGGAGCCGCTCAAAGCACAAATTCTTGGAAGATTCACTCTACTTGTACTTAAGTCGGCATTGTGCCATTAGTATTCAATCCCGAAAAATTTCAGTGTTTCATGGGCAATGTGAAGGTCCATGGGATGCAGTAAACCAGCACTGGTGCATCGGATTCTAATACTGGTGTCCCAGGAGCCGCTCAAAGGACACACTCTAACGAGATTCACTCTTCTTGTACTTAAGTCGGTATTGTGCTTTGTATTCAATCCCGATGCAATTTCTGGGTTCTTATGGTCAATGTGAAGGTCTAAGGGATACAGTATACATACACTGGTGCATCGGAATCTAATACTGGTCTCCCAGGAACCGCTCAAAGCACAAACCCTTAGAAGATTCACTCTTCTTGTACTTAAGTCGGCATTGTGAATATTGTATTCAATCCCGATGCGATTTCTGTGCTTCACGGCGTATGTGAAGATCCATGGGATGCAGTAAACGAGGACTGGTGCATCGGTTTCTAATTCTGGTCTCCCAGGAGCCGCTCAAAGCACACTTTCTTAGATGATTCACTTTCTTGTACTTAAGTCGGCATTGTGCATTTTGTATTCAACCCCGATGCAATTTCTGTGGTTCATGGTCAATGTGAAGGTCCATGGGATGCTGTAAACCTGCACTGGTGCATCGGAATCTAATACTGGTCTCCCAGGAGATGCTCAAACACAAACTCTTAGAAGATTCACTCTTCTTGTACTTATGTCGGCATTGTGCCTTTTGTACTCAATCCCGATACAATTTCTGTGTTTCATGGTCAATGTGAACTACCATGGGAAGTAGTAAACAAGCACTGGTGCATCGGAATCTGATACTGGTCTCCCAGGAGCCGTTCAAAGCACACACTCTTAGATGATTCAATCTTCTTGTACTTAAGTCAGCATTGTGGCTTTTGTATTCCATCCCGATGCAGTTTCTGTGTTTCATGGTCAATGTGAAGGTCCATGGGATGCAGTAAACGTGGACTGGTGCATCGGTATCTAATTATGGTCTCCCAGGAGCCGCTCAAAACACACTTTCTTAGATGATTAATTCTTCTTGTACTTAAGTCAGTATCGTGCATTTTGTATACAATCCCGACACGATTTTTGTGTGTCATGGTCAATGTGAAGGTGCAAGGGATGCAGTAAACCTGTACTGGTGCATCGGAATCTAATACTGGTCTCCCAGGATCCGCTCAAAGCACAAACGCTTGGTAGATTCACTCTTCTTATACTTAAGTCGGCACTGTGCCTTTTGTATTCAATCCCGATGCGATTTCTGTGTTCCATGGTCAATGTGAATGTCCAAGGGATAATGTAAACCTGCACTGGTGCATCGGAATCTAGTACTGGGCTCCCAGGAGCCGCTCAGATCATAAACGCTTAGAAGATTCACTCTTCTTGTACTTAAGTCGGCATTGTGCTTTTTGTATTCAATCCCGATGCAATTTCTGTGTTTCATGCTCAATGTGAAGGTCCAAGGGATACAGTAAACCTCCACTGGTGCATCGGAATCTACTACTGGTCTCCCGGCAGCCGCTCAAACCACAAACTCTTATAAGATTCTCTCCTCTTGTACTTTAAACGTCATGGTCCTTTTGTATTCAATCCAAATGAAATATCTGTGTTTCATGGTCATTGTGAAGGTCCAAGGGAAACAGAAATCCTGCACTGGGGCATGGGAATCTAATACTAGTCTCCCAGGAGCCGCTCAAACCACAAACTCTACGAAGATACACTCTTCTTGTACTTAAGTCGGTATTGTGACTTTAATATTGAATCACGATGCAATTTCTGTGTTTCATGGTCAATGTGAATGTCCAAGTGACACGGTAAACTTGCTCTGGTGCATCGGAATCTAATACTGGTCTCCCAGGAGCGGCTCTAAGAACAAACTCTAAGAAGTTTAACTCTTCTTGTACTTAAGTCGGTATTGTGACTAATATTGAATCACGATGCAATTTCTGTGTTTCATGGTCTATGTGAAGGTCGAAGGGACACGGTAAACTTGCAGTGGTGCATCGGAATCTAATACTGGTCTCCCAGAAGCCGCTCAAAACACAAACTCTTAGAAGAATCACTCTTCTTGCACTTAAGTCGGCATTGTCCATTTTGTGTTCAGTCCCGATGCATTTTCTGTGTTTCATGGTCAATGTGATGGTCCAAGGGATACAGTTAACCTGCACTGGTGCATCGGAATCGATTACTGGTCTCCCGGAAGCCACTCAAATCATAAACTCTTAGAAGATTCACTCTTCTTGTACTGAAGTCGGCATTGTCACTTTTGTATTCAATCTTTATGCAATTTCTGTGTTTCATGGTCAATGTGAAGGTCCAAGGGATACAGTAAACCTGCACTTGTGCATCGGAATGTAATACTGGTCTCCCAGGTCACGCTCAAAGCACGAACTCTTAGAAGATGCACTCTTTTTGTACTTTCGTTGGCATTGTGCCGTTTGTATTCAATCCCGATGCAATTTCTGTGTTTCATGATCAATGTGAAGGTCCAAGGGATACAGTAAACCTGCACTGGTGCATCGGAGTCTAATACTGGTCTCGCAGCAGACGCACATAGCACAAATTCTTAGAAGATACACTCTTCTTGTACTTAAATCGGCATTGTACTATTTGTACGTAATCCCTATTCAATTTCTGTGTTTCATGATCAATGTGAAGGTCCAAGGGAAACAGTAAACCTGCAGCTGTGCATCGGAACATAATACTGGTCTCCCAGGAGCAGCTCTAAGCTCAAACTCTTAGAAGATTCACTCTTCTTGTACTTAAGTCAGCATTGTGCCTTTTGTATTGAATCCCGATGCAATTTCTGTGTTTCATGGCCAATGTGAAGGTCCAACGGATACAATAAAATTGCACTGGTGCATCGGAATCTAATGCTGGTCTCCCGGCAGCCACACAAACCACAAACTCTTAGAAGATTCACTCTTCTTGTACTTAAGTCGGCATTGTCCCATTGGTATTCAATCCCGATGCAATTTCTGTGTTTCATGGTCAATGTGAAGGTCCACGTGACACGGTAAACTTGCATTGGTGCATCGGAATCTAGTACTGGTCTCCCGGCGGCCGCTCAATCCACAAACTCTTATAAGATTCTCTCCTCTTGTACTTAAGTCGGCATTGTCTCTTTTGTATTCAATCCCGATGCAATTTCTGTGTTTCATGGTCAATGTGAAGGTCCAAGGGATACAGTAAACCTGCACTGGTGCATCGGAATCTACTACTGGTCTCCCGGCAGCCGCTCAAACCACAAACTCTTATAAGATTCTCTCCTCTTGCACTTAAGTCGGCATTGTCCCTTTTGTAATCAATGCCGATGCAATTTCTGTGACTCATGGTCAATGTGAAGGTCCAAGGGATACAGTAAACCTGCACTGGCGCATCGGAATCTAATACTGGTCTCCCAGGAGCCGCTCTAAAAACAAACTCTAAGAAGTTTCACTCTTCTTGTACTTAAGTCGGTATTGGGACTTTAATATTGAATCACGATGCAATTTATGTGTTTCATCGTCAATGTGAAGGTCCAAGGGACACGGTAAACTTGCTGTGGTGCATCGGAATCTAATGCTGGTCTCCCAGAAGCCGCTCAAAACACAAACTCTTAGAAGATTCACTCTTCTTGCACTTAAGTCGGCATTGTCCATTTTGTATTCAGTCCCGATGCATTTTCTGTGTTTCATGGTCAATGTGATGGTCCAAGGGATACAGTTAACCTGCACTGGTGCATCGGAATCGAATACTGGTCTCCCGGCAGCCACTCAAATCATAAACTCTTAGAAGATTCACTCTTCTTGTACTTAAGTCGGCATTGTCACTTTTGTATTCAATCTTTATGCAATTTCTGTGTTTCATGGTCAATGTGAATGTCCAAGGGATTCAGTAAACCTGCACTTGTGCATCGGAATGCAATAGTGGTCTCCTAGGTCACGCTCAAAGCACGAACTCTTAGAAGATTCACTCTTTTTGTACTTACGTTGGCATTGTGCCGTTTGTATTCAATCCCGATGCAATTTCTGTGATTCATGATCAATGTGAAGGTCCAAGGGATACAGTAAACCTGCACTGGTGCATCGGAATCTAATACTGGTCTCCCAGGAGCCGCTCAGATCATAAACGCTTAGAAGATTCACTCTTCTTGTGTTTAAGTCGGCATTGTGCTTTTTGTATTCAATCCAGATGCAATTTCTGTGTTTCATGGTCATCGTGAAGGTCCAAGGGATACAGTAAACCTGCACTGGTGCATCGGAATCTAGTACTGGTATCCCGGCAGCCGTTCAAACCACAAACTCTTATAAGATTCTCTCCTCTTGCACTTAAAACGTCATGGTCCTTTTGTATTCAATCCAAATGCAATTTCTGTGTTACATGGTCATTGTGAAGGTCCATGCGTTACAGTAATCCTGCACTGGGGCATCGGAATCTAATTATGGTCTTCCAGTAGCCGCTCAAAACACCAACTCTTAGAAGATTCACACTTTTTGTACTTACGTTGGCATTGTGCCTTTTGTATTCAATCCCGATGCAATTTCTGTGTTTCATGACCAATGTGAAGGTCCAAGGGATACAGTAAACTTGCACTGGTGCATTGGATTCTAGAACTGGTCAGCCAGGAGCCGCTCAAAGCAAAGACTCTTAGAAGATTGACTCTTCTTGAACTTAAGTTGGCATTGTCCTTTTTGTATTCATTACCGATGCAATTACTGTGTTTCATGGTCAATGTGAAGGTCCAAGGGATACAGTAAAATTGCACTGGTGCATCGGAATCTAATACTGGTCTCCCAGAAGCCGCTCAAAGCACAGACTCTAAGAAGTTTCGCTCTTCTTGTACTTAAGTCGGCATTGTGCCTTTAATATTGAATCACGATGCAATTTCTGTGTTTCATGGTCAATGTGAAGGTCCAAGGGACACGGTAATCTTGCACTGGTGCATCGGAATCTAATACTGGTCTCCCAGTAGCCGCTCAAAACACAAACTCTTAGAAGATTCACTCTTCTTGCACTTATGTCGGCATTGTCCATTTTGTATTCAATCCCGATGCAATTTCTGTGTTTCATGGTCAATGTGAGGGTCCAAGGGATACGGTAAACCTGCACTGGTGCATCGGAGTCTAATACTGGTCTCGCAGCAGACGCTCCTAGCTCAAATTCTTAGAAGATTCACTCTTCTTGTACTTAAGTCGGCATTGTGCCTTTTGTATTCAATCCTGATGCAATTTCTGTGTATCATGGTCAATTTGAAGGTCCAAGGGATACAGTAAACCTGCACTGGTGCATCGGAATCCAATTCTGGTCTCCCAGGAGCCGCTCAGAGCATAATCTATTAGAAGATTCACTCTTCATGTACTTAAGTCGGCATTGTCCATTTTGTATTGAATCACGATGCAATTTCTGTTTCTCATGGTCAATGTGAAGGTCCAAGGGATACAGTAAAACTGCACTGGTGCATCGGAATGTAATGCTGGTCTCCCGGCAGCCACACAAACCACAAACTCTTAGAAGCTTCCCTCTTCTTATACTTAAGTCGGCATTGTCCCTTTTGTATTTAATCCCGATGCGATTTCTGTGTTCCATGGTCAATGTGAATGTCCAAGGGATAAATTAAACCTGCACTGGTGCATTGGAATCTAGTACTGGTCACCCAGGAGCCGCTCAGTGCATAAACGCTTAGAAGATTCACTCTTCTTGTACTTAAGTCGGCATTGTGCTTTTTGTATTCAATCCCGATGCAATTTCTGTGTTTCATCGTCAATGTGAAGGACCAAGGGATACAGCAAACCTGCACTGGTGCATCGGAATCTACTACTGGTCTCCCGGCAGCCGCTCAAACCACAAACTCTTATAAGATTCTCTCCTCTTGTACTTAAAACGTCATGGTCCTTATGTGTTCAATCCAAATGCGATATCTGTATTTCGTGGTCATTGTGAAGGTCCAAGGGAAACAGTAATCCTGCACTGGGGCATCGGAATCTAATACTAGTCTCCCAGGAGCCGCTCAAACCACAAACTCTAAGAAGATACACACTTCTTGTACTTATGTCGGCATTGTCCCTTTTGTTTCAATGCCGATGCAATGTCTGTGACTCATGGTCAATGTGAAGGTCCAAGGGATACAGTAAACCTGCACTGGCGCATCGGAGTCTAATACTGGTTTCCTAGAAGCCGCTCTAAACACAAACTCTAAGATGTTTCACTTTTCTTGTACTTAAGTCGGTATTGTGACTTTAATATTGAATCACGATGCAAGTTCTGTGTTTCATGGTCAATGTGAAGGTCCAAGGGACACGGTAAACTTGCACTGGTGCATCGGAATCTAATACTGGTGTCCCAGGAGCTGCTCAAACCACAACCTCTTAGAAGATTCACTCTTCTAGTACTTAAGTCGGCATTGTAAATATTGTATTCATTCCCGATGCAGTTTCTGTGTTTCATGGTCAATGTGAAGGTCCATGGGATGCAGTAAACGTGGACTGGTGCATCGGTATCTAATTATGGTCTCCCAGGAGCCGCTCAAAACACACTTTCTTAGATGATTAACTCTTCTTGTACTTAAGTCGACATTGTGAAATTTGTATTCAATCCCGATGCAATTTCTGTGTTTCATGGTCATTAGGAAGGTCTGAGGGGGTAGAGTAAACCTGCACTGGTGCATCGGAATCTAATACTGGTCTTCCAGGAGCCGCTCAAAGAAAAAATTCGTAGAAGATTCACTCTTCTTGTACTTAAGTCGGTGTTGTGCTTTCAGTATTCAATCCCGATGCAATTACTGTGTTTCATGGTCAATGTGACAGTCCATAGGATACAGTAAACCTGCACAGATGAGTCGCAAACTAACACAGGCCTCCCAGGAGCCGCTCAAAGCACATATTCTTAGAAGATTCACTCTACATGTACTTAAGTCGGCATTGTGCCTTTTGTATTCAATCCCGATACAATTTCTGTGTTTCATGGTCAATGCGATTGACCATGGGATGCAGTAAACGTGGACTGGTGCATCGGTATCTAATTCTGGTCTCATAGGAGCCGCTCAAAGCACAAACTCTTAGAAGATTCACTCTCCTAGTACTTAAGACAGCATTTAGCCTTTTGTATACAATCCCGACGCAATTCCTGTGATTCATAGACAATGTGACGGTCCAAGGGAGGCGGTATATCTGCACTGGTGCATCGGACTCTAATACCGGTCTTCCAGGAGTCGCTCAAAGCACACACTCTTAGAGGATTCACTCTTCTTGTACTTATATCGGCATTGTGCATTTTGTATTCAGTCGCGATGCAATTTCTGTGTTTCATGGTTAATGTGAAGGGCCAAGGATTGCAGTAAACCTGCACTGGTGCATCGGAATCTAATTCTGGTCCCAAGCATCCACTCAAAGCACAAACTCTTACAAGATTCCGCTTCTTGTATTTAAGCCGGCATTAAGCCTTTTGTATTCAATCCCGATGCAATTTCTGTATTTTATGGTCAATTAGAATGCCCAAGGGATACGGTAAACCTGCACTGCTGCATCGGAATCTAGTACTGGTCTCCCAGGAGCCGCTGAAATCACAAACTCTTGGTAGATTCACTCTTCTTGTACTTAAGACGGCATTTTGCCTTTTGTATTCAATCCCGATGCGATTCCTGTGATTCATGGTCAATGTGACGGTCCAAGGAATACAGTAAGCCAGCACTGGTGCATCGGAATCTAATACTGGAATCCCAGGACCCGCTCAAAACCCAAAGGCTTGGAAGGTTCACTCTACTTGTACTTAAGCCGTCATTGTGCCTTTAGTATTCAATCCCGATACAATTTCTGTGTTTCATGGTCAATGTGAAGGTCCATGGGATGCTGTAAACGTGCACTGGAGCATCGGATTCTATTACTGGTCTCCCAGGAGCCGCTCAAATCACACACTCTTACAAGATCCACTCTTCTTGTACTTAAAACGGCAATGAGCCTTATGCATTCAATCCCGAAGCAATTCCTATGATTCATGGGCAATGTGAAGGTCCAAGGGATACAGTATACCTACATTGGTGCATCGGAATGTAATACTGGTGTCCCAGGAGCCGCTCAAAGATCAAACTCTTAGAACATTCACTCTTCTTGTACTTCAGTCGGCATTGTACCTATTGTATTCAATCCCATTGCGATTTCTGTGTTTCATGGCCAATGTGAAGGTCCATGGGATGCAGTAAACCTGCACTGGTGCATCGGAATATTGGTCTCCCTGGAGTCGCTCAAATCACACACTCTTAGAAGATTCACTCTTCTTGTACTTAAGTCGGCATTGTGCTTTTGTATTCAATCCCTATACAATTCCTCTGCTTCATGGTCAATGTGAAGGTCTAAGGGATACAGTAAACCTGCACTGATGCATCGGAATCTAATACTGGTCTCCCAGAGACCGTTCAAATCACGAACGCTTAGAGGATTCACTCTTCTTGTACTTAAGTCGGCATTGTTCCGTATGTATTCAATCCCGATGCAATTTCTGTGTTTCATGGTCAATGTGGAGGTCCAAGGTTTATAGTAAACCTGCACTGGTGCATCGGAATGTAATACAGGTCTCCCAGGAGCCGCTCAAACCACAAACTCTTAGAAGATTCAGTCTTCTTTTACTTAAGTCGGCATTGTGCATTTTGTATTCAATCCCGATGCAATTACTGTGTTTCATGGACAATGTGAAGGTCCAAGGGACACAGTAAACCTGCACTGGTGCATCGGAATCTAATTCTGGTCTCCCAGGAGCCGTTCAAAGCAAAAACTCATAGAATATTCACTCGTCTTTTCCTTAAGTCGGCATTGTGCTCTTTGTATTCAATGCCGATGGAATTTCTGTGTTTCATGGTCAATGTGAAGGGCCATGGGATACAATAAACCTGCACTGGGGCATCGGAATCTAATACTGGTCTCCCAGGAGCCGCTCAAAGCACAAACTCTTAAAAGATTCAGTCTTCTTTTACTTAAGTCGGCATTGTGCCTTTTGTATTCAATCCCTATGCAATTCCTGTGTTTCATGGTCAATGTGAAGGTCCAAGGGATACAGTAAACCTGCACTGATGCATCGGAATCTAATACTGGTCTCCCAGATACCGTTCAAATCACAAACGCTTAAAGGATTCACTCTTCCCGTACTTAAGTCGGCATTGTGCCTTTTGTATTCAATCCCGATGCAATTTCTGTGATTCGTGGTCAATGTGAAGGTCCAAGTGATGCAGTTAACCTGCACTGATGCATCCGAATCTAATACTGAACCCCCAGGAGCCGCTCATAGCACACAGTCTTAGAGGATTCAGTCATCTTGTACTTATGTCGTCATTGTGTTTTTGAATTCAATCCCGATGCAATTTCTGTGTTTCATGGTCAATGTGAAGGTCCGAGGGTTACAGTAAACCTGCACTGGTGCATCGGAATCTATTTCTGGGCTCCCAGGAGCCGCTCAAAGCACAAATTCTTAGATGATTCACACTTTTTGTACTTAAGACGGCATTTAGCCTTATGTATTCAATCCCGATGCAATTCCTGTGATTCATGGTCAATGTGAATGTCCAAGGGATACAGTATACCTACACTGGTGCATCGGAATCTAATACTGGTCTCCCAGGAGCCGTTCAAAGCACAAACTCTTACAATATTCACAGTTCGTGTACTTATGTCGGCATTGTGCTCTTTGTATTCAATCCCGATGTAATATCTGTGATTGATGGTCAATGTGAAGGTCCAAGTTTTACAGTAAACCTGCACTGGTGCATCGGAATCTAATACTTGTCTCCCAGGAGCCGCTCAAAGCACTATTTTTTAGAAGATTCACTCTTCCTGTACTTAAGTCGGCATTGTGCCGTTTTTATTCGATCCCGATGCATATTATGTGTATCATGGTCAATGCGTAGGTCCCAGGGATACAGTAAACCTGCACTGGTGCTTCGGAGTCTAATACTGGTCCCCCAGGAGCCGCTCATTGTTCTAACACTTAGGAGATTCACACGTCTTGTACTTAAGTCGGCATTGTGCATTTTGTATCCAATCCCGACGCAATGTCTGTGTTTCATGGTCAATGTTAAGTTCCAAAGGGTACCGTAAAAATGCACTGCTGTATCGGATACTAATAGTGGTCTCGCAGGAGACCCTCAAAGCACAGACACTTCGAAGATTAACTCTTCTTGTACTTAAGACGGCATTTAGCCTTACGTATTCAGTCTCGATGCAATTCCTGAAACTCGTAGTCAATGTGAAGCCCCAAGGGATACAGTATACCTACACTGGTCCATCGGAATCTAATACTGGTCTTCCAGGAGTCGCTCAAAGCACTAACTCTTAGAAGATTCACTCTTCTTGTACTTAAGTATTCATTCTGAATTTTGTATTGAATCCCGATGCAATTTCTGTGTTTCATTATAAATGTGAAGGTCCAAGGGATACAGTAAACCTGCACTGATGCATCGGAATCTAATACTGGTTTGCCAGGTGTTGCTCAATGCACAAACTCTTAGAAGACCCACTCTACTTGTACTTAAGTTGACATTGTGTCTTTTGCATTCAATCCCGATGCAATATCTGTGTTTTATGGTCAATGTGAAGGTCCTAGGCTTACAGTAAACCTGCACTGGTGCATCGGAATCTAATACTGGTCTCCAAGGAGCCGCTCAAATCACTAACTCTTAGAAGTATCACTCTTATTGTACTTAAGTATGCACACTGCCTTTTATATTCAATCCCGATGCAATTTCTGTGTTTCATCGTCAATAAGAATGTCAGAGGGATACAGTAACCCTGAAGTGAAGCATCGGAATCTATAACTAGTGTCACAGGAATGGTTCAAAACATAGACAGTAAGAAATGTCAGTTTTCTTGTACTTAAGTCAGCATTGTGCCTTTTCTATTTACTTCCAATGCAATTTCTGTGTTTCATCGTCAATAATGAGGTCCAAGGGATACAGTAAACCTGAAGTGAAGCGTCGGAATCAAAAACCGGTATCCCAGGAAAGGTTCAAAACATAGACAGTAAGAAGAGCCAGTCCTCTTGTACTTGAGTCGGCATTGTGCCTTTTGTACATCATTCCGATGCAATTTCTGTGTTTCATCGTCAATAAGAAGGTCAGAGGGATACAGTAAACCTGAAGTGAAGCATCGGAATTTATAACTAGTGTCACAGGAATGGTTCAAAACATAGACAGTAAGAAGAGTCAGTTTTCTTGTACTTAAGTCGGCATTGTGCCTTTTGTATTTAAATCCGATGCAATTTCTGTGTTTCATCGTCAATAAGAAGGTCAGAGAAATACAGTAAACCTGAAGTGAAGCATCGGAATCTGTAACTAGTGTCACAGGAATGGTTCTAAACATAGACAGTAAGAAGAGACAGTTGTCTTGTACTTAAGTCGGCATTGTGCCTTTTCTATTTAATTCCGATGCTAATTCTGTGTTTCATCTTCAATAAGGAGGTCAGAGGGATACAGTAAACATGAAGTGAAGCATCGGAATCTATAAGTAGTGTCACAGGAATGGTTCAAAACGTAGACAGTAAGAAGAGTCAGTCTTCTTGTACGTAAGTCGGCATTGTGCCTTTTCTATTTAATTCCGATGCAATTTCTGTGTTTCGTCGTCAATAAGAAGGTCCAAGGGATACAGTAAACCTGAAGTGAAGCAACGGAATCTATAACTAGTGTCACAGGAGTGGTTCAAAACATAGATAGTAAGAAGAGTCAGTTGTCTTGTACTTCAGTCGGCATTGTGCCTTTTCTATTTAATTCCGATGCAAATTCTGTGTTTCATCGTCAATAAGGAGGTCAGGGGAATACAGTAAACCTGAAGTGATGCATCGGAATCTATAACTAGTGTCACAGGAATGGTTCAAAACATAGACAGTAAGAAGAGCCAGTTTTCTTGTACTTAAATCGGCATTGTGCCTTTTCTAATTAATTCCGATGCAATTTCTGTGTTTCATCGTCGATAAGAAGGTCAGAGGGATACAGTAAACCTGAAGTGAAGCATCGGAATCTACAACTAGTGTCACAGAAATGGGTCAAAACATAGGCAGTAAGAAGAGTCAGTTTTCTTGTACTTAAGTCGGCATTGTGCCTTTTCTATTTAATTCTGATGCAATTTCTGTGTTTCATCGTCAATAGGAAGGTCAGAGGGATACAGTAAACCTGAAGTGAAGCATCGGAATCTGTAACTAGTGTCACAGGAATGGTTCAAAACATAGACAGTAAGAATAGTCAGTCATCTTGTTTTTAAGTCGGCATAGTGCCTTTTGTATTTAATTCCGATGCAATTTCTGTGTTTCTTCGTCAATAAGAAGGTCAGAGGGATACAGTAAACCCGAAGTGAAGCATCGGAATCTGTAACTAGTGTCACAGGAATGGTTCAAAACATAGACAGTAAGAATAGTCAGTCATCTTGTTTTTAAGTCGGCATTGTGCCTTTTGTATTTAATTCCGATGCAATTTCTGTGTTTCGTCGTCAATAAGAAGGTCCAAGGGATACAGTAAACCTGAAGTGAAGCATCGCAATCTAGAACCGGTCTCACAGGAAAGGTTCAAAACATAGACAGTAAGAAGAGTCAGTATTCTTGTACTTGAATCGGCATTGTGCCTTTTCTATTTAATTCCGATGCATTGTCTGTGTTTCATCGTCAATAAGAATGTCAGAGGTATACAGGAAACCTGAAGTGAACCATCGGAATCTATAACTAGTGTCACAGGAATGGTTCAAAACATAGACAGTAAGAAGAGTCAGTTTTCTTGTACTTAAGTCAGCATTGTGCCTTTTCTATTTAATTCCAATGCAATTTCTGTGTTTCATCGTCAATAATGAGGTCCAAGGGATACAGTAAACCTGACGTGAAGCGTCGGAATCAAAAACCGGTCTCACAGGAAAGGTTCAAAACATAGACAGTAAGAAGAGCCAGTCCTCTTGTACTTGAGTCGGCATTGTGCCTTTTGTATATCATTCCGATGCAATTTCTGTGTTTCATCGTCAATAGGAAGGTCAGAGGGATACAGTAAACCTGAAATGGAGCATCGGAATTTATAACTAGTGTCTCAGGAATGGTTCAAAACATAGGCAGTAAGAAGAGTCAGTTTTCTTGTACTTAAGTCGGCATTGTGCCTTTTGTATTTAATTCCGATGCAATTTCTGTGTTTCATCGTCAATAAGAAGGTCAGAGAGATACAGTAAACCTGAAGTGAAGCATCGGAATCTGTAACTAGTGTCACAGGAATGGTTCAAAACATAGACAGTAGGAAGAGTCAGTCTTCTTGTACTTAAGTCGGCATTTTGCCTTTTCTATTTAATTCCAATGCAATTTCTGTGTTTCGTCGTCAATAAGAAGGTGCAAGGGATACAGTAAACTTGAAGTGAAGCATCGGAATCTAAAACCGGTCTCACAGGAAGGGTTCAAAACATAGACAGTAAGAAGAGCCGGTCCTCTTGTACTTGAGATGGTATTGTGCCTTTTGTATATAATTCCGATGCAGTTTCTGTGTTTCATCGTCCATAAGAAGGACAGAGGGATACAGTAAACCTGAAGTGAAGCATCGGAATCTATAACTAGAGTCACAGGAATGGTTCAAAACATTGACAGTAAGAAGAGTCAGTTGTCATGTACTTGAGTCGGCATTGTGCCTTTTCTATTTAATTCCGATGCAATTTCTGTGTTTCTTCGTCAATAAGAAGGTCAGAGGGATACAGTAAACCCGAAGTGAAGCATCGGAATCTGTAACTAGTGTCACAGGAATGGTTCAAAACATAGACAGTAAGAATAGTCAGTCATCTTGTTTTTAAGTCGGCATTGTGCCTTTTGTATTTAATTCCGATGCAATTTCTGTGTTTCGTCGTCAATAAGAAGGTCCAAGGGATACAGTAAACCTGAAGTGAAGCATCGCAATCTAGAACCGGTCTCACAGGAAAGGTTCAAAACATAGACAGTAAGAAGAGCCAGTCCTCTTGTACTCGAGTCGGCATTGTGCCTTTTGTATTTAATTCCGATGCAATATCTGTGTTTCATCGTCAATAAGGAGATCAGAGGGATACAGTGAACCTGAAGTGAAGCATCGGAAACTATAACTTGTGTCACAGGAATGGTTCAAATCATAGACAGAAAGAAGAGCTAGTCTTCTTGTACTTGAGTCGGCACTGTGCCTTTTGTATTTAATTCCGATGCAATTTCTGTGTCGTCGTCAATAAGAAGGTCCAAGGGATACAGTAAACCTGAAGTGAAGCATCGCAATCTAAAACCGGTCTCACAGGAAAGGTTCAAAACATAGACAGTAAGATGAGCCAGTCCTCTTGTACTTGAGTCGGCATTGTGCCTTTTGTATATAATTCCGATGCGATTTCTGTGTTTCATCGTCAATAAGGAGGTCAGAGGGATACAGTAAACATGAAGTGAAGCATCGGAATCTATAACTAGTGTCACAGAAATGGTTCAAAACATAGACAGTAAGAAGAGTCAGTTTTCTTGTACTTAAGTCGGCATTGTGCGTTTTCTATTTAATTCCGATGCAATTTCTGTGTTTCATCGTCAATAAGAAGGTCAGAGGGATACAGTAAACCTGAAATGAAGAATCGGAAAATATAACTAGTGTCACAGAAATGGTTCAAAAGATAGACAGTAAGAAGAGTCAGTTTTCTTGTACTTAAGTCGGCATTGTGCCTTTTCTATTTAATTCTGATGCAATTTCTGTGTTTCATCGTCAATAAGAAGGTCAGAGGGATACAGTAAACCTGAAGTGAAGCATCGGAATCTGTAACTAGTGTCACAGGAATGGTTCAAAGCATAGACAGTAAGAAGAGTCAGTTTTCTTGTACTTGAATCGGCATTGTGTCTTTTCTATTGAATTCCGATGCAATGTCTGTGTTTCATCGTCAATAAGAATGTCAGAGGGATACAGTACATCTGAAGTGAACCATCGGAATCTATAACTAGTGTCACAGGAATGGTTCAAAACATAGACAGTAAGAAGGGTGAGTTCTCTTGTACTTAAGTCAGCATTGTGCCTTTTGTATTTAATTCCAATGCAATTTCTGTGTTTCATCGTCAATAATGAGGTCCAAGGGTTACAGTAAACCTAAAGTGAAGCGTCGGAATCAAAAACCGGTCCCACAGGAAAGTTTCAAAACATAGACAGTAAAAAGAGCCAGTCCTCTTGTACTTGATTCGGCATTGTGCTTTTTGTATATCATTCCGATGCAATTTCTGTGTTTCATCGTCAATGAGAAGGTCAGAGGGACATAGCAAACCTGAAGCGAAGCATCGAAATTTATATCTAGTGTCACAGGAATGGTTCAAAACATAGACAGTAAGAAGAGTCAGTTTTCTTGTACTTAAGTCGGCATTGTGCCTTTTGTATTTCATTCCGATGCAATTTCTGTGTTTCATCGTCAATAAGAAGGTCAGAGGGATACAGTAAACATGAAGTGAAGCATCGGAATCTATAACTAGTGTCACAGGAATGGTTCAAAACATAGAGAGTAAGAAGAGTCAGTTGTCTTGTACTTAAGTCGGCATTGTGGCTTTTCAATTTAATTCCGATGCAATTTCTGTGTTTCGTCGTCAATAACAAGGTGCAAGGGGTGCAGTAAACCTGAAGTGAAGCATCGGAATCTAAAACCGGTCTCACAGGAAGGGTTCAAAACATAGACAGTAAGAAGAGTCAGTTTTCTTGTACGTAAGTCGGCATTGTGCCTTTTCTATTTAATTCTGATGCAATTTCTGTAATTCATCGTCAATAAGAAGGTCAGAGGGATACAGTTAACCTGAAGTGAAGCATCGGAATCTGTAACTAGTGTCACGGGAATGGTTCAAAACATAGACAGTAAGCAGAGTCAGTTTTCTTCTACTTGAATCGGCATTGTGTCTTTTCTATTTAATTCCGATGCAATGTCTGTGTTTCATCGTCAATAAGAATGTCAGAGGGATACAGTAAACGTGAAGTGAAGCATCGGAATCTATAACTAGTGTCACAGGAATGGTTCAAAACGTAGACAGTAAGAAGAGTCAGTCTTCTTGTACGTAAGTCGGCATTGTGCCTTTTCCATTTAATTCCGATGCAATTTTTGTGTTTCGTCGTCAATAAGAAGGTCCAAGGGATACAGTAAACCTGACGTGAAGCATCGGAATCTAAAACCGGTCTCACAGGAAGGGTTCAAAACATAGACAGTAAGAAGAGCCGGTCCTCTTGTACTTGAGATGGCATTGTGCCTTTTGTATATAATTCCGATGCAATTTCTGTGATTCATCGTCAATAAGGAAATCAGAGGGATACAGTGAACCTGAAGTGAAGCATCGGAATCTATAACTAGTGTCACAGGAATGGTTCAAAACATAGACAGTAAGAAGAGCCAGTTTTCTTGTACTTAAATCGGCATTGTGCCTTTTCTAATTAATTCCGATGCAATTTCTGTGTTTCATCGTCGATAAGAAGGTCAGAGGGACACAGTAAACCTGAAGTGAAGCATCGGAATCTACAACTAGTGTCACAGAAATGGTTCAAAACATAGGCAGTAAGAAGAGTCAGTTTTCTTGTACTTAAGTCGGCATTGTGCCTTTTCTATTTAATTCTGATGCAATTTCTGTGTTTCATCGTTAATAGGAAGGTCAGAGGGATACAGTAAACCTGAAGTGGAGCATCGGAATTTATAACTAGTGTCACAGGAATGGTTCAAAACATAGGCAGTAGGAAGAGTCAGTTTTCTTGTACTTAAGTCGGCATTGTGCCTTTTGTATATCATTCCGATGCAATTTCTGTGTTTCATCGTCAATAGGAAGGTCAGAGGGATACAGTAAACCTGAAGTGGAGCATCGGAATTTATAACTAGTGTCACAGGAATGGTTCAAAACATAGGCAGTAGGAAGAGTCAGTTTTCTTGTACGTAAGTCGGCATTGTGCCTTTTGTATTTAATTCCGATGCAATTTCTGTGTTTCGTCGTCAATAAGAAGGTCCAAGGGATACAGTAAACCTGAAGTGAAGCATCGCAATCTATAACCGGTCTCACAGGAAAGGTTCAAAACATAGACAGTAAGAAGAGCCAGTCCTCTTGTACTCGAGTCGGCATTGTGCCTTTTGTATTTAATTCCGATGCAATTTCTGTGTTTCATCGTCAATAAGGAGATCAGAGGGATACAGTGAACCTGAAGTGAAGCATCGGAATCTATAACTAGTGTCACAGGAATGGTTCAAATCATAGACAGAAAGAAGAGCTATTCTTCTTGTACTTGAGTCGGCATTGTGCCTTTTGTATTTAATTCCGATGCAATTTCTGTGTTACGTCGTCAATAAGAAGGTCCAAGGGATACAGTAAACCTGAAGTGAAGCATCGCAATCTAAAACCGGTCTCACAGGAAAGGTTCAAACATAGACAGTAAGATGAGCCAGTCCTCTTGTACTTGAGTCGGCATTGTGCCTTTTGTATATAATTCCGATGCGATTTCTGTGTTTCATCGTCAATAAGGAGGTCAGAGGGATACAGTAAACATGAAGTGAAGCATCGGAATCTATAACTAGTGTCACAGAAATGGTTCAAAACATAGACAGTAAGAAGAGTCAGTTTTCTTGTACTTATGTCGGCATTGTGCGTTTTCTATTTAATTCCGATGCAATTTCTGTGTTTCATCGTCAATAAGAAGGTCAGAGGGATACAGTAAACCTGAAGTGAAGCATCGGAAAATATAACTAGTGTCACAGAAATGGTTCAAAAGATAGACAGTAAGAAGAGTCAGTTTTCTTGTACTTAAGTCGGCATTGTGCCTTTTCTATTTAATTCTGATGCAATTTCTGTGTTTCATCGTCAATAAGAAGGTCAGAGGGATACAGTAAACCTGAAGTGAAGCATCGGAATCTGTAACTAGTGTCACAGAAATGGTTCAAAGCATAGACAGTAAGAAGAGTCAGTTTTCTTGTACTTGAATCGGCATTGTGTCTTTTCTATTCAATTCCGATGCAATGTCTGTGTTTCATCGTCAATAAGAATGTCAGAGGGATACAGTACACCTGAAGTGAACCATCGGAATCTATAACTAGTGTCACAGGAATGGTTCAAAACATAGACAGTAAGAAGGGTGAGTTCCCTTGTACTTAAGTCAGCATTGTGCCTTTTGTATTTAATTCCAATGCAATTTCTGTGTTTCATCGTCAATAATGGGGTCCAAGGGTTACAGTAAACCTAAAGTGAAGCGTCGGAATCAAAAACCGGTCTCACAGGAAAGGTTCAAAACATACACAGTAAGAAGAGCCAGTCCTCTTGTACTTGAGTCGGCATTGTGCTTTTTGTATATCATTCCGATGCAATTTCTGTGTTTCATCGTCAATAAGAAGGTCAGAGGGATATAGTAAACCTGAAGCGAAGCATCGAAATTTATATCTAGTGTCACAGGAATGGTTCAAAACATAGATTGTAAGAAGAGTCAGTTTTCTTGTACTTATGTCGGCATTATGCCTTTTGTATTTCATTCCGATGCAATTTCTGTGTTTCATCGTCAATAAGAAGGTCAGAGGGATACAGTAAACATGAAGTGAAGCATCGGAATCTATAACTAGTGTCACAGGAATGGTTCAAAACATAGACAGTAAGAAGAGTCAGTTGTCTTGTACTTAAGTCGGCATTGTGCCTTTTCTATTTAATTCTGAATGCAATTTCTGTGTTTCATCGTCAATAGGAAGGTCAGAGGGATACAGTAAACCTGAAGTGAAGCATCGGAATCTGTAACTAGTGTCACAGGAATGGTTCAAAACATAGACATTAAGAAAAGTCAGTATTCTTGTACTTGAATCGGCATTGTGCCTTTTCTATTTAATTCCGATGCATTGTCTGTGTTTCATCGTCAATAAGAATGTCAGAGGTATACAGTAATCCTGAAGTGAACCATCGGAATCTATAACTAGTGTCACAGGAATGGTTCAAAACATAGACAGTAAGAAGAGTCAGTTTTCTTGTACCTAAGTCAGCATTGTGCTTTTCTATTTCATTCCAATGCAATTTCTGTGTTTCATCGTCAGTAATGAGGTCCAAGGGATACAGTAAACCTGAAGTGAAGCGTCGGAATCAAAAACCGGTCTCACAGGAAAGGTTCAAAACATAGACAGTAAGAAGAGCCAGTCCTCTTGTACTTGAGTCGGCATTGTGCCTTTTGTATATCATTCCGATGCAATTTCTGTGTTTCATCGTCAATAGGAAGGTCAGAGGGATACAGTAAACCTGAAGTGGAGCATCGGAATTTATAACTAGTGTCACAGGAATGGTTCAAAACATATACAGTAAGAAGAGTCAGTTTTCTTGTACTTAAGTCGGCATTGTGCCTTTTGTATTTAATTCCGATGCAATTTCTGTGTTTCATCGTCAATAAGAAGGTCAGAGATTTACAGTAAACCTGAAGTGAAGCATCGGAATCTGTAACTAGTGTCACAGGAATGGTTCAAAACATAGACAGTAAGAAGAGTCAGTCTTCTTGTACTTAAGTCGGCATTTTGCCTTTTCTATTTAATTCCAATGCAATTTCTGTGTTTCGTCGTCAATAAGAAGGTGCAAGGGATACAGTAAACTTGAAGTGAAGCATCGGAATCTAAAACCGGTCTCACAGGAAGGGTTCAAAACATAGACAGTAAGAAGAGCCGGTCCTCCTGTACTTGAGATGGCATTGTGCCTTTTGTATATAATTCCGATGCAGTTTCTGTGTTTCATCGTCCATAAGAAGGTCAGAGGGATACAGTAAACCTGAAGTGAAGCATCGGAATCTATAACTAGTGTCACAGGAATGGTTCAAAACATAGACAGTAAGAAGAGTCAGTTGTCATGTACTTGAGTCGGCATTGTGCCTTTTCAATTTAATTCCGATGCAATTTCTGTGTTTCTTCGTCAATAAGAAGGTCAGAGGGATACAGTAAACCCGAAGTGAAGCATCGGAAACTGTAACTAGTGTCACAGGAATGGTTCAAAACATAGACAGTAAGAAGAGTCAGTCATCTTGTTTTTAAGTCGGCATTGTGCCTTTTGTATTTAATTCCGATGCAATTTCTGTGTTTCGTCGTCAATAAGAAGGTCCAAGGGATACAGTAAACCTGAAGTGAAGCATCGCAATCTAGAACCGGTCTAACAGAAAAGGTTCAAAACATAGACAGTAAGAAGAGCCAGTCATCTTGTACTCGAGTCGGCATTGTGCCTTTTGTATTTAATTCCGATGCAATTTCTGTGTTTCATCGTCAATAAGGAGATCAGAGGGATACAGTGAACCTGAAGTGAAGCATCGGAATCTATAACTAGTGTCACAGGAATGGTTCAAATCATAGACAGAAAGAAGAGCTAGTCTTCTTGTACTTGAGTCGGCATTGTGCCTTTTGTATTTAATTCCGATGCAATTTCTGTGTTACGTCGTCAATAAGAAGGTCCAAGGGATACAGTAAACCTGAAGTGATGCATCGCAATCTAAAACCGGTCTCACAGGAAAGGTTCAAAACATAGACAGTAAGATGAGCCAGTCCTCTTGTACTTGAGTCGGCATTGTGCCTTTTGTATATAATTCCGATGCGATTTCAGTGTTTCATCGTCAATAAGGAGGTCAGAGGGATACAGTAAACATGAAGTGAAGCATCGGAATCTATAACTAGTGTCACAGAAATGGTTCAAAACATAGACAGTAAGAAGAGTCAGTTTTCTTGTACTTAAGTCGGCATTGTGCGTTTTCTATTTAATTTCGATGCAATTTCTGTGTTTCATCGTCAATAAGAAGGTCAGAGGTATACAGTAAACCTGAAGTGAAGCATCGGAAAATATAACTAGTGTCACAGAAATGGTTCAAAAGATAGACAGTAAGAAGAGTCAGTTTTGTTGTACTTGAATCGGCATTGTGTCTTTTCTATTGAATTCAGATGCAATGTCTGTGTTTCATCGTCAATAAGAATGTCAGAGGGATACAGTACACCTGAAGTGAACCATCGGAATCTATAACTAGTGTCACAGGAATGGTTCAAAACATAGACAGTAAGAAGGGTGAGTTCTCATGTACTTAAGTCAGCATTGTGCCTTTTGTATTTAATTCCAATGCAATTTCTGTGTTTCATCGTCAATAATGGGGTCCAAGGGTTACAGTAAACCTAAGGTGAAGCGTCGGAATCAAAAACCGGTCTCACAGGAAAGGTTCAAAACATACACAGTAAGAAGAGCCAGTCCTCTTGTACTTGAGTCGGCATAGTGCTTTTTGTATATCATTCCGATGCAATTTCTGTGTTTCATCGTCAAGAAGAAGGTCAGAGGGATATAGTAAACCTGAAGCGAAGCATCGAAATTTATATCTAGTGTCACAGGAATGGTTCAATACATAGACAGTAAGAAGAGTCAGTTTTCTTGTACTTAAGTCGGCATTATGCCTTTTGTATTTCATTCCGATACAATTTCTGTGTTTCATCGTCAATAAGAAGGTCAGAGGGTACAGTAAACCTGAAGTGAAGAAACAGAATCTATAACTAGTGTCACAGGAGTGGTCCAAAACATAGACAGTAAGAAGAGTCAGTTGTCTTGTACTTAAGTCGGCATTGTGCCTTTTCAATTTAATTCCGATGCAATTTCTGTGTTTCGTCGTCACTAACAAGGTGCAAGGGATGCAGTAACCTGAAGTGAAGCATTGGAATCTAAAACCGGTCTCACAGGAAGGGTTCAAAACATAGACAGTAAGAAGAGCCGGTCCTCTTGTACTTGACTTGGCATTGTGCCTTTTGTATATAATTCCGATGCAATTTTTGTGTTTCGTCGTCAATAAGAAGGTCCAAGGGATACAGTAAACCAGAACTGAAGCATCGCAATGTATAACCGGTCTCTCAGGAAAGATTCAAAACATAGACAGTAAGTAGAGCCAGTCCTCTTGTACTTGAGTCGGCATTGTGCCATTTGTATATAATTCCGATGCAATTTCTGTGTTTCATCGTCAATAAGGAGGTCAGAGGGATACAGTAAACCTGAAGTGAAGCAACGGAATCTATAACTAGTGTCACAGGAGTGGTCCAAAGCATAGACAGTAAGAAGATTCAGATGTCTTTTACTTCAGTCCGCAATGTGCCTTTTCTATTTCATTCCGATGCAAATTCTGTGTTTCATCGTCAATAAGGAGGTCAGGGGGATACAGTAAATCTGAAGTGAAGCATCGGAATCTATAACTAGTGTCACAGGAATGGTTCAAATCATAGACAGGAAAAGGAGCCAGTCTTCTTGTACTTGAGTCGGCATTGTGCCTTTTGTATTTAATTCCGATGCAATTTCTGTGTTACGTCGTCAATTAGAAGGTCCAAGGGATATAGTAAACCTGAAGTGAAGCATCGCAATCTAAAACCGGTCTCACAGGAAAGGTTCAAAACATAGACAGTAAGTAGAGCCAGTCCTCTTGTACTTGAGTCGGCATTGTGCCATTTGTATATAATTCCTATGCAATTTCTGTGTTTCATCGTCAATAAGGAGGTCAGAGGGATACAGTAAACCTGAAGTGAAGCATCGGAATCTATAACTAGTGTCACAGGAATGGTTCAAATCATAGACAGTAAGAAGAGTCAGTTTTCTTGTACGTAAGTCGGCATTGTGCCTTTTCTATTTAATTCTGATGCAATTTCTGTAATTCATCGTCAATAAGAAGGTCAGAGGGATACAGTAAACCTGAAGTGAAGCATCGGAATCTGTAACTAGTGTCACGGGAATGGTTCAAAACATTGACAGTAAGAAGAGTCAGTTTTCTTCTACTTGAATCGGCATTGTGTCTTTTCTATTTAATTCCGATGCAATGTCTGTGTTTCATCGTCAATAAGAATGTCAGAGGGATACAGTAAACCTGAAGTGAACCATCGGAATCTATAACTAGTGTCACAGGAATGGTTTAAAACATAGACAGTAAGCAGAGTCAGTTTTCTTGTACTTAAGTCAGTATAGTGCCTTTTGTATTTAATTCCAATGCAATTTCTGTGTTTCATCGTCAATAAGAAGGTCAGAGAGATACAATAAACCTGAAGTGAAGCATCGGAATCTGTAACTAGTGTCACAGGAATGGTTCAAAACATAGACAGTAAGAAGGGTCAATTGTCTTGTACTTAAGTCGGCATTGTGCCTTTTCTATTTAATTCCGATGCAATTTCTGTGTTTCATCGTCAATAAGGAGGTCAGAGGGATACAGTAAACCTGAAGTGAAGCATCGGAATCTATAACTAGTGTCACAGGAATGGTTCAAAACATAGACAGTAAGATGAGTCAGTTGTCTTGTACTTAAGTCGGCATTGTGTCTTTTCTATTTAATTACGATGCAATTTCTGTGTTTCATCTTCAATAAGGAGGTCAGAGGGATACAGTAAACCTGAAGTGAAGCATCGGAATCTATAACTAGTGTCACAGGAATGGTTCAAAACGTAGACAGTAAGAAGAGTCAGTCTTCTAGTACGTAAGTCGGCATTGTGACTTTTCTATTTAATTCCGATGCAATTTCTGTGTTTCTTCGTCAATAAGAAGGTCAGAGGGATAGAGTAGACCCGAAGTTAAGCATCGGAATCTGTAACTAGTGTCACAAGAATGTTTCAAAACATAGACAGTAAGAAGAGTCAGTCTTCTTGTTTTTAAGTCGGCATTGTGCCTTTTGTATTTAATTCCGATGCAATTTCTGTGTTTCGTCTTCAATAAGAAGGTCCAAGGGATACAGTAAACCTGTAGTGAAGCATCGCAATCTAGAACCGGTCTCACAGGACAGATTCAAAACATAGACAGTACGAAGAGCCAGTCCTCTTGTACTCGAGTCTGCATTGTGCCTTTTGTATTTAATTCCGATGCAATTTCTGTGTTTCATCGTCAATAAGGAGATCAGAGGGATACAGTGAACCTGAAGTGAAGCATCGGAATCTATAACTAGTGTCACAGGAATGGTTCAAATCATAGACAGAAAGAAGAGCTAGTCATATTGTACTTGAGTCGGCATTGTGCCTTTTGTATTTAATTCCGATGCAATTTCTGTGTTACGTCGTCAATAAGAAGGTCCAAGGGATACAGTAAACCTGAAGTGAAGCATCGCAATCTAAAACTGGTCTCACAGGAAAGGTTCAAAACATAGACAGTAAGAAGAGCCAGTCCTCTTGTACTTGCGTCGGCATTGTGCCTTTTGTACATAATTGCGATGCGATTTCTGTGTTTCATCGTCAATAAGGAGGTCAGAGGGATACAGTAAACATGAAGTGAAGCATCGGAATCTATAACTAGTGTCACAGAAATGGTTCAAAACATAGACAGTAAGAAGAGTCAGTTTTCTTTTACTTAAGTCGGCATTGTGCCTTTTCTATTTAATTCTGATGCAATTTCTGTGTTTCATCGTCAATAAGAAGGTCAGAGGGATAAAGTAAACCTGAAGTGAAGCATCGGAATCTGTAACTAGTGTCACAGGAATGGTTCAAAACATAGACAGTAAGAAGAGTGAGTTTTCTTGTACTTGAATCGGCATTGTGTCTTTTCTATTTAATTCCGACGCAATGTCTGTGTTTCATCGTCAATAAGAATGTCAGAGGGATACAGTACACCTGAAGTGAACCATCTGAATCTATAACTAGTGTCACAGGAATGGTTCAAAACATAGACAGTAAGAAGGGTCAGTTCTCTTGTACTCAAGTCAGCATTGTGCCTTTTGTATTTTATTCCAATGCAATTTCTGTGTTTCATCGTCAATAATGAGGTCCAAGGGATACAGTAAACCTAAAGTGAAGCGTCGGAATCAAAAACCGGTCTCACAGGAAAGGTTCAAAACATAGACAGTAAGAAGAGCCAGTCCTCTTGTACTTAAGTCGGCATTGTGCTTTTTGTATATCATTCCGATGATATTTCTGTGTTTCATCGTCAATAAGAAGGTCAGAGGGATACAGTAAACATAAAGTGAAGCATCGGAATCTATAACTAGTGTCACAGGAATGGTTCAAAACATAGACAGTAAGAAGAGTCAGTTGTCTTGTACTTAAGTCGGCATTGTGCCTTTTCTATTTAATTCCGATGCAATTTCTGTGTTTCGTCGTCAATAAGAAGGTGCAAGGGATACAGTAAACCTGTAGTGAAGCATCGGAATCTAAAACCAGTCTCACAGGAAGGGTTCAAAACATAGACAGTAAGAAGAGCCGGTCCTCTTGTACTTGACTTGGCATTGTGCCTTTTGTATATAATTCCGATGCAATTTTTGTGTTTCGTCGTCAATAAGAAGGTCCAAGGAATACAGTAAACCTGAAGTGAAGCATCGCAATCTAAAACCGGCCTCACAGGAAAGGTTCAAAATATAGACAGTAAGAAGAGCCAGTCCTATTGTACTTGAGTCGGCATTGTGCCTTTTGTATATAATTCCGATGCAATTTCTGTGTTTCATCGTCAATAAGGAGGTCAGAGGGATACAGTAAACCTGAAGTGAAGAAACGGAATCTATAACTAGTGTCACAGGAGAGGTCCAAAGCATAGACAGTAAGAAGAGTCAGTTGTCTTGTACTTCAGTCCGCAATGTGCATTTTCTACTTAATTCCGATGCAAATTCTGTGTTTCATCGTCAATAAGGAGGTCAGGGGGATGCAGTAAACCTGAAGTGAAGCATCGGAATCTATAACTAGTGTCACAGGAATGGTTCAAATCATAGACAGGAAGAAGAGCCAGTCTTCTTGTACTTGAGTCGGTATTGTGCATTTTGTATTTAATTCCGATGCAATTTCCGTGTTACGTCGTCAATAAGAAGGTCCAAGGGATATAGTAAACCTGAAGTGAAGCATCGCAATCTAAAAACGGTCTCACAGGAAAGGTTCAAAACATAGACAGTAAGAAGAGCCAGTCCTCTTGTACTTGAGTCGGCATTGTGCCTTTTGTAGATAATTCCGATGCAATTTCTTTGTTTCATCGTCAATACGGAGGTCAGAGGGATACAGTAAACCTGAAGTGAAGCATCGGAATCTATAACTAGTGTCACAGAAATGGTTCAAAACATAGACAGTAAGAAGAGTCAGTTTTCTTGTACTTAAGTCGGCATTGTGCGTTTTCTATTTAATTCCGATGCAATTTCTGTGTTTCATCGTCAATAAGCGGGGCAGAGGGATACAGTAAACCTGAAGTGAAGCATCGGAACCTATAACTAGTGTAACAGAAATGGTTCAAATCATAGACAGTAAGAAGAGTCAGTTTTCTTGTACTTAAGTCGGCATTGTGCCTTTTCTATTTAATTCTGATGCAATTTCTGTATTTCATCGTCAATAAGAAGGTCCGAGGGATACAGTAAACCTGAAGTGAAGCATCGGAATCTGTAACTAGTGTCACGGGAATGGTTCAAAACATAGACAGTAAGAAGAGTCAATTTTCTTGTACTTGAATCGGCATTGTGTCTTTTCTATTTAATTCCGATGCAATGTCTGTGTTTCATCGTCAATAAAAATGTCAGAGGGATACAGTAAACCTGAAGTGAACCATCGGAATCTATAACTAGTGTCACAGGAATGGTTCAAAACATAGACAGTAAGAAGAGTCAGTTTTCTTGTACTTAAGTCAGTATTGTGCCTTTTGTATTTAATTCCAATGCAATTTCTGTGTTTCATCGTCAATAAGAAGGTCAGAGAGATACAATAAACCTGTAGTGAAGCATCGGAATCTGTAACTAGAGTCACAGGAATGGTTCAAAACATAGACAGTAAGAAGGGTCAATTGTCTTGTACTTAAGTCGGCATTGTGCCTTTTCTATTTAATTCCGATGCAGTTTCTGTGTTACATCGTCAATAAGGAGGTCAGAGGGATACAGTAAACCTGAAGTGAAGCATCGGAATCTATAACTAGTGTCACAGGAATAGTTCAAAACATAGACAGTAAGATGAGTCAGTTGTCTTGTACTTAAGTCGACATTGTGCGTTTTCTATTTAAATACGATGCAATTTCTGTGTTTCATCTTCAATAAGGAGGTCAGAGGGATACAGTAAACCTGAAGTGAAGCATCGGAATCTATAACTAGTGTCACAGGAATGGTTCAAAACGTAGACAGTAAGAAGAGTCAGTCTTCTTGTATGTAAGTCGGCATTGTGACTTTTCTATTTAATTCCGATGCAATTTCTGTGTTTCGTCGTCAATAAGAAGGGCCAAGGGATACAGTAAACCTGAACTGAAGCATCGGAATCTAAAACGGGTCTCACAGGAGAGGTTCAAAACACAGACAGTAGGAAGAGCCAGTCCTCTTTTACTTGAGTCGGCATTGTGCCTTTTGTATATAATTTCGATGCAATTTCTGTGTTTCATCGTCAATAAGAAGGTCAGAGGGATACAGTAAACATGAAG
The DNA here is from genome assembly GCF_021461395.2 of Schistocerca americana. Lineage (NCBI taxonomy): Eukaryota > Metazoa > Arthropoda > Insecta > Orthoptera > Acrididae > Schistocerca > Schistocerca americana. The sequence goes on from NC_060124.1 coordinate 645,590,417, forward strand.
TGAAGAATCGGAATCTATAACTAGTGGCACAGGAATGGTTGAAAACATAGACAGTAAGAAGAGTCAGTTGTCTTGTACTTAAGTCGGCATTGTGCCTTTTCTGTTTAATTCCGTTGCAATTTCTGTGTTTCATCGTCACCAAGAAGGTCAGAGGGATACAGTACACCTCAAGTGGAGCAACGGAATCTATACCTGGTGTCACAGGAGTGGTCCAAAACATAGACAGTAAGAAGAGTCAGCTGTCTCTTACTTCAGTCGGCATTTTGCCTTTTCTATTTAATTCCGATGCAAATTCTGTGATACATCGTCAATAAGGAGGTCAGGGGAATACAGTAAACCTGAAGTGAAGCATCGGAATCTATAACTAGTGTCACAGGAATGGTTCAAAACGTAGACAGTAAGAAGAGTCAGTCTTCTTGTACTTAAGTCGGCATTGTGCCCTTTCTATTTAATTCCAATGCATTTTCTGTGTTTCGTCGTCAATAAGAAGGTGCAAGGGATACAGTAAACCTGAAGTGAAGCATCGGAATCTAAAACCGGTCTCACAGGAAGGGCTCAAAACATAGACAGTAAGAAGAGGCGGTCCTCATGTACTTGAGTTGGCATTGTGCCTTTTGTATATAATTCCGATGCAGTTTCTGTGTTTCATCGTCAATAAGAAGGTCAGAGGGATACAGTAAACCTGAAGTGAAGCATCGGAATCTATAACTAGTGTCACAGGAATGGTTGAAAGCATATGCAGTAAGAAGAGTCAGTTTTCATGTACTTGAGTCGTCATTGTGCCTTTTCTATTTAATTCCGATGCAATTTCTGTGTTTCATCGTCAATAAGAAGGTCAGAGGGATACAGTGAACCCGAAGTGAAGCATCGGAATCTGTAACTAGTGTCACAGGAATGGTTCAAAACATAGACAGTAAGAAGAGTCAGTCTTCTTGTTTTTAAGTCGGCATTGTGCCTTTTCTATTTAATTCCAATGCAATTTCTGTGTTTCGTCGTCAATAAGAAGGTCCAAGGGATACAGTAAACCAGAAGTGAAGCATCAGAATCTAAAGTCGGTCTCAAGGGAAGGGTTCAAAACATAGACAGTAAGAAGAGCCAGCCCTCTTGAACTTAAGTCGGCATTGTGCCTGTTCTATTTAATTCTGATGCAATTTCTGTGTTTCATCGTCAATAAGAAGGTCAGAGGGATACAGTAATCCTGAAGCGAAGCAACGGAATCTATAACTAGTGTCACAGGAATGGTTCGAAAGATAGACAGTTAGATGAGCCAGCCTTCTTGTAGTTGAGTCGGCATTGTGCCTTTTGCATTTAATTCCGATGCAATTTCTGTGTGTCATCGTCAATAAGGAGGTCAGAGGGATACAGTGAACCTGAAGTGTATCATCGGAATCTATAACTAGTATCACAGGAATGGTTCAAAACATAGACAGAAAGAAAAGCCAGTCTTCTTGTACTTGAGTCGGCATTGTGCTTTTTGTATTTAATTCCGATGCAATTTCTGTGTTTCGTCGTCAATAAGAAGGTCCAAGAGATACAGTAAACCTGAAGTGAAGCATCGCAATTTAAAACCGGTCTCACAGGAAAGGTTCAAAACATAGACAATAAGGAGAGCCAGTCCTCTCGTACTTGAGTCGGCATTGTGCTTTTTGTATTTAATTCTGATGCAATTTCTGTGTTTCATCGTCAATAAGGAGGTCAGAGGGATACAGTAAACCTGAAGTGAAGCAACGGAATCTATAACTAGTGTCACAGGAGTGGTCCAAAACATAGACAGTAAGAAGAGTCAGGCGTCTTGTACTTCAGTCCGCAATGTGCCTTTTCTATTTAATTCCGATGCAAATTCTGTGTTTCATCGTCAATAAGGAGGTCAGGGGGATACAGTAAACCTGAAGTGAAGCATCGGAAACTATAACTAGTGTCACAGGAATGGTTCAAATCATAGACAGGAAGAAGAGCCAGTCTTCTTGTACTTGAGTCGGCATTGTGCCTTTTGTATTTATATCCGATGCAATATCTGTGTTACGTCGTCAATAAGAAGGTCCAAGGGATATAGTAAACCTGAAGTGAAGCATCGCAATCTAAAACCGGTCTCACAGGAAAGGTTCAAAACATAGACAGTAAGAAGAGCCAGTCCTCTTGTACTTGAGTCGGCATTGTGCCTTTTGTATATAATTCCGATGCAATTTCCGTGTTTCATCGTCAATAAGAAGGTCAGAGGGATACAGTAAACCTGAAGTGAAGCATCGGAATCTATAACTAGTGTCACAGGAATGGTTCAAAACGTAGACAGGAAGAAGAGTCAGTCTTCTTGTACTTAAGTCGGCATTGTGCCCTTTCTATTTAATTCCAATGCATTTTCTGTGTTTCGTCGTCAATAAGAAGGTGCAAGGGATACAGTAAACCTGAAGTGAAGCATCGGAATCTAAAACCGGTCTCACAGGAAGGGCTCAAAACATAGACAGTAAGAAGAGCCGGTCCTCATATACTTGAGTTGGCATTGTGCCTTTTGTATATAATTCCGATGCAGTTTCTGTGTTTCATCGTCAATAAGAAGGTCAGAGGGATACAGTAAACCTGAAGTGAAGCATCGGAATCTATAACTAGTGTCACAGGAATGGTTCAAAGCATAGACAGTAAGAAGAGTCAGTTTTCATGTACTTGAGTCGTCATTGTGCCTTTTCTATTTAATTCCGATGCAATTTCTGTGTTTCATCGTCAATAAGAAGGTCAGAGGGATACAGTGAACCCGAAGTGAAGCATCGGAATCTGTAACTAGTGTCACAGGAATGGTTCAAAACATAGACAGTAAGAAGAGTCAGTCTTCTTGTTTTTAAGTCGGCATTGTGCCTTTTCTATTTAATTCCAATGCAATTTCTGTGTTTCGTCGTCAATAAGAAGGTCCAAGGGATACAGTAAACCTGAAGTGAAGCATCGCAATCTAAAACCGGTCTCACAGGAAAGGTTCAAAACATAGGCAGTAAGAAGAGCCAGTCCTCTTGTACTTGAGTCGGCATTGTGCCTTTTGTATATAATTCCGATGCAATTTCTGTGTTTCATGGTCAATAAGGAGGTCAGAGGGATACAGTAAACCTGAAGTGAAGCATCGGAATCTATAACTAGTGTCACAGAAATGGTTCAAAACATAGACAGTAAGAAGAGTCAGTTTTCTTGTACTTAAGTCGGCATTGTGCGTTTTCTATTTAATTACGATGCAATTTCTGTGTTTCATCGTCAATAAGAATGTCAGAGGGATACAGTAAACCTGAAGTGAACCATCGGAATCTATAACTAGCGTCAGAGGAATGGTTTAAAACATAGACAGTAAGAAGAGTCAGTTTTCTTGTACTTAAGTCAGCATTGTGCCTTTTGTATTTAATTCCAATGCAATTTCTGTGTTTCATCGTCAACAATGGGGTCCAAGGGTTACAGTGAACCTGAAGTGAAGCGTCGGAATCAAAAACCGGTCTCACAGGAAAGGTTCAAAACATAGACAGTAAGAAGAGTCAGTTGTCTTGTTCTTAAGTCGACATTGTGCCTTTTCTATTTCATTCCGATGCAATTTCTGTGTTTCATCGTCAATAAGGAGGTCAGAGGGATACAGTAAACCTGAAGTGAAGCATCGGAATCTATAACTAGTGTCACAGGAATGGTTCAGAACATAGACAGTAAGAAGAGTCAGTTTTCTTGTACTTAAGTCGGCATTGTGCCTTTTCTATTTAATTCCGAAGCAATTTCTGTGTTTCATCGTCAATAAGAAGGTCGGAGGGATACAGTAAACCAGAAGTGAAGCTTCGGAATCTGTAACTAGTGGTACAGGAATGGATCAAAACATAGACAATAAAAAGAGTCTGTTTTGTTGTACTTGAATCGGCATTGTGCCTTTTCTATTTAATTCCGATGCAATGTCTGTGTTTCATCGTCAATAAGAATGTCAGAGGGATACAGTAAACCTCAAGTGAACCATCGGAATCTATAACTAGTGTCACAGGAATGGTTCAAAAACATAGACAGTAAGAAGACTCAGTTTTTTTGTACTTAAATCAGCTTTGTAACTTTTCTATTTGATTCCGATGCAATTTCTGTGTTTCATCGTCAATAAGGAGGTCCAAGGGATACAGTAAACCTTAAGTGAAGCGTCGGAATCTAAAACCGGTCTCACAGGGAAGGTTTAAAGCATAGACAGTAAGATGAGCCAGTCCTCTTTTACTTGAGTCGGCATTGTGCGTTTTGTATATGATTCCGATGCAATTTCTGTGTTTCATCGTCAATATGATTGTCAGAGGGATACAGTAAACATGAATTGAAGCATCGGAATCTATAACTAGTGCCACAGGAATGGTTCAAAACATAGACAGTAAGAAGAGTAAGTTTTCTTGTAGTTAAGTCGGCATTGTGCCTTTTCTATTTCATTCCGATGCAATTTCTGTGTTTCATCGTCAATAAGGAGGTCAGAGGGATACAGTAAACCTGAAGTGAAGCATCGGAATCTATAACTAGTGTCACAGAAATGGTTCAAAACATAGACAGTAGGAAGAGTCAGTTTTCTTGTACTTAAGTCGGCCTTGTGCCTTTTCTATTTAATTCCGATTTAATTTCTGTGATTCATCGTCAATAAGAAGGTCAGAGGGATACAGTAAACCTGAAGTGTAGCAACGGAATCTATAACTAGTGTCACAGGAATGGTTCCAAACATAGACAGTAAGATGAGCCAGTCCTCTTGTACTTTAGTCGGCACTGTGCCTTTTGTATTTAATTCCGATGCAATTTCTGTTTTTAATCGTCAATAAGAAGGTCAGAGGGATACAGTGATCCTGAAGTGAAGCAACGGAATCTATAACTAGTGTCACAGGAATGGTTCGAAAGATAGACAGTAAAAAGAGCCAGCCTTCTTGTACTTGAACCGGCATTGTGCCTTTTGGATTTATTTCCGACGCAATTTCTGTGTTTCATCGTCAATAAGACAGTCAGATGGATACAGTAAACCTGAAGTGAAGCATCGGAATCTGTAACTAGTATCACAGGAATGGTTCAAAGCATAGACAGTGGGAAGTGTCAGACTTCTTTTACTTAAGTCGGCATTGTGCCTATCGTATTAATTTTGATGCAATTTCTGTGTTTCATCGTCAATAAGAAAGTCCGAGGGATACAGTAAACCTGAAGTGAAGCATCGGAATCTATAACTAGTGACACAGGAATGGTTCAAAACATAGACACTAAGAAGAGTCAGTTTTCTTGTTCTTAAGTCGGAATTGTGCCTTTTCTATTTAATTCCGATGCAATTTCTGAGTTTCATCGTCAATAAGAAGGTCAGAGGGATACAGTAAACCTAAAGTGAAGCAACGGAATCAATAACTAGTGTCACAGGAATGGTTCAAAACATAGACAGTATGATGAGCCAGCCTTCTTGTACTTGAGTCGGCATTGTGCCTTTTGTATTTAATTCCGATGCAATTTCTGTGTTTCATCGTCAATAAGGAGGTCATAGTGATACAGTGAACCTGAAGTGAATCATGGGAATCTATTACTAGTGTCACAGGAATGGTTCAAAACGTAGACAGTAAGAAGAGCCAGTCTTCTTGTACTTGAGACGGCATTGTGCCTTATGTGTTTAATTCCGATGCAATTTCTGTGTTTCATCGTCAATAAGAAGGTAAGAGGTATACAGTAAACCTAAAATGAAGCATCGCAATCTAAAACTAGTGTCACAGGAATGGTTCAAAACATAGACAGTAAGAAGAGTCAGTCTTCTCGTACTTAAGTCGGCATTGTGGCTATTGCATTTAATTGCGATGCAATTTCTGTGTTTCATCGTCAATAAGAAAGTCAGAGTTATACAGTAAACATGAAGTGAAGCATCTGAATCTGTAACTAGTGTCACAGGAATGGTTCAAAACATAGACAGTAAGAAGAGTCAGTTTTCTTGTACTTAAGTCAGCATTGTGAATTTTGTATTTAATTCTGATGGAATTTCTGTGTCTCATCGTCAATAAGAAGGTCAGAGGGATACAGTAAACCTGAAGTGAAGCATCGGAATCAATAACTAGTGTCACAGGAATGGTTCAAACCATAGACAGTAAGAAAAGTCAGTTTTCTTTTACTTAAGTCGGCATTGTGCCTTTTGTATTTAATTCCGATGCAATTTCTGTGATCCATCGTCATTATGAGGGTCAGAGTGATACAGTAAACCTGAAGTGAAGCATCGGAATCTATAACCAGTGTCACAGGAATGGTTCAAAACATAGACAGTAAGAAGAGTCAGTTTTCTTGTACTTAAGTCGGCATTGTGCCATTTGTATTTAATTCCGATGCAATATCTGTGTTTCATCGTCAATAAGAAGGTCAGAGGGATACAGTAAACATGAAGTGAAGCATCGGAATCTATAACTAGTGTCACAGGAATGGTTCAAATCATAGACAGTAAGAAGAGTCAGTTTTCTTGTACTTAAGTCGGCATTGTGCCTTTTGTATTTAATTCCGATGAAATTTCTGTGTTTCATCGTCATTAAGAAAGTCAGAGGGATACAGTAAACCTGAAGTGAAGCATCGGAATGTATAACTAGTGTCACAGGAATGGTTCACAACATAGACAGTTAGAAGAGTCAGTTTCCTTGTACTTAAGTCGGCATTGTGATTTTTGTATTTAATTCCGATGCAATTTCTGTGTTTCATCGTCAATAAGAAGGTCAGAGGGATACAGTAAACCTGAAGTGAAGTATCGGAATCTATAACTAGTGTCACAGGAATGGTTCAAATCAGAGACAGTAAGAAGAGTCAGTTTTCTTGTACTTAAGTCAGCATTGTGCCTATTGTATTTAATTCCGATGCAATTTCTGTGTTTCATCGTCAATAAGAAAGTCAGAGGGATACAGTAGACCTGAAGTGAAGCATCGGAATCTATAACTAGTGTCACAGGAATGGTTCAAAACATAGACAGTAAGAAGAGTCAGTTTTCTTCTACTTAGGTCGGCATTGTGCCTATTGTATTTAATTCCGATGCAATTTCTGTGTTTCGTCGTCAATAAGAAGGTCAAAGGGATACAGTAAACCTGAAGTGAAGTATCGGAATCTATAACTAGTGTCACAGGAATGGTTCAGATCATAGACAGTAAGAAGAGTCAGTTTTCTTGTATTTAAGTCGGCATTGTGCCTTTTCTATTTAAATACGATGCAATTTCTGTGTTCCATCGTCATTACGAAGGTCAGAGGGATACAGTAAACCTGAAGTGAAGCATCGGAATCTATAACTAGTGTCACAGGAATGGTTCAAAACATAGACAGTAAAAAGAGCCAGCTCTCTTGTACTTGAGTCGGCATTGTGAATTTTGGATTTATTTCCGATTCAATTTATGTGTTTCATCGTCAATAAGAAGGTCAGATAGATACAGTAAACCTGAAGTGAAGCATCGGAATCTGTAACTAGTGTCACAGAAATGGTTCAAAACATAGACAGTAAGAAGAGTCAGTTTTCTTGTTCTTAAGTCGGCTTTGTGCCTTTTGTATTAAATTCCGATGCAATTTCTGTGTTTCATCGTCAATACGGAGGTCAGAGGGATACAGTAAACCTGAAGTGAAGCATCGGAATCTGTAACTAGTGTCACAGGAATGGTTTAAAACATAGACATTAAGAAGAGTCAGTTTTCTTGTACTTGAGTCGGCATTGTGCCTTTTCTATTTCTTTTTGATTCAAATTCTGTGTTTCATCGTCAGTACGAATGTCAGGGGGATACAGTAAACCTGAAGTGAACCATCGGAACCTATAACTAGTGTCACAGGAATAATTCAAATCATAGACAGTATTAAGAGTCAGTTTTCTTGTACTTAAGTCGGCATTGTGCCTTTTCTATTTAATTCCGATGCAATTTCTGTGTTTCATCGTCAATAAGATGGTCAGAGGGATACAGTAAACCCGAAGTGAAGTATGGGATTCTATAACTAGTGTCACAGCAGTGGTTCAAAACATAGACAGTAAGAAGAGTCAGTTTTCTTGTTCATAAGTCGGCATTGTGCCTTTTGTATTTAATTCCGATGCAATTTCTGTGTTTCATCGTCAATAAGAAGGTCAGAGGGATACAGTAAACCTGAAGTGAAGCATCGGAAACTATAACTAGTGTCACAGGAATGTTTCAAAACATAGACAGTAACAAGAGCCAGTCTTCTTGTACTTGAGTCGGCATTGTGCCTTTTGTATTTAATTCCGATGCAATTACTGTGTTTTATCGTCAATAAGAAGGTCAGAGATTTACAGTAAATCTATAGTGAAGCATCGGAATCTAAAACTAGTGTCACAGGAATGGTTCAAAACATAAACAGTAAGAAGAATCAGTCTTCTTGTACATAAGTCGGCGTTGTGCCTTTTGTATTTAATTACAATGCAATTTCTGTGTTTCATCGTCAATAAGAAGGTCAGAGGGATACAGTAAACCCGAAGTGTAGCATCGGAAACTATAACTAGTGTCACAGGAATGGTTCAAAACATAGACAGTAAGAAGAGTCAGTTTTCTTGTACTTAAGTCGGCATTGTGCCTTTTGTATATAATTCCGATGCAATTTCTGTGTTTCATCGTCAATAAGAAGGTCAGAGGGATGCAGTAATCCTGAAGAGAAGCATCGGAATCTATAACTAATGTCACAAGAATGGTTCAAAACATAGACAGTAAGATGAGTCAGTTTTCTTGTACTTAAGTCGGCATTGTGCCTTTTGTATTTAATTCCGATGCGATTTCTGTGTTTCGTCGTCAATAAGAAGGTCGGAGGGATACAGTAAACCTGAAGTGAAGCATCGGAATCTATAACTAGTGGCACAGGAATGGTTCAAACATAGACATTAAGAAGAGTCAGCTCTCTTGTACGTAGGTCGGCATTGTGCCTATGTATTTAAATCCGATGCAATTTCTGTGTTTCGTCGTCAATAAGAAGGTCCAAGGGATACAGTAAACCTGAAGTGAAGCATTGGAATCTAAAACCGGTCTCACAGGAAAGGTTCAAAACGTAGACAGTAAGAAGAGCCAGTCTTCTTTACTTGAGTCGGCATTGTGCCTTATCTATTAAATTCCGATGCTATTTCTGTGTTTCATCGTTAATAACAAGGTCAGAGGGATACAGTAAACCTGAAGTGAAGCATCGGAAACTATAACTAGTGTCACAGGAATGGTTCAAAACATAGACACTAAGAAGAGTCAGTTTTCTTGTACTTAAGTCGGCTTTGTGCCTTTTGTATTTATTTCCGATGCAATTTCTGTGTTTCATTGTCAATAAGAAGGTCAGAGGGATACAGTAAACCTGAAGTGAACCAACGGAATCAATAACTAGTGTCACAGGAATGGTTCAAAACATAGACAGTATGATGAGCCAGCCTTCTTGTACATGAGTCGGCATTGTGCCTTTTGTGTTTAATTCCGATGCAATTTCTGTGTTTCATCGTCAATAAGGAGGTCAGAGTGATACAGTGAACCTGCAGTGAAGCATGGGAATCTATTACTAGTGTCACAGGAATGGTTCAAAACATAGACAGTAGGAAGAGTCAGTTTTCTTCTACTTAGGTCGGCATTGTGCCTATTGTATTTAATTCCGATGCAATTTCTGTGTTTCATCGTCAATAAGAAGGTAAGAGGGATACAGTAAACCTGAAGTGAAGTATCAGAATCTATAACTAGTGTCACAGGAATGGTTCAAATCAGAGACAGTAAGAAGAGTCAGTTTTCTTGTACTTAAGTCAGCATTGTGCCTATTGTATTTAATTCCGATGCAATTTCTGTGTTTCATCGTCAATAAGAAAGTCAGAGGGATACAGTAGACCTGAAGTGAAGCATCGGAATCTATAACTAGTGTCACAGGAATGGTTCAAAACATAGACAGTAAGAAGAGTCAGTTTTCTTCTACTTAGGTCGGCATTGTGCCTATTGTATTTAATTCCGATGCAATTTCTGTGTTTCGTCGTCAATAAGAAGGTCAAAGGGTTACAGTAAACCTGAAGTGAAGCATCGGAATCTATAACTAGTGTCACAGGAATGGTTCAAATCATAGACAGTAAGAAGAGTCAGTTTTCTTGTACTTAAGTCGGCATTGTGCCTTTTCTATTTAAATACGATGCAATTTCTGTGTTCCATCGTCAATACGAAGGTCAGAGGGATACAGTAAACCTGAAGTGAAGCATCGGAATCTATAACTAGTGTCACACGAATGGTTCAAAACATAGACAGTAAAAAGAGCCAGCTCTCTTGTACCTGAGTCGGCATTGTGAATTTTGGATTTATTTCCGATGCAATTTATGTGTTTCATCGTCAATAAGAAGGTCAGATGGATACAGTAAACCTGAAGTGAAGCATCGGAATCTGTAACTAGTGTCACAGAAATGGTTCAAAACATAGACAGTAAGAAGAGTCAGTTTTCTTGTACTTAAGTCGGCTTTGTGCCTTTTGTATTATATTCCGATGCAATTTCTGTGTTTCATCGTCAATACGGAGGTCAGAGGGATACAGTAAACCTGAAGTGAAGCATCGGAATCTGTAACTAGTGTCACAGGAATGGTTTAAAACATAGACAGTAAGAAGAGTCAGTTTTCTTGTACTTGAGTCGGCACTGTGCCTTTTCTATTTCTTTTTGATTCAAATTCTGTGTTTCATCGTCAGTACGAATGTCAGAGGGATACAGTAAACCTGAAGTGAACCATCGGTACCTATAACTAGTGTCACAGGATTAATTCAAATCATAGACAGTAGGAAGAGTCAGTTTTCTTGTACTTAAGTCGGCATTGTGCCTTTTCTATTTAATTCCGCTGCAATTTCTGTGTTTCATCGTCAATAAGGAGGTCCGAGGGATATAGCAAACCTGAAGTGAAGCATCGGAATCTATAACTAGTGTCACAGAAATGGTTCAAAACATAGACAGTAAGAAGAGTCAGTTTTCTTGTACTTAAGTCGGCATTGTGCCTTTTCTAATTAATTCCGATGCAATTTCTGTGTTTCATCGTCAATAAGATGGTCAGAGGGATACAGTAAACCTGAAGTGAAGTATGGGATTCTATAACTAGTGTCACAGCAGTGGTTCAAAACATAGACAGTAAGAAGAGTCAGTTTTCTTGTTCATAAGTCGGCATTGTGCCTTTTGTATTTAATTCCGATGCAATTTCTGTGTTTCATCGTCAATAAGAAGGTCAGAGGGATACAGTAAACCTGAAGTAAAGCATCGGAAACTATAACTAGTGTCACAGGAATGTTTCAAAACATAGACAGTAACAAGAGCCAGTCTTCTTGTACTTTAGTCGGCATTGTGCCTTTTGTACTTAATTCCGATGCAATTTCTGTGTTTTATCGTCAATAAGAAGGTCAGAGGGATACAGTAAATCTATAGTGAAGCATCGGAATCTAAAACTACTGTCACAGGAATGGTTCAAAACATAAACAGTAAGAAGAATCAGTCTTCTTGTACATAAGTCGGCGTTGTGCCTTTTGTAATTAATTACAATGCAATTTCTGTGTTTCATCGTCAATAAGAAGGTCAGAGGGATACAGTAAACCCGAAGTGTAGCATCGGAAACTATAACTAGTGTCACAGGAATGGTTCAAAACATAGACAGTAGGAAGAGTCAGTTTTCTTGTACTTAAGTCGGCATTGTGCCTTCTGTATATAATTCCGATGCAATTTCTGTGTTTCATCATCAATAAGAAGGTCAGAGGGATGCAGTAATCCTGAAGAGAAGCATCGGAATCTATAACTAATGTCCCAAGAATGGTTCAAAACATAGACAGTAAGATGAGTCAGTTTTCTTGTACTTAAGTCGGCATTGTGCCTTTTGTATTTAATTCCGATGCGATTTCTGTGTTTCGTCGTCAATAAGAAGGTCGGAGGGATACAGTAAACCTGAAGTGAAGCATCGGAATCTATAACTAGTGGCACAGGAATGGTTCAAACATAGACATTAAGAAGAGTCAGCTCTCTTGTACGTAGGTCGGCATTGTGCCTATGTATTTAAATCCGATGCAATTTCTGTGTTTCGTCGTCAATAAGAAGGTCCAAGGGATACAGTAAACCTGAAGTGAAGCATTGGAATCTAAAACCGGTCTCACAGGAAAGGTTCAAAACGTAGACAGTAAGAAGAGCCAGTCTTCTTGTACTTGAGTCGGCATTGTGCCTTATCTATTGAATTCCGATGCTATTTCTGTGTTTCATCGTCAATAACAAGGTCAGAGGGATACAGTAAACCTGAAGTGAAGCATCGGAAACTATAACTAGTGTCACAGGAATGGTTCAAAACATAGACACTAAGAAGAGTCAGTTTTCTTGTACTTAAGTCGGCTTTGTGCCTTTTGTATTTAATTCCGATGCAATTTCTGTGTTTCATCGTCAATAAGGAGGTCAGAGTGACACAGTGAACCTGCAGTGAAGCATGGGAATCTATTACTAGTGTCACAGGAATGGTTCAAAACATAGACAGTAGGAAGAGCCAGTATTCTTGTACTTGAGACGGCATTGTGCCTTTTGTATTTAATTCCGATGCAATTTCTGTGTTTCATCGTCAATAAGAAGGTAAGAGGGATACAGTAAACCTGAAATGAAGCATCCCAATCTAAAACTAGTGTCACAGGAATGGTTCAAAACATAGACAGTAAGAAGAGTCAGTCTTTTCGTACTTAAGTCGGCATTGTGCCTATTGCATTTAATTCCGATGCAATTCCTGTGTTTCATCGTCAATAAGAAAGTCAGAGTTATACAGTAAACATGAAGTGAAGCATCTGAATCTATAACTAGTGTCACAGGAATGGTTCAAAACATAGACAGTTAGAAGAGTGAGTTTCCTTGTACTTAAGTCGGCATTGTGATTTTTGTATTTAATTCCGATGCAATTTCTGTGTTTCATCGTCAATAAGAAGGTCAGTGGGATACAGTAAACCTGAAGTGAAGTATCGGAATCTATAACTAGTGTCACAGGAATGGTTCAAATCAGAGACAGTAAGAAGAGTCAGTTTTCTTGTACTTAAGTCAGCATTGTGCCTATTGTATTTAATTCTGATGCAATTTCTGTGTTTCATCGTCAATAAGAAAGTCAGAGGGATACAGTAGACCTGAAGTGAAGCATCGGAATCTATAACTAGTGTCACAGGAATGGTTCAAAACATAGACAGTAAGAAGAGTCAGTTTTCTTCTACTTAGGTCGGCATTGTGCCTATTGTATTTAATTCCGATGCAATTTCTGTGTTTCGTCGTCAATAAGAAGGTCAAAGGGATACAGTAAACCTGAAGTGAAGTATCGGAATCTATAACTAGTGTCACAGGAATGGTTCAAATCATAGACAGTAAGAAGAGTCAGTTTTCTTGTACTTAAGTCGGCATTGTGCCTTTTCTATTTAAATACGATGCAATTTCTGTGTTCCATCGTCAATACGAAGGTCAGAGGGATACAGTAAACCTGAAGTGAAGCATCGGAATCTAAAACTAGTGTCACAGGAATGGTTCAAAACATAGACAGTAAAAAGAGCCAGCTCTCTTGTACTTGACCCGGCATTGTGAATTTTGGATTTATTTCCGATGCAATTTATGTGTTTCATCGTCAATAAGAAGGTCAGATGGATACAGTAAACCTGAAGTGAAGCATCGGAATCTGTAACTAGTGTCACAGAAATGGTTCAAAACATAGACAGTAAGATGAGTCAGTTTTCTTGTACTTAAGTCGGCATTGTGCCTTTTGTATTTAATTCCGATGCGATTTCTGTGTTTCGTCGTCAATAACAAGGTCGGAGGGATACAGTAAACCTGAAGTGAAGCATCGGAAACTATAACTAGTGTCACAGGAATGTTTCAAAACATAGACAGTAACAAGAGCCAGTCTTCTTGTACTTTAGTCGGCATTGTGCCTTTTTTATTTAAATCCGATGCAATTTCTGTGTTTTATCGTCAATAAGAAGGTCAGAGGGATACAGTAAATCTATAGTGAAGCATCGGAATCTAAAACTACTGTCACAGGAATGGTTCAAAACATAAACAGTAAGAAGAATCAGTCTTCTTGTACATAAGTCGGCGTTGTGCTTTTTGTATTTAATTACAATGCAATTTCTGTGTTTCATCGTCAATAAGAAGGTCAGAGGGATACAGTAAACCCGAAGTGTAGCATCGGAAACTATAACTAGTGTCACAGGAATGGTTCAAAACATAGACAGTAGGAAGAGTCAGTTTTCTTGTACTTAAGTCGGCATTGTGCCTTCTGTATATAATTCCGATGCAATTTCTGTGTTTCATCATCAACAAGAAGGTCAGAGGGATGCAGTAATCCTGAAGAGAAGCATCGGAATCTATAACTAATGTCCCAAGAATGGTTCAAAACATAGACAGTAAGATGAGTCAGTTTTCTTGTACTTAAGTCGGCATTGTGCCTTTTGTATTTAATTCCGATGCGATTTCTGTGTTTCATTGTCAATAAGAAGGTCAGAGGGATACAGTAAACCTGAAGTGAAGCATCGGAATCTATAACTAGTGTCACAGGAATGGTTCAAACATAGACAGTAAGAAGTGTCAGACTTCTTTTACTTAGGTCGGCATTGTGCATATCGTATTAATTTCCGATGCAATTTCTGTGTTTCATCGTCAATAAGAGAGTCAGAGGGATACAGTAAACCTGAAGTGAAGCATCGTAATCTATAACTAATGGCACAGGAATGGTTCAAAACATAGACTCTAAGAAGAGTCAGTTTTCTTGTCCTTAAGTCGGAATTGTGCCTTTTCTATTTAATTCCGATGCAATTTCTGAGTTTCATCGTCAATAAGAAGGTCAGAGGGATACAGTAACCTGAAGTGAACCAACGGAATCAATAACTAGTGTCACAGGAATGGTTCCAAACATAGACAGTATGATGAGCCAGCCTTCTTGTACTTGAGTCGGCATTGTGCCTTTTGTGTCTAATTCCGATGCAATTTCTGTGTTTCATCGTGAATAAGGATGTCAGAGTGATACAGTGAACCTTGCAGTGAAGCATGGGAATCTATTACTAGTGTCACAGGAATGGTTCAAAACATAGACAGTAGGAAGAGCCAGTATTCTTGTACTTGAGACGGCATTGTGCATTTTGTATTTAATTCCGATGCAATTTCTGTGTTTCATCGTCAATAAGAAGGTAAGAGGGATACAGTAAACCTGAAATGAAGCATCCCAATCTAAAACTAGTGTCACAGGAATGGTTCAAAACATAGACAGTAAGAAGAGTCAGTCTTTTCGTACTTAAGTCGGCATTGTGCATATTGCATTTAATTCCGATGCAATTTCTGTGTTTCATCGTCAATAAGAAAGTCAGAGTTATACAGTAAACATGAAGTGAAGCATCTGAATCTATAACTAGTGTCACAGGAATGGTTCAAAACATAGACAGTAAGAAGAGTCAGTGATCTTGTACTTAAGTCGGCATTGTGAATTTTGTATTTAATTATGATGCAATTTCTGTGTTTCATCGTCAATAAGAAGGTCAGAGGGATGCAGTAATCCTGAAGAGAA
Organism: Schistocerca americana; assembly: GCF_021461395.2. NCBI lineage: Eukaryota > Metazoa > Arthropoda > Insecta > Orthoptera > Acrididae > Schistocerca > Schistocerca americana. The sequence goes on from NC_060124.1 coordinate 645,605,895, forward strand.
GCATCGGAATCTATAACTAATGTCACAAGAATGGTTCAAAACATAGACAGTAAGATGAGTCAGTTTTCTTGTACTTAAGTCGGGATTGTGCCTTTTGTATTTAATTCCGATGCGATTTCTGTGTTTCGTCATCAATAAGAAGGTCGGAGGGATACAGTAAACCTGAAGTGAAGCATCGGAATCTATAACTAGTGGCACAGGAATGGTTCAAACATAGACATTAAGAAGAGTCAGCTCCCTTGTACGTAGGTCGGCATTCTGCCTATGTATTTAAATCCGATGCAATTTCTGTGTTTCATCGTCAATAAGAAGGTCCAAGGGATACAGTAAACCTGAAGTGAAGCATTGGAATCTAAAACCGGTCTCACAGGAAAGGTTCAAAACGTAGACAGTAAGAAGAGCCAGTCTTCTTGTACTTGAGTCGGCATTGTGCCTTATCTATTGAATTCCGATGCTATTTCTGTGTTTCATCGTCAATAACAAGGTCAGAGGGATACAGTAAACCTGAAGTGAAGCATCGGAAACTATACCTAGTGTCACAGGAATGGTTCAAAACATAGACACTAAGAAGAGTCAGTTTTCTTGTACTTAAGTCGGCTTTGTGCCTTTTGTATTTAATTCCGATGCAATTTCTGTGTTTCATTGTCAATAAGAAGGTCAGAGGGATACAGTAAACCTGAAGTGAACCAACGGAATCAATAACTAGTGTCACAGGAATGGTTCAAAACATAGACAGTATGATGAGCCAGCCTTCTTGTACTTGAGTCGGCATTGTGCCTTTTGTGTTTAATTCCGATGCAATTTCTGTGTTTCATCGTCAATAAGGAGGTCAGAGTGACACAGTGAACCTGCAGTGAAGCATGGGAATCTATTACTAGTGTCACAGGAATGGTTCAAAACATAGACAGTAGGAAGAGCCAGTATTCTTGTACTTGAGACGGCATTGTGCCTTTTGTATTTAATTCCGATGCAATTTCTGTGTTTCATCGTCAATAAGAAGGTAAGAGGGATACAGTAAACCTGAAATGAAGCATCCCAATCTAAAACTAGTGTCACAGGAATGGTTCAAAACATAGACAGTAAGAAGAGTCAGTCTTTTCGTACTTAAGTCGGCATTGTGCCTATTGCATTTAATTCCGATGCAATTCCTGTGTTTCATCGTCAATAAGAAAGTCAGAGTTATACAGTAAACATGAAGTGAAGCATCTGAATCTATAACTAGTGTCACAGGAATGGTTCAAAACATAGACAGTTAGAAGAGTCAGTTTCCTTGTACTTAAGTCGGCATTGTGATTTTTGTATTTAATTCCGATGCAATTTCTGTGTTTCATCGTCAATAAGAAGGTCAGAGGGATACAGTAGACCTGAAGTGAAGTATCGGAATCTATAACTAGTGTCACAGGAATGGTTCAAATCAGAGACAGTAAGAAGAGTCAGTTTTCTTGTACTTAAGTCAGCATTGTGCCTTTTGTATTTAATTCCGATGCAATTTCTGTGTTTCATCGTCAATAAGAAGGTAAGAGGGATACAGTAAACCTGAAATGAAGCATCCCAATCTAAAACTAGTGTCACAGGAATGGTTCAAAACATAGACAGTAAGAAGAGTCAGTCTTTTCGTACTTAAGTCGGCATTGTGCCTATTGCATTTAATTCCGATGCAATTCCTGTGTTTCATCGTCAATAAGAAAGTCAGAGTTATACAGTAAACATGAAGTGAAGCATCTGAATCTATAACTAGTGTCACAGGAATGGTTCAAAACATAGACAGTTAGAAGAGTCAGTTTCCTTGTACTTAAGTCGGCATTGTGATTTTTGTATTTAATTCCGATGCAATTTCTGTGTTTCGTCGTCAATAAGAAGGTCAAAGGGATACAGTAAACCTGAAGTGAAGTATCGGAATCTATAACTAGTGACACAGGAATGGTTCAAATCATAGACAGTAAGAAGAGTCAGTTTTCTTGTACTTAAGTCGGCATTGTGCCTTTTCTATTTAAATACGATGCAATTTCTGTGTTCCATCGTCAATACGAAGGTCAGACGGATACAGTAAACCTGAAGTGAAGCATCGGAATCTAAAACTAGTGTCACAGGAATGGTTCAAAACATAGACAGTAAAAAGAGCCAGCTCTCTTGTACTTGAGTCGGCATTGTGAATTTTGGATTTATTTCCGATGCAATTTATGTGTTTCATCGTCAATAAGAAGCTCAGATGGATACAGTAAACCTGAAGTGAAGCATCGGAATCTGTAACTAGTGTCACAGAAATGGTTCAAAACATAGACAGTAAGATGAGTCAGTTTTCTTGTACTTAAGTCGGCATTGTGCCTTTTGTATTTAATTCCGATGCGATTTCTGTGTTTCGTCGTCAATAAGAAGGTCGGAGGGATACAGTAAACCTGAAGTGAAGCATCGGAATCTATAACTAGTGGCACAGGAATGGTTCAAACATAGACATTAAGAAGAGTCAGCTCTCTTGTACGTAGGTCGGCATTGTGCCTATGTATTTAAATCCGATGCAATTTCTGTGTTTCGTCGTCAATAAGAAGGTCCAAGGGATACAGTAAACCTGAAGTGAAGCATTGGAATCTAAAACCGGTCTCACAGGAAAGGTTCAAAACGTAGACAGTAAGAAGAGCCAGTCTTCTTGTACTTGAGTCGGCATTGTGCCTTATCTATTGAATTCCTATGCTATTTCTGTGTTTCATCGTCAATAACAAGGTCAGAGGGATACAGTAAACCTGAAGTGAAGCTTCGGAATTTATAACTAGTGTCACAGGAATGGTTAAAACATAGACACTAAGAAGAGTCAGTTTTCTTGTACTTAAGTCGGCTTTGTGCCTTTTGTATTTAATTCCGATGCAATTTCTGTGTTTCATTGTCAATAAGAAGGTCAGAGGGATACAGTAAACCTGAAGTGAACCAACGGAATCAATAACTAGTGTCACAGGAATGGTTCAAAACATAGACAGTATGATGAGCCAGCCTTCTTGTACTTGAGTCGGCATTGTGCCTTTTGTGTTTAATTCCGATGCAATTTCTGTGTTTCATCGTCAATAAGAAGGTCAGAGGGATACAGTAAACCTGAAGTGAACCAACGGAATCAATAACTAGTGTCACAGGAATGGTTCAAAACATAGACAGTATGATGAGCCAGCCTTCTTGTACTTGAGTCGGCATTGTGCCTTTTGTGTTTAATTCCGATGCAATTTCTGTGTTTCATCGTCAATAAGAAAGTCAGAGGGATACAGTAGACCTGAAGTTAAGCATCGGAATCTATAACTAGTGTCACAGGAATGGTTCAAAACATAGACAGTAAGAAGAGTCAGTTTTCTTCTACTTAGGTCGGCATTGTGCCTATTGTATTTAATTCCGATGCAATTTCTGTGTTTCGTCGTCAATAAGAAGGTCAAAGGGATACAGTAAACCTGAAGTGAAGTATCGGAATCTATAACTAGTGTCACAGGAATGGTTCAAATCATAGACAGTAAGAAGAGTCAGTTTTCTTGTACTTAAGTCGGAATTGTGCCTTTTCTATTTAAATACGATGCAATTTCTGTGTTCCATCGTCAATACGAAGGTCAGAGGGATACAGTAAACCTTAAGTGAAGCATCGGAATCTAAAACTAGTGTCACAGGAATGGTTCAAAACATAGACAGTAAAAAGAGCCAGCTCTCTTGTACTTGACCCGGCATTGTGAATTTTGGATTTATTTCCGATGCAATTTATGTGTTTCATCGTCAATAAGAAGGTCAGATGGATACAGTAAACCTGAAGTGAAGCATCGGAATCTGTAACTAGTGTCACAGAAATGGTTCAAAACATAGACAGTAAGATGAGTCAGTTTTCTTGTACTTAAGTCGGCTTTGTGCCTTTTGTATTAAATTCCGATGCAATTTCTGTGTTTCATCGTCAATACGGAGGTCAGAGGGATACAGTAAACCTGAAGTGAAGCATCGGAATCTGTAACTAGTGTCACAGGAATGGTTTAAAACATAGACAGTAAGAAGAGTCAGTTTTCTTGTACTTGAGTCGGCACTGTGCCTTTTCTATTTCTTTTTGATTCAAATTCTGTGTTTCATCGTCAGTACGAATGTCAGAGGGATACAGTAAACCTGAAGTGAACCATCGGTACCTATAACTAGTGTCACAGGAATAATTCAAATCATAGACAGTAGGAAGAGTCAGTTTTCTTGTACTTAAGTCGGCATTGTGCCTTTTCTATTTAATTCCGATGCAATTTCTGTGTTTCATCGTCAATAAGGAGGTCAGAGGGATATAGCAAACCTGAAGTGAAGCATCGGAATCTATAACTAGTGTCACAGAAATGGTTCAAAACATAGACAGTAAGAAGAGTCAGTTTTCTTGTACTTAAGTCGGCATTGTGCCTTTTCTAATTAATTCCGATGCAATTTCTGTGTTTCATCGTCAATAAGATGGTCAGAGGGATACAGTAAACCTGAAGTGAAGTATGGGATTCTATAACTAGTGTCACAGCAGTGGTTCAAAACATAGACAGTAAGAAGAGTCAGTTTTCTTGTTCATAAGTCGGCATTGTGCCTTTTGTATTTAATTCCGATGCAATTTCTGTGTTTCATCGTCAATAAGAAGGTCAGAGGGATATAGTAAACCTGAAGTGAAGCATCGGAAACTATAACTAGTGTCACAGGAATGTTTCAAAACATAGACAGTAACAAGAGCCAGTCTTCTTGTACTTTAGTCGGCATTGTGCCTTTTGTATATAATTCCGATGCAATTTCTGTGTTTCATCATCAATAAGAAGGTCAGAGGGATGCAGTAATCCTGAAGAGAAGCATCGGAATCTATAACTAATGTCACAAGAATGGTTCAAAACATAGACAGTAAGATGAGTCAGTTTTCTTGTACTTAAGTCGGCATTGTGCCTTTTGTATTTAATTCCTATGCGATTTCTGTGTTTCGTCGTCAATAAGAAGGTTGGAGGGATACAGTAAACCTGAAGTGAAGCATCGGAATCTATAACTAGTGGCACAGGAATGGTTCAAACATAGACATTAAGAAGAGTCAGCTCTCTTGTACGTAGGTCGTCATTGTGCCTATGTATTTAAATCCGATGCAATTTCTGTGTTTCGTCGTCAATAAGAAAGTCCAAGGGATACAGTAAACCTGAAGTGAAGCATTGGAATCTAAAACCGGTCTCACAGGAAAGGTTCAAAACGTAGACAGTAAGAAGAGCCAGTCTTCTTGTACTTGAGTCGGCATTGTGCCTTATCCATTGAATTCCGATGCTATTTCTGTGTTTCATCGTCAATAACAAGGTCAGAGGGATACAGTAAACCTGAAGTGAAGCATCGGAAACTATAACTAGTGTCACAGGAATGGTTCAAAACATAGACACTAAGAAGAGTCAGTTTTCTTGTACTTAAGTCGGCTTTGTGCCTTTTGTATTTAATTCCGATGCAATTTCTGTGTTTCATTGTCAATAAGAAGGTCAGAGGGATACAGTAAACCTGAAGTGAAGCATCGGAATCTATAACTAGTGTCACAGGAATGGTTCAAACATAGACAGTAAGAAGTGTCAGACTTCTTTTACTTAGGTCGGGATTGTGCCTATCGTATTAATTTCCGATGCAATTTCTGTGTTTCATCGTCAATAAGAGAGTCAGAGGGATACAGTAACCCTGAAGTGAAGCATCGTAATCTATAACTAGTGGCACAGGAATGGTTCAAAACATAGACTCTAAGAAGAGTCAGTTTTCTTGTCCTTAAGTCGGAATTGTGCCTTTTCTATTTAATTCCGATGCAATTTCTGAGTTTCATCGTCAATAAGAAGGTCAGAGGGATACAGTAAACCTGAAGTGAAGCAACGGAATCAATAACTAGTGTCACAGGAATGGTTCAAAACATAGACAGTATGATGAGCCAGCCTTCTTGTACTTGAGTCGGCATTGTGCCTTTTGTGTCTAATTCCGATGCAATTTCTGTGTTTCTTCGTCAATAAGAAGGTAAGAGGGATACAGTAAACCTGAAATGAAGCATCCCAATCTAAAACTAGTGTCACAGGAATGGTTCAAAACATAGACAGAAAGAAGAGTCAGTCTTTTCGTACTTAAGTCGACATTGTGCCTATTGCATTTAATTCCGATGCAATTTCTGTGTTTTATCGTCAATAAGAAAGTCAGAGTTATACAGTAAACATGAAGTGAAGCATCTGAATCTATAACTAGTGTCACAGGAATGGTTCAAAACATAGACAGTAAGAAGAGTCAGTGATCTTGTACTTAAGTCGGCTTTGTGCCTTTTGTATTTAATTCCGATGCAATTTCTGTGTTTCATTGTCAATAAGAAGGTCAGAGGGATACAGTAAACCTGTAGTGACGCATCGGAATCTATAACTAGTGGCACAGGAATGATTCAAAAGATAGACAGTAAGAAGAGTCAGTTTTCTTGAACTTAGGTCGGCATTTTGCCTTTTGTATTTAATTCCGATGCAATTTCTGTGTTTCGTCGTCAATAAGAAGGTCCAAGGGATACAGTAAACCTGAAGTGAAGGATCGGAATCAAAAACCGGTCTCACAGGAAAGGTTCAAAACGTAGACAGTAAGAAGAGCCAGTCTTCTTTTACTTGAGTCGGCATTGTGCCTTTTCTATTGAATTCCGATGCAATTTCTGTGTTTCATCGTCAATAAGAAGGTCAGAGGGATACAGTAAACCTGAAGTGAAGTATCGGAATCTATAACTAGTGTCACAGGAATGGTTCAAATCATAGACAGTAAGAAGAGTCGGTTTTCTTGTACTTAAGTTGGCATTGTGCCTTTTGAATTTAATTCCGATACAATTTCTGTGTTTCATCGTCAATAAGAAGGTCAGAGGGATACAGTAAACCTGAAGGGAAGCATCGGAATCTATAACTAGTGTCACAGGAATGGTTCAAAACATAGACAGTAAGAAGAGTCAGTTTTCTTTTACTTAAGTCGGCATTGTGCCTTTTGTATTTAATTCCGATGCCATTTCTGTGTTTCATCGTCAATAAGAAGATCAGAGGGATACAGTAAACCTGAAGTGAAGCATCGGAATCTCTAACCAGTGCCACAGGAATGGTTCAAAACATAGACAGTAAGAAGAGTCAGTTTTGTTGTACTTTAGTCGGCATTGTGCCATTTGTATTTAATTCCGATGCAATTTCTGTTTTATCGTCAATAAGAAGGTCAGAGGGATACAGTAAACCTGAAGTGAAGCATCGGAATCTATAACTAGTGTCACAGGAATGGTTCAAAACATAGACAGTAAGAAGAATCAGTCTTCTTGTACATAAGGCGGCATTGTGCTTTTTGTGTTTAATTACGATGCAATTTCTGTGTTTCATCGTCAATAAGAAGGTCAGAGGGATACAGTAAACCCGAAGTGTAGCATCGGAAACTATAACTAGTGTCACAGGAATGGTTCAAAACATAGACAGTAGGAAGAGTCAGTTTTCTTGTACTTAAGTCGTCATTGTGCCTTTTGTATATAATTCCGATGCAATTTCTGTGTTTCATCGTCAATAAGAAGGTCAGAGGGATGCAGTAATCCTGAAGAGAAGCATCGGAATCTATAACTAATGTCACAAGAATGGTTCAAAACATAGACAGTAAGATGAGTCAGTTTTCTTGTACTTATGTCGGCATTGTGCCTTTTGTATTTAATTCCGATGCGATTTCTGTGTTTCGTCGTCAATAAGAAGGTCGGAGGGATACAGTAAACCGGAAGTGAAGCATTGGAATCTAAAACCGATCTCACAGGAAAGGTTCAAAACGTAGACAGTAAGAAGAGTCAGTTTTCTTGTACTTAAGTCGGCTTTGTGCCTTTTGTATTTAATTCCGATGCAATTTCTGTGTTTCATTTACAATAAGAAGGTCAGAGGGATACAGTAAACCTGAAGTGAAGCATCGGAATCTATAACTAGTGTCACAGGAATGGTTCAAAACATAGACAGTAGGAAGAGCCAGTATTCTTGTACTTAAGTCGGCATTGTGCCTATTGCATTTAATTCCGATGCAATTTCTGTGTTTCATCGTCAATAAGAAAGTCAGAGTTATACAGTAAACATGAAGTGAAGCATCTGAATCTATAACTAGTGTCACAGGAATGGTTCAAAACATAGACAGTAAGAAGAGTCAGTGTTCTTGTACTTAAGTCGGCATTGTGAATTTTGTATTTAATTCTGATGCAATGTCTGTGTTTCATCGTCAATAAGAAGGTCAGAGGGATACAGTAAACCTGTAGTGAAGCATCGGAATCTATAACAAGTGTCACAGGAATGATTCAAAAGATAGACAGTAATAAGAGTCAGTTTTCTTGAACTTAGGTCGGCATTTTGCCTTTTGTATTTAATTCCGATGCAATTTCTGTGTTTCGGCGTGAATAAGAAGGTCCACGGGATACAGTAAACCTGAAGTGATGGATCGGAATCCAAAACCGGTCTCACAGGAAAGGTTCAAAACGTAGACAGTAAGAAGAGCCCGTCTTCTTGTACTTAAGTTGGCATTGTGTCTTTTGTATTTAATTCCGATACAATTTCTGTGTTTCATCGTCAATAAGAAGGACAAAGGGATACAGTAAACCTGAAGTGAAGTATCGGAATCTATAACTAGTGTCACAGGAATGGTTCAAATCATAGACAGTAAGAAGAGTCAGTTTTCTTGTACTTAAGTCGGCATTGTGCCTTTTCTATTTAAATACGATGCAATTTCTGTGTTCCATCGTCAATACGAAGGTCAGAGGGATACAGTAAACCTGAAGTGAAGCATCGGAATCTATAACTAGTGTCACAGGAATGGTTCAAAACATAGACAGTAAAAAGAGCCAGCTCTCTTGTACTTGAGTCGGCATTGTGCCTTTTAGGTTTATTTCCGATGCAATTTCTGTGTTTCATCGTCAATAAGAAGGTCAAATGGATACAGCAAACCTGAAGTGAAGCATCGGAATCTGTAACTAGTGTCACAGAAATGGTTCAAAACATAGACAGTAAGAAGAGTCAGTTTTCTTGTACTTAAGTCGGCTTTGTGCCATTTGTATTAAATTCCGATGCAATTTCTGTGTTTTATCGTCAATACGGAGGTCAGAGGGATACAGTAAACCTGAAGTGAAGCATCGGAATCTGTAACTAGTATCACAGGAATGGTTTAAAACATAGACAGTAAGAAGAGTCAGTTTTCTTGTACTTGAGTCGGCATTGTGCCTTTTCTATTTCTTTTTCATTCAAATTCTGTGTTTCATCGTCAGTACGAATGTCAGAGGGATACAGTAAACCTGAAGTGAACCATCGGAACCTATAACTAGTGTCACAGGAATAATTCAAATCATAGACAGTAGGAAGAGTCAGTTTTCTTGTACTTAAGTCGGCATTGTGCCTTTTCTATTTAATTCCGATGCAATTTCTGTGTTTCATCGTCAATAAGATGGTCAGAGGGATACAGTAAACCTGAAGTGAAGTATGGGATTCTATAACTAGTGTCACAGCAGTGGTTCAAAACATAGACAGTAAGAAGAGTAGAGTTTCCTTGTTCATAAGTCGGCATTGTGCCTTTTGTATTTAATTCCGATGCAATTTCTGTGTTTCATCGTCAATAAGAATGTCAGAGGGATACAGTAAACCTGGAGTGAAGCATCGGAAACTGTAACTAGTGTCACAGGAGTGTTTCAAAACATAGACAGTAACAAGAGCTAGTCTTCTTGTACTTGAGTCGGCATTGTGCGTTTTGTATTTAACTCCGATGCAATTTCTGTGTTTTATCGTCAATAAGAACGTTAGAGGGATACAGTAAGTCTATAGTGAAGCATCGGAATCTAAAACTAGTGTCACAGGAATGGTTCAAAACATAAACAGTACGAAGATGCAGTCATCTTGTACATAAGTCGGCATTGTGCCTTTTGTATTTAATTACAATGCAATTTCTGTGTTTCATCGTCAATAAGAAGGTCAGAGGGATACAGTAAACCCGAAGTGTAGCATCGGAAACTATAACTAGTGTCATAGGAATGGTTCAAAACAGAGACAGTAGGAAGAGTCAGTTTTCTTGTACTTAAGTCGGCATTGTGCCTTTTGTATATAATTCCGATGCAATTTCTGTGTTTCATCGTCAATAAGAAGGTCAGAGGGATGCAGTAATCCTGAAGAGAAGCATCGGAATCTATAACTAATGTCACAAGAATGGTTCAAAACATAGACAGTAAGATGAGTCAGTTTTCTTGTACTTAAGTCGGCATTGTGCCTTTTGTATTTAATTCCGATGCGATTTCTGTGTTTCGTCGTCAATAAGAAGGTCGGAGGGATACAGTAAACCTGAAGTGAAGCATCGGAACCTATAACTAGTGGCACAGGAATGGTTCAAAGCATAGACATTAAGAAGAGTCAGTTCTCTTGTACGTAGGTCGGCATTGTGCCTATGTATTTAAATCCGATGCAATTTCTGTGTTTCGTCGTCAATAAGAAGGTCCAAGGGATACAGTAAACCTGAAGTGAAGCATTGGAATCTAAAACCGGTCTCACAGGAAAGGTTCAAAACGTGGCCAGTAAGAAGAGCCAGTCTTCTTGTACTTGAGTCGGCATTGTGCCTTATCTATTGAATTCCGATGCTATTTCTGTGTTTCATCGTCAATAACAAGGTCAGAGGGATACAGTAAACCTGAAGTGAAGCATCGGAAACTATTACTAGTGTCACAGGAATGGTTCAAAACATAGACACTAAGAAGAGTCAGTTTTCTTGTACTTAAGTCGGCTTTGTGCCTTTTGTATTTAATTCCGATGCAATTTCTGTGTTTCATTGTCAATAAGAAGGTCAGAGGGATACAGTAAACCAAAAGTGAAGCATCGGAATCTATAACTAGTGTCACAGGAATGGTTCAAAACATAGACAGTAAGAAGTGTCAGACTTCTTTTACTTAAGTCGGCATTGTGCCTATCGTATTAATTTCCGATGCAATTTCTGTGTTTCATCGTCAATAAGAAAGTCAGAGGGATACAGTAAACCTGAAGTGAAGCATCGGAATCTATAACTAGTGGTACCGGAATGGTTCAAAACATAGACTCTAAGAAGAGTCAGTTTTCTTGTTCTTAAGTCGGAATTGTGCCTTTTCTATTTAATTCCGATGCAATTTCTGGGTTTCATCGTCAATAATAGGGTCAGAGGGATACAGTAAACCTGAAGTGAAGCAACGGAATCAATAACTAGTGTCACAGGAATGGTTCAAATCATAGACAGTATGATGAGCCAGCCTTCTTGTACTTGAGTCGGCATTGTGCCTTTTGTGTTTAATTCCGATGCAATTTCTGTGTTTCATCGTCAATAAGTAGGTCAGAGTGATACAGTGAACCTGCAGTGAAGCATGGGAATCTATTACTAGTGTCACAGGAATGGTTCAAAACATAGACAGTAGGAAGAGCCAGTATTCTTGTACTTGAGACGGCATTGTGCCTTTTGTATTTAATTCCGATGCAATATCTGTGTTTCATCGTCAATAGGAAGGTAAGAGGGATACAGTAAACCTGAAATGAAGCATCCCAATCTAAAACTAGTGTCACAGGAATGGTTCAAAACATAGACAGTAAGAGGTGTCAGTGTTCTTGTACTTAAGTCGGCATTGTGAATTTTGTATTTAATTCTGATGCAATTTCTGTGTTTCATCGTCAATAAGAAGGTCAGAGGGATACAGTAAACCTGAAGTGAACCAACGGAATCAATAACTAGTGTCACAGGAATGGTTCAAAACATAGACAGTATGATGAGCCAGCCTTCTTGTACTTGAGTCGGCATTGTGCCTTTTGTGTTTAATTCCGATGCAATTTCTGTGTTTCATCGTCAATAAGGAGGTCAGAGTGATACAGTGAACCTGCAGTGAAGCATGGGAATCTATTACTAGTGTCACAGGAATGGTTCAAAACATAGACAGTAGGAAGAGCCAGTATTCTTGTACTTGAGACGGCATTGTGCCTTTTGTATTTAATTCCGATGCAATTTCTGTGTTTCATCGTCAATAAGAAAGTCAGAGGGATACAGTAGACCTGAAGTTAAGCATCGGAATCTATAACTAGTGTCACAGGAATGGTTCAAAACATAGACAGTAAGAAGAGTCAGTTTTCTTCTACTTAGGCCGGCATTGTGCCTATTGTATTTAATTCCGATGCAATTTCTGTGTTTCGTCGTCAATAAGAAGGTCAAAGGGATACAGTAAACCTGAAGTGAAGTATCGGAATCTATAACTAGTGTCACAGGAATGGTTCAAATCATAGACAGTAAGAAGAGTCAGTTTTCTTGTACTTAAGTCGGAATTGTGCCTTTTCTATTTAAATACGATGCAATTTCTGTGTTCCATCGTCAATACGAAGGTCAGAGGGATACAGTAAACCTGAAGTGAAGCATCGGAATCTAAAACTAGTGTCACAGGAATGGTTCAAAACATAGACAGTAAAAAGAGCCAGCTCTCTTGTACTTGAGTCGGCATTGTGAATTTTGGATTTATTTCCGATGCTATTTATGTGTTTCATCGTCAATAAGAAGGTCAGATGGATACAGTAAACCTGAAGTGAAGCATCGGAATCTGTAACTAGTGTCACAGAAATGGTTCAAAACATAGACAGTAAGAAGAGTCAGTTTTCTTGTACTTAAGTCGGCTTTGTGCCTTTTGTATTAAATTCCGATGCAATTTCTGTGTTTCATCGTCAATACGGAGGTCAGAGGGATACAGTAAACCTGAAGTGAAGCATCGGAATCTGTAACTAGTGTCACAGGAATGGTTTAAAACATAGACAGTAAGAAGAGTCAGTTTTCTTGTACTTGAGTCGGCACTGTGCCTTTTCTATTTCTTTTTGATTCAAATTCTGTGTTTCATCGTCAGTACGAATGTCAGAGGGATACAGTAAACCTGAAGTGAACCATCGGTACCTATAACTAGTGTCACAGGAATAATTCAAATCATAGACAGTAGGAAGAGTCAGTTTTCTTGTACTTAAGTCGGCATTGTGCCTTTTCTATTTAATTCCGATGCAATTTCTGTGTTTCATCGTCAATAAGGAGGTCAGAGGGATATAGCAAACCTGAAGTGAAGCATCGGAATCTATAACTAGTGTCACAGAAATGGTTCAAAACATAGACAGTAAGAAGAGTCAGTTTTCTTGTACTTAAGTCGGCATTGTGCCTTTTCTAATTAATTCCGATGCAATTTCTGTGTTTCATCGTCAAGAAGATGGTCAGAGGGATACAGTAAACCTGAAGTGAAGTATGGGATTCTATAACTAGTGTCACAGCAGTGGTTCAAAACATAGACAGTAAGAAGAGTCAGTTTTCTTGTTCATAAGTCGGCATTGTGCCTTTTGTATTTAATTCCGATGCAATTTCTGTGTTTCATCGTCAATAAGAAGGTCAGAGGGATATAGTAAACCTGAAGTGAAGCATCGGAAACTATAACTAGTGTCACAGGAATGTTTCAAAACATAGACAGTAACAAGAGCCAGTCTTCTTGTACTTTAGTCGGCATTGTGCCTTTTGTATATAATTCCGATGCAATTTCTGTGTTTCATCATCAATAAGAAGGTCAGAGGGATGCAGTAATCCTGAAGAGAAGCATCGGAATCTATAACTAATGTCACAAGAATGGTTCAAAACATAGACAGTAAGATGAGTCAGTTTTCTTGTACTTAAGTCGGCATTGTGCCTTTTGTATTTAATTCCTATGCGATTTCTGTGTTTCGTCGTCAATAAGAAGGTTGGAGGGATACAGTAAACCTGAAGTGAAGCATCGGAATCTATAACTAGTGGCACAGGAATGGTTCAAACATAGACATTAAGAAGAGTCAGCTCTCTTGTACGTAGGTCGTCATTGTGCCTATGTATTTAAATCCGATGCAATTTCTGTGTTTCGTCGTCAATAAGAAAGTCCAAGGGATACAGTAAACCTGAAGTGAAGCATTGGAATCTAAAACCGGTCTCACAGGAAAGGTTCAAAACGTAGACAGTAAGAAGAGCCAGTCTTCTTGTACTTGAGTCGGCATTGTGCCTTATCCATTGAATTCCGATGCTATTTCTGTGTTTCATCGTCAATAACAAGGTCAGAGGGATACAGTAAACCTGAAGTGAAGCATCGGAAACTATAACTAGTGTCACAGGAATGGTTCAAAACATAGACACTAAGAAGAGTCAGTTTTCTTGTACTTAAGTCGGCTTTGTGCCTTTTGTATTTAATTCCGATGCAATTTCTGTGTTTCATTGTCAATAAGAAGGTCAGAGGGATACAGTAAACCTGAAGTGAAGCATCGGAATCTATAACTAGTGTCACAGGAATGGTTCAAACATAGACAGTAAGAAGTGTCAGACTTCTTTTACTTAGGTCGGGATTGTGCCTATCGTATTAATTTCCGATGCAATTTCTGTGTTTCATCGTCAATAAGAGAGTCAGAGGGATACAGTAACCCTGAAGTGAAGCATCGTAATCTATAACTAGTGGCACAGGAATGGTTCAAAACATAGACTCTAAGAAGAGTCAGTTTTCTTGTCCTTAAGTCGGAATTGTGCCTTTTCTATTTAATTCCGATGCAATTTCTGAGTTTCATCGTCAATAAGAAGGTCAGAGGGATACAGTAAACCTGAAGTGAAGCAACGGAATCAATAACTAGTGTCACAGGAATGGTTCAAAACATAGACAGTATGATGAGCCAGCCTTCTTGTACTTGAGTCGGCATTGTGCCTTTTGTGTCTAATTCCGATGCAATTTCTGTGTTTCATCGTCAATAAGAAGGTAAGAGGGATACAGTAAACCTGAAATGAAGCATCCCAATCTAAAACTAGTGTCACAGGAATGGTTCAAAACATAGACAGAAAGAAGAGTCAGTCTTTTCGTACTTAAGTCGACATTGTGCCTATTGCATTTAATTCCGATGCAATTTCTGTGTTTTATCGTCAATAAGAAAGTCAGAGTTATACAGTAAACATGAAGTGAAGCATCTGAATCTATAACTAGTGTCACAGGAATGGTTCAAAACATAGACAGTAAGAAGAGTCAGTGATCTTGTACTTAAGTCGGCTTTGTGCCTTTTGTATTTAATTCCGATGCAATTTCTGTGTTTCATTGTCAATAAGAAGGTCAGAGGGATACAGTAAACCTGTAGTGACGCATCGGAACCTATAACTAGTGGCACAGGAATGATTCAAAAGATAGACAGTAAGAAGAGTCAGTTTTCTTGAACTTAGGTCGGCATTTTGCCTTTTGTATTTAATTCCGATGCAATTTCTGTGTTTCGTCGTCAATAAGAAGGTCCAAGGGATACAGTAAACCTGAAGTGAAGGATCGGAATCCAAAACCGGTCTCACAGGAAAGGTTCAAAACGTAGACAGTAAGAAGAGCCAGTCTTCTTTTACTTGAGTCGGCATTGTGCCTTTTCTATTGAATTCCGATGCAATTTCTGTGTTTCATCGTCAATAAGAAGGTCAGAGGGATACAGTAAACCTGAAGTGAAGTATCGGAATCTATAACTAGTGTCACAGGAATGGTTCAAATCATAGACAGTAAGAAGAGTCGGTTTTCTTGTACTTAAGTTGGCATTGTGCCTTTTGAATTTAATTCCGATACAATTTCTGTGTTTCATCGTCAATAAGAAGGTCAGAGGGATACAGTAAACCTGAAGGGAAGCATCGGAATCTATAACTAGTGTCACAGGAATGGTTCAAAACATAGACAGTAAGAAGAGTCAGTTTTCTTTTACTTAAGTCGGCATTGTGCCTTTTGTATTTAATTCCGATGCCATTTCTGTGTTTCATCGTCAATAAGAAGATCAGAGGGATACAGTAAACCTGAAGTGAAGCATCGGAATCTCTAACCAGTGCCACAGGAATGGTTCAAAACATAGACAGTAAGAAGAGTCAGTTTTGTTGTACTTTAGTCGGCATTGTGCCATTTGTATTTAATTCCGATGCAATTTCTGTTTTATCGTCAATAAGAAGGTCAGAGGGATACAGTAAACCTGAAGTGAAGCATCGGAATCTATAACTAGTGTCACAGGAATGGTTCAAAACATAGACAGTAAGAAGAATCAGTCTTCTTGTACATAAGGCGGCATTGTGCTTTTTGTGTTTAATTACGATGCAATTTCTGTGTTTCATCGTCAATAAGAAGGTCAGAGGGATACAGTAAACCCGAAGTGTAGCATCGGAAACTATAACTAGTGTCACAGGAATGGTTCAAAACATAGACAGTAGGAAGAGTCAGTTTTCTTGTACTTAAGTCGTCATTGTGCCTTTTGTATATAATTCCGATGCAATTTCTGTGTTTCATCGTCAATAAGAAGGTCAGAGGGATGCAGTAATCCTGAAGAGAAGCATCGGAATCTATAACTAATGTCACAAGAATGGTTCAAAACATAGACAGTAAGATGAGTCAGTTTTCTTGTACTTAAGTCGGCATTGTGCCTTTTGTATTTAATTCCGATGCGATTTCTGTGTTTCGTCGTCAATAAGAAGGTCGGAGGGATACAGTAAACCGGAAGTGAAGCATTGGAATCTAAAACCGATCTCACAGGAAAGGTTCAAAACGTAGACAGTAAGAAGACCCAGTCTTCTTGTACTTGAGTCGGCATTGTGCCTTATCTAATGAATTCCGTTGCTATTTCTGTGTTTCATCGTCAATAACATGGTCAGAGGGATACAGTAAACCTGAAGTGAAGCATCGGAAACTATAACTAGTGTCACAGGAATGGTTCAAAACATAGACACTAAGAAGAGTCAGTTTTCTTGTACTTAAGTCGGCTTTGTGCCTTTTGTATTTAATTCCGATGCAATTTCTGTGTTTCATTGTCAATAAGAAGGTCAGAGGGATACAGTAAACCTGAAGTGAAGCATCGGAATCTATAACTAGTGTCACAGGAATGGTTCAAAACATAGACAGTAAGAAGAGTCAGTGTTCTTGTACTTAAGTCGGCATTGTGAATTTTGTATTTAATTCTGATGCAATTTCTGTGTTTCATCGTCAATAAGAAGGTCAGAGGGATACAGTAAACCTGTAGTGAAGCATCGGAATCTATAACAAGTGTCACAGGAATGATTCAAAAGATAGACAGTAATAAGAGTCAGTTTTCTTGAACTTCGGTCGGCATTTTGCCTTTTGTATTTAATTCCGATGCAATTTCTGTGTTTCGTCGTGAATAAGAAGGTCCACGGGATACAGTAAACCTGAAGTGATGGATCGGAATCCAAAACCGGTCTCACAGGAAAGGTTCAAAACGTAGACAGTAAGAAGAGCCAGTCTTCTTGTACTTGAGTCGGCATTGTGCCTTTTCTATTGAATTCCGATGCAATTTCTGTGTTTCATCGTCAATAAGAAGGTCAGAGGGATACAGTAAACCTGAAGTGAAGTATCGGAACCTATAACTAGTGTCACAGGAATGGTTCAAATCATAGACAGTAAGAAGAGTCGGTTTTCTTGTACTTAAGTTGGCATTGTGTCTTTTGTATTTAATTCCGATACAATTTCTGTGTTTCATCGTCAATATGAAGGTCAGAGGGATACAGTAAACCTGAAGGGAAGCATCGGAATCTATAACTAGTGTCACAGGAATGGTTCAAAACATAGACAGTAAGAAGAGTCAGTTTTCTTTTACTTAAGTCGGCATTGTGCCTTTTGTATTTAATTCCGATGCAATTTCTGTGTTTCATCGTCAATAAGAAGATCAGAGGGATACAGTAAACTTGAAGTGAAGCATCGGAATCTCTAACCAGTGCCACAGGAATGGTTCAAAACATAGACAGTGAGAAGAGTCAGTTTTGTTGTACTTTAGTCGGCATTGTGCCATTTGTATTTAATTCCGATGCAATTTCTGTGTTTCATCGTCAATAAGAAGGTCAGAGGGATACAGTAAACCTGAAGTGAAGCATCGGAATCTATAACTAGTGTCACAGGAATGGTTCAAAACATAGACAGTAAGAAGAATCAGTCTTCTTGTACATAAGTCGGCATTGTGCTTTTTGTGTTTAATTACGATGCAATTTCTGTGTTTCATCGTCAATAAGAAGGTCAGAGGGATACAGTAAACCCGAAGTGTAGCATCGGAAACTATAACTAGTGTCACAGGAATGGTTCAAAACATAGACAGTAGGAAGAGTCAGTTTTCTTGTACTTAAGTCGGCATTGTGCCTTTTGTATATAATTCCGATGCAATTTCTGTGTTTCATCATCAATAAGAAGGTCAGAGGGATGCAGTAATCCTGAAGAGAAGCATCGGAATCTATAACTAATGTCACAAGAATGGTTCAAAACATAGACAGTAAGATGAGTCAGTTTTCTTGTACTTAAGTCGGCATTGTGCCTTTTGTATTTAATTCCGATGCGATTTCTGTGTTTCGTCGTCAATAAGAAGGTCGGAGGGATACAGTAAACCGGAAGTGAAGCATTGGAATCTAAAACCGATCTCACAGGAAAGGTTCAAAACGTAGACAGTAAGAAAAGTCAGTTTTCTTGTACTTAAGTCGGCTTTGTGCCTTTTGTATTTAATTCCGATGCAATTTCTGTGTTTCATTTACAATAAGAAGGTCAGAGGGATACAGTAAACCTGAAGTGAAGCATCGGAATCTATAACTAGTGTCACAGGAATGGTTCAAAACATAGACAGTAGGAAGAGCCAGTATTCTTGTACTTAAGTCGGCATTGTGCCTATTGCATTTAATTCCGATGCAATTTCTGTGTTTCATCGTCAATAAGAAAGTCAGAGTTATACAGTAAACATGAAGTGAAGCATCTGAATCTATAACTAGTGTCACAGGAATGGTTCAAAACATAGACAGTAAGAAGAGTCAGTGTTCTTGTACTTAAGTCGGCATTGTGAATTTTGTATTTAATTCTGATGCAATGTCTGTGTTTCATCGTCAATAAGAAGGTCAGAGGGATACAGTAAACCTGTAGTGAAGCATCGGAATCTATAACAAGTGTCACAGGAATGATTCAAAAGATAGACAGTAATAAGAGTCAGTTTTCTTGAACTTAGGTCGGCATTTTGCCTTTTGTATTTAATTCCGATGCAATTTCTGTGTTTCGTCGTGAATAAGAAGGTCCACGGGATACAGTAAACCTGAAGTGATGGATCGGAATCCAAAACCGGTCTCACAGGAAAGGTTCAAAACGTAGACAGTAAGAAGAGCCCGTCTTCTTGTACTTAAGTTGGCATTGTGTCTTTTGTATTTAATTCCGATACAATTTCTGTGTTTCATCGTCAATAAGAAGGACAAAGGGATACAGTAAACCTGAAGTGAAGTATCGGAATCTATAACTAGTGTCACAGGAATGGTTCAAATCATAGACAGTAAGAAGAGTCAGTTTTCTTGTACTTAAGTCGGCATTGTGCCTTTTCTATTTAAATACGATGCAATTTCTGTGTTCCATCGTCAATACGAAGGTCAGAGGGATACAGTAAACCTGAAGTGAAGCATCGGAATCTATAACTAGTGTCACAGGAATGGTTCAAAACATAGACAGTAAAAAGAGCCAGCTCTCTTGTACTTGAGTCGGAATTGTGCCTTTTAGGTTTATTTCCGATGCAATTTCTGTGTTTCATCGTCAATAAGAAGGTCAGATGGATACAGCAAACCTGAAGTGAAGCATCGGAATCTGTAACTAGTGTCACAGAAATGGTTCAAAACATAGACAGTAAGAAGAGTCAGTTTTCTTGTACTTAAGTCGGCTTTGTGCCATTTGTATTAAATTCCGATGCAATTTCTGTGTTTTATCGTCAATACGGAGGTCAGAGGGATACAGTAAACCTGAAGTGAAGCATCGGAATCTGTAACTAGTGTCACAGGAATGGTTTAAAACATAGACAGTAAGAAGAGTCAGTTTTCTTGTACTTGAGTCGGCATTGTGCCTTTTCTATTTCTTTTTCATTCAAATTCTGTGTTTCATCGTCAGTACGAATGTCAGAGGGATACAGTAAACCTGAAGTGAACCATCGGAACCTATAACTAGTGTCACAGGAATAATTCAAATCATAGACAGTAGGAAGAGTCAGTTTTCTTGTACTTAAGTCGGCATTGTGCCTTTTCTATTTAATTCCGATGCAATTTCTGTGTTTCATCGTCAATAAGATGGTCAGAGGGATACAGTAAACCTGAAGTGAAGTATGGGATTCTATAACTAGTGTCACAGCAGTGGTTCAAAACATAGACAGTAAGAAGAGTAGAGTTTCCTTGTTCATAAGTCGGCATTGTGCCTTTTGTATTTAATTCCGATGCAATTTCTGTGTTTCATCGTCAATAAGAATGTCAGAGGGATACAGTAAACCTGGAGTGAAGCATCGGAAACTGTAACTAGTGTCACAGGAGTGTTTCAAAACATAGACAGTAACAAGAGCTAGTCTTCTTGTACTTGAGTCGGCATTGTGCGTTTTGTATTTAACTCCGATGCAATTTCTGTGTTTTATCGTCAATAAGAACGTCAGAGGGATACAGTAAGTCTATAGTGAAGCATCGGAATCTAAAACTAGTGTCACAGGAATGGTTCAAAATATAAACAGTACGAAGATGCAGTCATCTTGTACATAAGTCGGCATTGTGCCTTTTGTATTTAATTACAATGCAATTTCTGTGTTTCATCGTCAATAAGAAGGTCAGAGGGATACAGTAAACCCGAAGTGTAGCATCGGAAACTATAACTAGTGTCATAGGAATGGTTCAAAACATAGACAGTAGGAAGAGTCAGTTTTCTTGTACTTAAGTCGGCATTGTGCCTTTTGTATATAATTCCGATGCAATTTCTGTGTTTCATCGTCAATAAGAAGGTCAGAGGGATGCAGTAATCCTGAAGAGAAGCATCGGAATCTATAACTAATGTCACAAGAATGGTTCAAAACATAGACAGTAAGATGAGTCAGTTTTCTTGTACTTAAGTCGGCATTGTGCCTTTTGTATTTAATTCCGATGCGATTTCTGTGTTTCGTCGTCAATAAGAAGGTCGGAGGGATACAGTAAACCTGAAGTGAAGCATCGGAACCTATAACTAGTGGCACAGGAATGGTTCAAAGCATAGACATTAAGAAGAGTCAGTTCTCTTGTACGTAGGTCGGCATTGTGCCTATGTATTTAAATCCGATGCAATTTCTGTGTTTCGTCGTCAATAAGAAGGTCCAAGGGATACAGTAAACCTGAAGTGAAGCATTGGAATCTAAAACCGGTCTCACAGGAAAGGTTCAAAACGTGGCCAGTAAGAAGAGCCAGTCTTCTTGTACTTGAGTCGGCATTGTGCCTTATCTATTGAATTCCGATGCTATTTCTGTGTTTCATCGTCAATAACAAGGTCAGAGGGATACAGTAAACCTGAAGTGAAGCATCGGAAACTATTACTAGTGTCACAGGAATGGTTCAAAACATAGACACTAAGAAGAGTCAGTTTTCTTGTACTTAAGTCGGCTTTGTGCCTTTTGTATTTAATTCCGATGCAATTTCTGTGTTTCATTGTCAATAAGAAGGTCAGAGGGATACAGTAAACCTAAAGTGAAGCATCGGAATCTATAACTAGTGTCACAGGAATGGTTCAAAACATAGACAGTAAGAAGTGTCAGACTTCTTTTACTTAAGTCGGCATTGTGCCTATCGTATTAATTTCCGATGCAATTTCTGTGTTTCATCGTCAATAAGAAAGTCAGAGGGATACAGTAAACCTGAAGTGAAGCATCGGAATCTATAACTAGTGGTACCGGAATGGTTCAAAACATAGACTCTAAGAAGAGTCAGTTTTCTTGTTCTTAAGTCGGAATTGTGCCTTTTCTATTTAATTCCGATGCAATTTCTGAGTTTCATCGTCAATAATAGGGTCAGAGGGATACAGTAAACCTGAAGTGAAGCAACGGAATCAATAACTAGTGTCACAGGAATGGTTCAAATCATAGACAGTATGATGAGCCAGCCTTCTTGTACTTGAGTCGGCATTGTGCCTTTTGTGTTTAATTCCGATGCAATTTCTGTGTTTCATCGTCAATAAGTAGGTCAGAGTGATACAGTGAACCTGCAGTGAAGCATGGGAATCTATTACTAGTGTCACAGGAATGGTTCAAAACATAGACAGTAGGAAGAGCCAGTATTCTTGTACTTGAGACGGCATTGTGCCTTTTGTATTTAATTCCGATGCAATTTCTGTGTTTCATCGTCAATAAGAAGGTAAGAGGGATACAGTAAACCTGAAATGAAGCATCCCAATCTAAAACTAGTGTCACAGGAATGGTTCAAAACATAGACAGTAAGAGGTGTCAGTCTTTTCGTACTTAAGTCGGCATTGTGCCTATTGCATTTAATTCCGATGCAATTTCTCTGTTTCATCGTCAATAAGAAAGTCAGAGTTATACAGTAAACATGAAGTGAAGCATCTGAATCTATAACTAGTGTCACAGGAATGGTTCAAAACATAGACAGTATGAAGAGTCAGTGTTCTTGTACTTAAGTCGGCATTGTGAATTTTGTATTTAATTATGATGCAATTTCTGTGTTTCATCGTCAATAAGAAGGTCAGAGGAATACAGTAAACGTGTAGTGAAATATCGGAATCTATAACTAGTGTCACAGGAATGATTCAAAAGATAGACAGTAAGAAGAGTCAGTTTTCTTGAACTTAGGTCGGCATTTTGCCTTTTGTATTTAATTCCGATGCAATTTCTGTGTTTCGTCGTCAATAAGAAGGTCCAAGGGATACAGTAAACCTGAAGTGAAGGATCGGAATCCAAAACCGGTCTCACAGGAAAGCTTCAAATCGTAGACAGTAAGAAGAGCCAGTCTTCTTGTACTTGAGTCGGCATTGTGCCTTTTCTATTGAATTCCGATGCAATTTCTGTGTTTCATCGTCAATAAGAAGGTCAGAGGGATACAGTAAACCTGAAGTGAAGTATCGGAATCTGTAACTAGTGTCACAGGAATGGTTCAAATCATAGACAGTAAGAAGAGTCTGTTTTCTTGTACTTAAGTTGGCATTGTGCCTTTTGTATTTAATTCCGATACAATTTCTGTGTTTCATCGTCAATAAGAAGGTCAGAGGGATACAGTAAACCTGAAGTGAAGCATCGGAATCTATAACTAGTGTCACAGGAATGGTTCAAAACATAGACAGTAAGAAGAGTCAGTTTTCTTTTACTTAAGTCGGCATTGTGCCTTTTGTATTTAATTCCGATGCAATATCTGTGTTTCATCGTCAATAAGAAGGTCAGAAGGATACAGTAAACCTGAAGTGAAGCATCGGAATCTCTAACCAGTGCCACAGGAATGGTTCAAAACATAGACAGTAAGAAGAGTCAGTTTTGTTGTACTTAAGTCGGCATACTGCCATTTGTATTTAATTCCGATGCAATTTCTGTGTTATATCGCCAATACGAAGGTCAGAGGGATACAGTAAACCTGAAGTGAAGCATCGGAATCTATAACTAGTGTCACAGGAATGGTTCAAAACATAGACAGTAGGAAGAGTCAGTTTTCTTGTACTTAAGTCGGCATTGTGCCTTTTGTATATAATTCCGATGCAATTTCTGTGTTTCATCGTCAATAAGAAGGGCAGAGGGATGCAGTAATCCTGAAGAGAAGATATCGGAATCTATAACTAATGTCACAAGAATGGTTCAAAACATAGACAGTAAGATGAGTCAGTTTTCTTGTACTTAAGTCGACATTGTGCCTTTTGTATTTAATTTCGATGCGATTTCTGTGTTTCGTCGTCAATAAGAAGGTCGGAGGGATACAGTAAACCGGAAGTGAGCATCGAATCTATAACTAGTGGCACAGGAATGGTTCAAAACATAGACAGTAAAAAGAGTCAGTTCTCTTGTATGTAGGTCGGCATTGTGCCTATGTATTTAAATCCGATGCAATTTCTGTGTTTCGTCGTCAATAAGAAGGTCCAAGGGATACAGTAAACCTGAAGTGAAGCATTGGAATCTAAAACCGGTCTCACAGGAAAGGTTCAAAACGTAGACAGTAAGAAGACCCAGTTTTCTTGTACTTGATTCGGCATTGTGCCTTATCTAATGAATTCCGATGCTATTTCTATGTTTCATCGTCAATAACAAGGTCAGAGGGATACAGTAAACCTGAAGTGAAGCATCGGAAACTATAACTAGTGTCACAGGAATGGTTCAAAACATAGACACTAAGAAGAGTCAGTTTTCTTGTACTTAAGTCGGCTTTGTGCCTTTTGTATTTAATTCCGATGCAATTTCTGTGTTTCATTGTCAATAAGAAGGTCAGAGGGATACAGTAAACCTGAAGTGAAGCATCGGAATCTATAACTAGTGTCACAGGAATGGTTCAAAACATAGTCAGTAAGAAGTGTCAGACTTCCTTCACTTAAGTCGGCATTGTGCCTATCGTATTAATTTCCGATGCAATTTCTGTGTTTCATCGTCAATAAGAAAGTCAGAGGTATACAGTAAACCTGAAGTGCAGCATCGGATACTATAACTAGTGGCACAGGAATGGTTCAAAACATAGACACTAAGAAGAGTCAGTTTTCTTGTTCTTAAGTCGGAATTGTGCCTTTTCTATTTAATTCCGATGCAATTTCTGCGTTTCATCGTCAATAAGAAGGTCAGAGGGATACAGTAAACCTGAAGTGAAGCAACGGAATCAATAACTAGTGTTACAGGAATGGTTCAAAACATAGACAGTATGATGAGCCAGCCTTTTTGTACTTGAGTCGGCATTGTGCCTTTTGTGTTTAATTCCGATGCAATTTCTGTGTTTCATCGTCAATAAGGAGGTCAGAGTGATACAGTGAACCTGAAGTGAAGCATGGGAATCTATTACTAGTGTCACAGGAATGGTTCAAAACATAGACAGTAGGAAGAGCCAGTATTCTTGTACTTGAGACGGCATTGTGCCTTTTGTATTTAATTCCGATGCAATTTCTGTGTTTCATCGTCAATAAGAAGGTAAGAGGGACACAGTAAACCTGAAAAGAAGCATCCCAATCTAAAACTAGTGTCACAGGAATGGTTCAAAACATAGACAGTAAGAAGAGTCAGTGTTCTCGTACTTAAGTCGGCATTTTGCCTATTGCATTTAATTCCGATGCAATTTCTGTGTTTCATCGTCAATAAGAAAGTCAGAGTTATACAGTAAACATGAAGTGAAGCATCTGAATCTGTAACTAGTGTCACAGGAATGGTTCAAAACATAGGCAGTAAGAAGAGTCAGTGTTCTTGTACTTAAGTCGGCATTGTGAATTTTGTATTTAATTCTGATGCAATTTATGTGTTTCATCGTCAATAAGAAGGTCGGAGGGATACAGTAAACCTGTAGTGAAGCATCGGAATCTATAACTAGTGTCACAGGAATGATTCAAAAGATAGACAGTAATAAGAGTCAGTTTTCTTGAACTTAGGTCGGCATTTTGCCTTTTGTATTTAATTCCGATGCAATTTCTGTGTTTCGTCGTCAATAAGAAGGTCCAAGGGATACAGTAAACCTGAAGTGATGGATCGGAATCCAAAACCGGTCTCACAGGAAAGGTTCAAAACGTAGACAGTAAGAAGAGCCAGTCTTCTTGTACTTGAGTCGGCATTGTGCCTTTTCTATTGCATTCCGATGCAATTTCTGTGTTTCATCGTCAATAAGAAGGTCAGAGGGATACAGTAAACCTGAAGTGAAGTATCGGAATCTATAACTATTGTCACAGGAATGGTTCAAATCATAGACAGTAAGAAGAGTCGGTTTTCTTGTACTTAAGTTGGCATTTTGCCTTTTGTATTTAATTCCGATACAATTTCTGTGTTTCATCGTCAATAAGAAGATCAGAGGGAAACAGTAAACCTGAAGTGAAGCATCGGAATCTATAACTAGTGTCACAGGAATGGTTCAAAACATAGACAGTACGAAGAGTCAGTTTTCTTTTACTTAAGTCGCCATTGTGCCTTTTGTATTTAATTCCGATGCAATTTCTGTGTTTCATCGTCAATAAGAAGGTCAGAGGGATACAGTAAACATGAAGTGAAGCATCGGAATCTATGACTAGTGTCACAGGAATGGTTCAAACATAGTCAGTAAGAAGAGTCAGTTTTCTTGTACTTAATTCGGCATTGTGCCTTTTGTATTTAATTCCGATGCAATTTCTGTGTTTCATCGTCATCAAGAAGGTCAGAGGGATACAGTAAACTTGAAGTGAAGCATCGGAATCTATAACTAGTGTCACAGGATTGGTTCAAAACACAGACAGTAAGAAGAGTCAGTTCACTTGTACTTAATTCGGCATTGTGCCTTTTGTATTTAATTCCGATGCAATTTCTGTGTTTCATCGTCAATAAGAAGGTCAGAGGGATACACTAAACTTGAAGTGAAGCATCGAAATCCATAATTGGTGTCACAGGAATGGTTCAAAACATAGACAGTTGGAAGAGTCAGTTTACTTGTACTTAAGTTGGCAT
This sequence comes from Schistocerca americana, assembly GCF_021461395.2. Classification (NCBI taxonomy): domain Eukaryota; kingdom Metazoa; phylum Arthropoda; class Insecta; order Orthoptera; family Acrididae; genus Schistocerca; species Schistocerca americana. The sequence goes on from NC_060124.1 coordinate 645,632,279, forward strand.
TGTGCCATTTGTATTTAATTCCGATGCAATTTCTGTGTTTCATCGTCAATAAGAAGGTCAGAGGGATACAGTAAACCTGATGTGAAGCATCGAAATCTATAACTAGTGTCACAGGAATGGTTATAAACATAGACCATAAGAAGAGTCAGTTTTCTTGTACTTAAGTCGGCATTGTGACTTTTGTATTTAATTCCGATGCAATTTCTGTGTTTCATCGTCAATAAGAAGTTCAAAGGGATACAGTAAACCTGAAGTGAAGCATCGGAATCTATAACTAGTGTCACAGGAAAGGTTCAAAACATAGACGGTAAGTAGAGTCAGTCTTCTTGTACATAAGTCGGCATTGTGCCTTTTGTATTTAATTCCGATGCAATTTCTGTGTTTCCTCGTCAATAAGAAGGTCAGGGAGATACAGTAATCACGAAGTGAAGCATAGGATTTTTGTAACTAGTGTCACAGGAATGGTTCAAAACATAGACAGTAAGAAGAGTCAGTTTACTTGTACTTAAGTTGGCATTGTGCCTTTTGTATTTAATTCCGATGCAATTTCTGTGTTACATCGTCAATAAGAAAGTCAGAGGGATACAGAAAAACCTTAAGTGAAGCATCGGAATCTATAACTAGTGTCACAGGGATGGTTCAAAACATAGACAGTAAGAAGAGTCAGTTTTCTTGTACTTACGTCAACATTGTGATTTTAGTATTTAATTCAGTTGCAATTTCTGTGTTCCATCGTCAATAAGAAGGTCAGAGGGATACAGTAAACCTAAAGTGAAGCATCGGAATCTATAACTAGTGTCACAGGAATGGTTCAAAACATAGACAGTAAGAAGACTCAGTCTTCATGTACTTAAGTCGGCATTGTGCCTATTGCATTTAATTCCGATGCAATTTCTGTGTTTCATCGTCAATAAGAAAGTCAGAGGGATACAGTAAACCTGAAGTGAAGCATCAGAATCTATAACTAGTGTCACGGGAATGGTTCAAAGCATAGACAGTAAGAAGAGTCAGTTTTCTTGTACTTAAGTCGGCATTGTGATTTTTGTATTTAATTTCGATGCAATTTCTGTGTTTCATCGTCATCAAGAAGGTCAGAGGGATACAGTAAACCTGAAGTGAAGCATCGGAATCTATAACTAGTGTCACAGGATTGGTTCAAAACACAGACAGTAAGAAGAGTCAGTTTTCTTGTACTTAAGTCGGCATTGTGCCTTTTGTATTTAATTCCGATGCAATTTCTGCGTTTCATCATCAACAAGAAGGTCAGAGGGATACAGTAAACCTGAAGTGAAGCATCGGAATCTATAACTAGTGTCACAGGAATGGTTCAAAAGATAGACAGTAAGAAAAGTCAGTTTTCTTGTACTTAAGTCGGCATTTTACCTTTTGTTTTTAATTCCGATGCAATTTCTGTGTTTCGTCGTCAATAAGAAGATCCAAGGGATACAGTAAACCTGAAGTGAAGCATCGGAATCTAAAACCGGTCTCACAGGAAAGGTTCAAAACGTAGACAGTAAGAAGAGCCAGTCTTCTTGTACTTGAGTCGGCATTGTACTTTTTCTATTGAATTCCGATGCAATCTCTGTTTCATCGTCAATAAGAATGTCAGAGGGCTACAGTAACCCTGAAGTGAAGTGTCGGAATCTATAACGAGTGTCACAGGAATGGTTCAACCCATAGACTGTAAGAAGAGTCAGTTTTCTTGTACTTAAGTCGGCATTGTGCCTTTTGTATTTAATTCCGATACAGTTTCTGTGTTTCATCGTCAATAAGAAGGTCAGAGGGATACAGTAAACCTGAAGTGAAGCATCGGAATCTATCACTAGTGTCACAGGAATGGTTCAAAACATAGACAGTAAGAAGGATCAGTTTTCTTTTACTTAAGTCGGCATTGTGCCTTTTGTATTTAGTTTCGATGCAATTTCTGTGTTTCATCGTCAATAAGAAGGTCAGAGGGATACAGTAATCCTGAACTGAAGCATAGGAATCTGTAACTAGTGTCACAGGAGTGGGTCAAATCATAGACAGTAAGAAGAGTCAGTTTACTTGTACTTAAGTCGGCATTGTGCCTTTTGTATTTAATTCCGATGCAATTTCAGTGTAACATCGTCAATAAGAAGGTCAGAGGGATACAGTAAACCTGAAGTGAAGCATCGGAATCTATAACTAGTGTCACAGGAATGGTTCAAAACATAGACAGTAAGAAGAGTCAGTTTTCTTGTACTTACGTCAACATTGTGATTTTTGTATTTAATTCCGTTGCAATTTCTGTGTTTCGTCGTCAATAAGAAGGTCAGAGGGATACAGTAAACCTGAAGTGAAGCATCGGAATCTATAACTAGTGTCACAGGAATGGTTCAAAGCGTAGACGGTAAGAAGAGTCAGTCTTCACGTACTTAAGTCGGCATTGTGCCTATTGCATTTAATTCCGATGCAATTTCTGTGTTTCATCGTCAATAAGAAAGTCAGAGGGATACAGTAAACCTGAAGTGAAGCATCAGAATCTATAACTAGTGTCACAGGAATGGTTCAAAACATAGACAGTAAGAAGAGTCAGTTTTCTTGTACTAAAGTCGGCATTGTGATTTTTGTATTTAATTCCGATGCAATTTCTGAGTTTCATCGTCAACAAGTAGGTCAGAGGGATACAGTAAACCTGAAGTGAAGCATCGGAATATATAACTAGTGTCACAGGAATGGCTCAAGACATAGACAGTAAGAAGGGTCAGAGTTCTTTTACTTAAGTCGGCATTGTGCCATTTGTATTTAATTCCAATGCTATTTCTGTGTTTCATCGTCAATAAGAAGGTCAGAGGGATACAGTAAACCTGAAGTGAATCATCGGAATCTATACCCAGTGTCACAGGAATGGTTGAAAATATAGACGGTAAGAAGAGTCAGTTTTCTTGTACTTAGGTCGGCGTTGTGCCTATTGTATTTAATTCCGATGCAATTTCTGTGTGTCGTCGTCAATAAGAAGGTCCAAGGGATACAGTAATCCTGAAGTGAAGCATCGGAGTCTAAAACCGGTCTCACAGGAAAGGTTCAAGACGTAGACAGTAAGAAGAGCCAGTCTTCCTGTACTTGAGTCGACATTGTGCCTTTTGTATTGAATTCCGATGCAATTTCTTTGTTTCATCGTCAATAAGAAGGTGGGAGGGATACAGTAAACCTGAAGTGAAGCATCGGAATCTATAACTAGTGTCTTAGAAATGGTTCAAAACATACACAGTAAGAAGAGTCAGTTTACTTGTACTTAATTCGGCATTGTGCCTTTTGTATTTAATTCCGATGCAATTTCTGTATTTCATCGTCAATAAGAAGGTCAGAGGAATACAATAAACTTGAAGTGAGGCATCGGAATCCATAACTAGTGTCACAGGAATGGTTCAAAACATAGACAGTAAGAAGAGTCAGTTTACTTGTACTTAAGTTGGCATTGTGCCTTTTGTATTTAATTCCGATGCAATTTCTGTGTTTCATCGTCAATAAGAATTTCAGAGGGATACAGTAAACCTGATGTGAAACATCGGAATCTATAACTAGTGTCACAGGAATGGTTCAAACATAGACAGTATGAAGAGTCAGTTTTCTTGTACTTAAGTCGGCATTGTGCCTATTGTATTGAATTCCGATGCAATTTCAGTGTTTCATCGTCAATAAGAAGGTCAGAGGGATACAGTAAACCAGAAGTGAAGCATCGGAATCCATAACTAGAGTCACAGGAATGGTTCAAAACATAGACAGTAAGAAGATTCAGTTTTCTTGTACTTAAGTCGGCATTGTGCCTTTTGTATTTAATTCCGACGCAATTTCCGTGTTTCATCGTCAATAAGAAGGTCAGAGGGATACAGTAAACCTGAAGTGAAGCATCGGAATCTATAACTAGTGTCACAGGAATAATTCAAAATATAGACAGTAAGAAGAGTCGGTTTTCTTGTACTTAAGTCGGCAATGTACCTTTTGCATCTAATTCCGATGAAATTTCTGTGTTTCATCGTCAGTAAGAAGGTCGGAGGGATACAGTAAACCTGAAGTGAAGCAACGGAAACTATGACTAGTGTCATAGGAATGGTTCAAAGCATAGACAGTAAGAAGAGTCAGTTTTCTTGTACTTAAGTCATCATTGTGCATTTTGTTATTAATTCCGATGAAATTCCTGTGTTTCATCGTCAACAAGAAGGTCAGAGGCACACAGTAAACCTGAAGAGAAGCATCGGAATCTATAACTAGTGTCACATAAATGGTTCAAAACATACTCAGGAAGAAGAGTCAGTTTACTTGTACTTAATTCGGCATTGTGCCTTTTTTATTTAATTCTGATGCAATCTCTGTGTTTCATCGTCAATACGAAGGTCAGAGGCATACACTAAACTTGAAGTGAAGCATCGGAATCCGAAACTAGTGTCACAGGAATGGTTCAAAACATAGACAGTAGGAAGAGTCATTTTACTTGTATTTAAGTTGGCCTTGTGCCTTATGTATTTGATTCCGATGCAATTTCTGTGTTTCATCGTCAATAAGAAGGTCAGAGGGATACAGTAAACCTGATGTGAAGCATCGGAATCTATAACTAGTGTCACAGGAATGGTTCAAAACATAGACCGTAAGAAGAGTCAGTTTTGTTGTACTTAAGTCGGCATTGTGCCTTTTGTATATAATTCCGATGCAATTTCTGTGTTTCATCGTCAATAAGAAGGTCAGAGGGATACTGTAAACCTGAAGTGAAGCTTCGGAATCTATAATAAGTGTCACAGGAAAGGTTCAAAACATAGACAACAAGAAGAGCTAGTCTTCCTGTACTTAAGTCGGCATTGTGCCTTTTGTATTTAATTCCGATGCAATTTCTATGTTTCATCGTCAATAAGAAGGTCAGAGGGAAACAGTAATCCTGAAGTGAAGCATCGGAATCTGTAACTAGTGTCACAGGAATGGTTCATAACATAGGCAGTAAGAAGAGTCAGTTTACTTGTGCTTAAGTCGGCATTCTGCCTTTTGTATTTAATTCCGATGCAATTTCTGTGTTTCATCGTCAATAAGATGGTCAGAGGGATACAGAAAAACCTTAGGTGAAGCATCGGAAGCTATAACTATTGTCACAGGAATGGTTCAAAACATAGACAGTAAGAAGTGTCAGTTTTCTTTTACTTAAGTCGGCATTGTGCCTTTTGTATTTAATTCCGACGCAATTTCTGTGTTTCATCGTCAATAAGAAGGTCAGAGGGATACAGTAAACCTGAAGTGAAGCATCGGAATCTATAACCAGTGTCACTGAATCGGTTCAAAACATAGACAGTAAGAAGAGTCATTTTTCTTGTACTTAGGTCGGCATTGTGCCTTTTGTATTTAATTCCGATGCAATTTCAGTGTTTCGTCGTCAATAAGAAGGTCCAAGGGATACAGTAAACCTGAGGTGAACAATCGGAATCTAAAACCGGTCCCACGGGAAGGTTCAGGACGTAGACAGTAAGCAGAGCCAGTCTTCTTGTACTTGAGTCGGCATTGTGCCTTTTGTATTTAATTCCGATGCAATTTCTGTGTTTCATCATCAGCACGAAGGTCAGAGGGATACAGTAAACCTGAAGCGAAGCATCGGAATCTAGAACTAGTGTCACAGGAATGGTTCAAAAGATAGACAGTAAGAAGAGTCAGTTTTCTTGTACTTATGTCGGCATTTTGCCTTTTGTATTTAATTTCGATGCAATTTCTGTGTTTCGTCGTCAATACGAAGATCCAAGGGATACAGTAAACCTGAAGTGAAGCATCGGAATCTAAAACCGGTCTCACAGGAAAGGTTCAAAACGTAGCCAGTCTTCTTGTACTTGAGTCGGCATTGTGGATTTTATATTGAATTCCGATGCAATTTCTGTGTTTCATCGTCAATAAGAAGGTCAGAGGGATACAGTAAACCTGAAGTGAAGTATCGGAATCTATAACGAGTGTCACAGGAAAGGTTCAAATCATAGACTGTAAGAACAGTCAGTTTTCTTGTCCTTAAGTCGGCATTGTGCCTTTTGTATTTAATTCCGATGCAATTTCTGTGTTTCATCGTCAATAAGAAAGTCAGAGGGATACAGTAAACCTGAAGTGAAGCATCAGAATCTATAACTAGTGTCACGGGAATGGTTCAAAGCATAGACAGTAAGAAGAGTCAGTTTTCTTGTACTTAAGTCGGCATTGTGATTTTTGTATTTAATTCCGATGCAATTTCTGTGTTTCATCGTCATCAAGAAGGTCAGAGGGATACAGTAAACCTGAAGTGAAGCATCGGAATCTATAACTAGTGTCACAGGATTGGTTCAAAACACAGACAGTAAGGAGAGTCAGTTTTCTTGTACTTAAGTCGGCATTGTGCCTTTTGTATTTAATTCCGATGCAATTTCTGCGTTTCATCATCAACAAGAAGGTCAGAGGGATACAGTAAACCTGAAGTGAAGCATCGGAATCTATAACTAGTGTCACAGGAATGGTTCAAAAGATAGACAGTAAGAAAAGTCAGTATTCTTGTACTTAAGTCGGCATTTTACCTTTTGTTTTTAATTCCGATGCAATTTCTGTGTTTCGTCGTCAATAAGAAGATCCAAGGGATCCAGTAAACCTGAAGTGAAGCATCGGAATCTAAAACCGGTCTCACAGGAAAGGTTCAAAACGTAGACAGTAAGAAGAGCCAGTCTTCTTGTACTTGAGTCGGCATTGTACTTTTTCTATTGAATTCCGATGCAATCTCTGTGTTTCATCGTCAATAAGAGTGTCAGAGGGATACAGTAACCCTGAAGTGAAGTGTCGGAATCTATAACGAGTGTCACAGGAATGGTTCAACCCATAGACTGTAAGAAGAGTCAGTTTTCTTGTACTTATGTCGGCATTGTGCCTTTTGTATTTAATTCCGATACAGTTTCTCTGTTTCATCGTCAATAAGAAGGTCAGAGGGATACAGTAAACCTGAAGTGAAGCATCGGAATCTATCACTAGTGTCACAGGAATGGTTCAAAACATAGACAGTAAGAAGGATCAGTTTTCTTTTACTTAAGTCGGCATTGTGCCTTTTGTATTTAGTTTCGATGCAATTTCTGTGTTTCATCGTCAATAAGAAGGTCAGAGGCATACAGTTATCCTGAACTGAAGCATAGGAATCTGTAACTAGTGTCACAGGAATGGTTCAAATCATAGACAGTAAGAAGAGTCAGTTTACTTGTACTTAAGTCGGCATTGTGCATTTTGTATTTAATTCCGATGCAATTTCAGTGTAACATCGTCAATAAGAAGGTCAGAGGGATACAGTAAACCTGAAGTGAAGCATCGGAATCTATAACTAGTGTCACAGGAATGGTTCAAAGCATAGACGGTAAGAAGAGTCAGTCTTCATGTACTTAAGTCGGCATTGTGCTTATTGAATATAATTCCGATGCAATTTCTGTGTTTCATCGTCAATAAGAAAGTCAGAGGGATACAGTAAACCTGAAGTGAAGCATCAGAATCTATAACTAGTGTCACAGGAATGGTTCAAAACATAGACAGTAAGAAGAGTCAGTTTTCTTGTACTAAAGTCGGCATTGTGATTTTTGTATTTAATTCCGATGCAATTTCTGAGTTTCATCGTCAACAAGTAGGTCAGAGGGATACAGTAAACCTGAAGTGAAGCATCGGAATATATAACTAGTGTCACAGGAATGGTTCAAGACATAGACAGTAAGAAGGGTCAGAGTTCTTTTACTTAAGTCGGCATTGTTCCATTTGTATTTAATTCCAATGCTATTTCTGTGTTTCATCGTCAATAAGAAGGTCAGAGGGATACAGTAAACCTGAAGTGAAGCATCGGAATCTATACCCAGTGTCACAGGAATGGTTGAAAATATAGACGGTAAGAAGAGGCAGTTTTCTTGTACTTAGGTCGGCGTTGTGCCTATTGTATTTAATTCCGATGCAATTTCTGTGTGTCGTCGTCAATAAGAAGGTCCAAGGGATACAGTAATCCTGAAGTGAAGCATCGGAGTCTAAAACCGGTCTCAGAGGAAAGGTTCAAGACGTAGACAGTAAGAAGAGCCAGTCTTCCTGTACTTGAGTCGACATTGTGCCTTTTGTATTGAATTCCGATGCAATTTCTTTGTTTCATCGTCAATAAGAAGGTGGGAGGGATATAGTAAACCTGAAGTGAGGCATCGGAATCCATAACTAGTGTCACAGGAATGGTTCAAAACATAGACAGTAAGAAGAGTCAGTTTACTTGTACTTAAGTTGGCATTGTGCCTTTTGTATTTAATTCCGATGCAATTTCTGTGTTTCATCGTCAATAAGAATTTCAGAGGGATACAGTAAACCTGATGTGAAACATCGGAATCTATAACTAGTGTCACATAAATGGTTCAAAACATACTCAGGAAGAAGAGTCAGTTTACTTGTACTTAATTCGGCATTGTGATTTTTTATTTAATTCTGATGCAATCTCTGTGTTTCATCGTCAATACGAAGGTCAGAGGGATACACTAAACTTGAAGTGAAGCATCGGAATCCGAAACTAGTGTCACAGGAATGGTTCAAAACATAGACAGTAGGAAGAGTCATTTTACTTGTATTTAAGTTGGCCTTGTGCCTTATGTATTTGATTCCGATGCAATTTCTGCGTTTCATCGTCAATAAGATGGTCAGAGGGATACAGTAAACCTGATGTGAAGCATCGGAATCTATAACTAGTGTCACAGGAATGGTTCAAAACATAGACCGTAAGAAGAGTCAGTTTTCTTGTACTTAAGTCGGCATTGTGCCTTTTGTATATAATTCCGATACAATTTCTGTGTTTCATCGTCAATAAGAAGGTCAGAGGGATACTGTAAACCTGAAGTGAAGCTTCGGAATCTATAACTAGTGTCACAGGAAAGGTTCAAAACATAGACAACAAGAAGAGCTAGTCTTCCTGTACTTAAGTCGGCATTGTGCCTTTTGTATTTAATTCCGATGCAATTTCTATGTTTCATCGTCAATAAGAAGGTCAGAGGGAAACAGTAATCCTGAAGTGAAGCATCGGAATCTGTAACTAGTGTCACAGGAATGGTTCATAACATAGGCACTAAGAAGAGTCAGTTTACTTGTGCTTAAGTCGGCATTCTGCCTTTTGTATTTAATTCCGATGCAATTTCTGTGTTTCATCGTCAATAAGATGGTCAGAGGGATACAGAAAAACCTTAGGTGAAGCATCGGAAGCTATAACTATTGTCACAGGAATGGTTCAAAACATAGACAGTAAGAAGTGTCAGTTTTCTTTTACTTAAGTCGGCATTGTGCCTTTTGTATTTAATTCCGACGCAATTTCTGTGTTTCATCGTCAATAAGAAGGTCAGAGGGATACAGTAAACCTGAAGTGAAGCATCGGAATCTATAACCAGTGTCACTGAATCGGTTCAAAACATAGACAGTAAGAAGAGTCATTTTTCTTGTACTTAGGTCGGCATTGTGCCTTTTGTATTTAATTCCGATGCAATTTCAGTGTTTCGTCGTCAATAAGAAGGTCCAAGGGATACAGTAAACCTGAGGTGAACAATCGGAATCTAAAACCGGTCCCACGAGAAGGTTCAGGACGTAGACAGTAAGCAGAGCCAGTCTTCTTGTACTTGAGTCGGCATTGTGCCTTTTGTATTGAATTCCGATGCACTTTCTGTGTTCCATCGTCAATAAGAAGGTTAGAGGGATACAGTAAACCTGAAGTGAAGCATCGGAATTCATAACTAGTGTCACAGGAATGGTTCAAAACATAGACAGTAAGAAGAGTCAGTTTTCTAGTACTTAAGTCGGCATTGTGATTTTTGTATTTAATTCCGATGCAATTTCTGAGTTTCATCGTCAACAAGAAGGTCAGAGGGATACAGTAAACCTGAAGTGAAGCATCGGAATATATAACTAGTGTCACAGGAATGGTTCAAAACACAGACAGTAAGAAGAGCCAGTCTTCTTGTACCTAAGTCGGCATTGTGCCTTTTGTATTTAATTCCGATGCAATTTCTGTGTTTCATCATCAGCACGAAGGTCAGAGGGATACAGTAAACCTGAAGCGAAGCATCGGAATCTAGAACTAGTGTCACAGGAATGGTTCAAAAGATAGACAGTGAGAAGAGCCAGTTTTCTTATACTTAAGTCGGCATTTTGCCTTTTGTATTTAATTTCGATGCAATTTCTGTGTTTCGTCGTCAATACGGAGATCCAAGGGATACAGTAAACCTGAAGTGAAGCATCGGAATCTAAAACCGGTCTCACAGGAAAGGTTCAAAACGTAGCCAGTCTTCTTGTACTTGAGTCGGCATTGTGGCTTTTATATTGAATTCCGATGCAATTTCTGTGTTTCATCGTCAATACGAAGGTCAGAGGGATACAGTAAACCTGAAGTGAAGTATCGGAATCTATAACGAGTGTCACAGGAAAGGTTCAAATCATAGACTGTAAGAACAGTCAGTTTTCTTGTCCTTAAGTCGGCATTGTGCCTTTTGTATTTAATTCCGATACAGTTTCTGTGTTTCATCGTCAATAAGAAGGTCAGAGGGATACAGTAAACCTGAAGTGAAGCATTCGAATCTATAACTAGTGTCACAGGAATGGTTCAAAACATATACAGTGAGAAATGTCAGATTTCTTTTACTTAAGTCGGCATTGTGCCTTTTGTATTTAATTCCGATGCTATTTCTGTGTTTCATCGTCAATAAGAAGGTCAGAGGGATACAGTAAACCTGAAGTGAAGCATCGGAATCTATAACCAGTGTCACAGGAATGGTTCAAAAAATAGACGGTAAGAAGAGTCAGTTTTCTTGTACTTAGTCGGCATTGTGAATATTGTATTTAATTCCGATGCAATTTCTGTGTGTCGTCGTCAATAAGAAGGTCCAAGTTATACAGTAATCCTGAAGTGAAGCATCGGAATCTAAAACCGGTCTCACAGGAAAGGTTAAAGTCGTAGACAGTAAGAAGAGCCAGTCTTCTTGTACTTGAGTCGGCATTGTGCCTTTTGTATTGCATTCCGATACACTTTCTGTATTTCATCGTGAATAAGAAGGTCAGAGGGATACAATAATCTTGAAGTGAGGCATCGGAATCCATAACTAGTGTCACAGGAATGGTTCAAAACATAGACAGTAAGAAGAGTCAGTTTACTTGTACTTAAATTGGCGTTGTGCCTTTTGTATTTAATTCCGATGCAATTTCTGTGTTTCATCGTCAATAAGAATGTCAGAGGGATACAGTAAACCTGATGTGAAGCATCGGAATCTATAACTAGTGTCACAGGAATGGTTCAAAACATAGACAGTAAGAAGAGTCAGTTTTCTTGTACTTAAGTCGGCATTGTGCCTATTGTATTGAATTCCGATGCAATTTCAGTGTTTAATCGTCAATAAGAAGGTCAGAGGGATACAGTAAACCAGAAGTGAAGCATCGGAATCCATAACTAGTGTCACAGGAATGGTTCAAAACATAGACAGTAAGAAGATTCAGATTTCTTGTACTTAAGTCGGCGTTGTGCCTTTTGTATTTAATTCCGATGCAATTTCTGTGTTTCATCGTCAATAAGAAGGTCAGAGGGATACAGTAAACCTGAAGTGAAGCATCGGAATCTATAACTAGTGTCTCAGGAATAATTCAAAATATAGACAGTAAGAAGAGTCAGTTTTCTTGTACTCAAGTCGGCATTGTGTCTTTTGCATTTAATTCCGGTGAAATTTCTGTGATTCATCGTCAATAAGGAGGTCGGAGGGATACAGTAAACCTGAAGTGAAGCATCGGCATCTATGACTAGTGTCACAGGAATGGTTCAAAGCATAGACAGTAAGAAGAGTCAGTTTTCTTGTACTTAAGTCAACATTGTGGATTTTGTTATTAATTCCGATGAAATTCCTGTGCTTCATCGTCAACAAGAAGGTCAGAGGCATACAGTAAACTTGAAGTGAAGCATCGGAATCTATAACTAGTGTCACAGGAATGGTTCGAAACATACACAGTAAGAAGAGTCAGTTTACTTGTACTTAATTCGGCATTGTGCCTTTTTTATTTAATTCCGATGCAATTTCTGTGTTTCATCGTCAATACGATGGTCAGAAGGATACACTAAACTTGAAGTGAAGCATCGGAATCCGTAACTAGTGTCACAGGAATGGTTCAAAACATAGACAGTAGGAAGAGTCAGTTTACTTGTACTTAAGTTGGCATTGTGCCTTATGTATTTAATTCCGATGCAATTTCTGTGATTCATCGTCAATAAGAAGGTCAGAGGGTTACAGTAAACCTGATGTGAAGCATCGGAATCTATAACTAGTTTCACAGGAATGGTTCAAAACATAGACCGTAAGAAGAGTAAGTTTTCTTGTACTTATGTCGGCATTGTGCCTTTTGTATTTAATTCCGATGCAATTTCTGTGTTTCATCGTCAATAAGAAGGTCAGAGGGATACAGTAAACCTGAAGTGAAGCTTCGGAATCTATAACTAGTGTCACAGGAAAGGTTCAAAACATAGACAGCAAGAAGAGCTAGTCTTCCTGTACTTAAGTCGGCATTGTGCCTTTTGTATTTAATTCCGATGCAATTCATCGTCAATAAAAGGTCAGAGGGAAACAGTAATCCTGAAGTGAAGCATCGGAATCTGTAACTAGTGTCAAAGAAATGGTTCAAAACATAGAAAGTAAGAAGAGTCAGTTTACTTGTGCTTAAGTCGGCATTCTGCCTTTTGTATTTAATTCCGATGCAATTTCTGTGTTTCGTCGTCAATAAGAAGGTCCAAGGGATACAGTAAACCTGAAGTGAACCACCGGAATCTAAAACCGGTCCCACGGGAACGTTGAAGACGTAGACAGTAAGAAGAGTCAGTTTACTTGTGCTTAAGTCGGCATTGTGCCTTTTGTATTTAATTCCGATGCAATTTCTGTGTTTCATCGTCAATAAGAAGGTCAGAGGGATACAGTAAACCTGAAGTGAAGCATCGGAATCTATAACTAGTGTCACAGGAATGATTCAAAACATAGACAGTAAGATGAGTCAGCGTTCTTGTATTTAAGTCGGCATTGTGCCTTTTGTATTTAATTCCGATGCAATTTCTGTGTTTCATCGTCAATAAGAAGGTCAGAGGGATACAGTAAACCTGAAGTGAAGCATCGGAATCTATAACTAGTGTCAAAGGAATGGTTCAAAACATGTGTGTTGGGGTTTATGGGCGCTCAACATCGAGGTCATCAGCGCCCTGGTTCAAAACATACACAGTAAGAAGAGTCAGTTTACTTGTACCTAATTCGGCATTGTGCCTTTTGTATGTAATTCCGATGCAATTTCTGTGTTTCATCGTCAATAAGAAGGTCAGAGGGATATAGTAATCCTGAAGAGAAGCATCGGAATCTGTAACTAGTCTCACAGGAATGGTTCAAAGCATAGACAGTAAGAAGTGTCTGTTTACTTGTACTTAAGTCGGCATTGTGCCTTTTGTATTTAATTCCGATGCAATATCTGTGTTTCATCGTCAATAAGAAGGTCAGAGGGATACAGTAAACCTGAAGTGAAGAATTCGGAATCTATAACTAGTGTGACAGGAATGGTTTCAAACATTGACAGGAGGTATAGTCAGTCTTCTTGTACTTGAGTCGGTATTGTGCCTTTTGTATTAATTCCGATGCAATTTCTCTGTATCATCGTCAATAAGAAGGACAGAGGGATACAGTAAACCTGAAGTGAAGCATCGGAATCTATAACTAGTGTCACAGGAATGGTTCAGAACTTAGACAGTAAGAAGAGTCAGTTTCCTTGTATTTATGACGGCATTGTAGCCTTTGTATTTTTAATTCCGATGCAATTTCTGTGCTTCATCGTCAATAAGACGGTCAGAGGGATACAGTAAACCTGAGATGAAGCATCAGAATCCGTAACTAATGTCACAGGAATGGTTCAAAACATAGACAGTAAGAAGAGTCTGTTTTTTTGTACTTAAGTCGGCATTGTGCCTTTTCTATTTAATTCCGGTGCAATTTCTGTGTTTCATCGTCAATAAGAAGGTCCAAGGGATACAGTAAACCTGAAGTGATGCATCGGAATCCATAACTAGTGTCACAGGAATGGTTCAAAGCATGGACAGTAAGAAGAGTCAGTTTTCTTGTACTTAAGTCAGCATTGTGCCTTTTCTATTTAATTCCGATGCAATTTCTGTGTTTCATCGTCAATAAGAAGGTCAGAGGGATACAGTAAACCGAAAGTGAAGCAACGGAATCTACAACTAGTGTCACAGGAATGGTTCAAAACATAGACAGTAAGATGAGACAGCCTTCTTGTACTTGAGTCGGCATTGTGTCGTTTGTATTTAATTCCGATGCAGTTTCTGTGTTTCATCGTCAATAAGGAGGTCAGAGGGATACAGTGAACCTGAAGTGAAGCATCGTAATCCATAACTAGTGTCACAGGAATGGTTCAAAACATAGAGAGTAAGAAGAGCCACTCCACTTGTACCTGAGTCGGCATTGTGCCTTTTGAATTTAATTCCGATGCAATTTCTGTGTATCACCGTCAATAAGAAGGTCAGAGGGCAACAGTAAACCTGAAGTGAAGCATCGGAATCTATAACTAGTGTCACAGGAATGGTTCAAAACGTAGACAGTAAGAAGAGTCAGTCTTCTTGTACTTAAGTCGACATTGTGCATATTGTATTTAATTCCGATGCAATTTATGTGTTTCATCGTCAATAAGAAAGTCCGAGGGATACAGTAAACCTGAAGTGACGCATCGGAATCTATAACTAGTGTCACAGGAATGGTTCAAAACATAGACAGTAAGAAGAGTCGGTTTTCTTTTACTTAAGTCGGCATTGTGATTTTTGTACTTAATTACTATGAAATTTCTGTGTTTCATCGTCAATAAGAAGGTCAGAGGGATACAGTAAACCTGAAGTGAAGCATCGGAATCTATAACTAGTGTCACAGGAATGGTTCATAACATAGACAGTAAGAAGTGTCTGTTTACTTGTACTTAAGTCGGCATTGTGCCTTTTGTATTTAATTCCGATGGAATTTCTGTGTTTCATCGTCAATAAGAAGGTCAGAGGGATACAGTAAACCTGAAGTGAAGCATCGGAATCTATAACTAGTGTCACAGGAATGGTTCAGAACTTAGACAGTAAGAAGAGTCAGTTTCCTTGTATTCATGACGGCATTGTGTCGTTTGTATTTAATTCCGATGCAATTTCTGTGTTTCATCGTCAATAAGGAGGTCAGAGGGATACAGTGAACCTGAAGTGAAGCATCGTAATCCATAACTAGTGTCACAGGAATGGTTCAAAACATAGAGAGTAAGAAGAGCCACTCCACTTGTACTTGAGTCGGCATTGTGCCTTTTGAATTTAATTCCGATGCAATTTCTGTGTTTCACCGTCAATAAGAAGGTCAGAGGGCAACAGTAAATCTGAAGTGAAGCATCGGAATCTATAACTAGTGTCACAGGAATGGTTCAAAACATAGACAGTAAGAAGAGTCAGTCTTCTTGTACTTAAGTCGACATTGTGCATATTGTATTTAATTCCGATGCAATTTATGTGTTTCATCGTCAATAAGAAAGTCCGAGGGATACAGTAAACCTGAAGTGACGCATCGGAATCTATAACTAGTGTCACAGGAATGGTTCAAAACATAGACAGTAAGAAGAGTCGGTTTTCTTTTACTTAAGTCGGCATTGTGATTTTTGTACTTAATTACGATGAAATTTCTGTGTTTCATCGCCAATAAGAAGGTCAGAGCGATACAGTAAACCTGAAGTGAAACATCGGAATCTATAACTAGTGTCACAGGAATGGTTCAAAACATAGACAGTAAGAGGAGTCCGTTTTCTTGTACTTAAGTCGGCATTGTGGCTTTTCTATTTAATTCCGATGCAATTTCTGTGTTTCATCGTCAATAAGAAGGTCAGAGGGATACAGTAAACCTGAAGTGAAACATTGGAACCTATAACTAGTGACACAGGAATGGTTCAAAACATAGACAGTAACAGGAGTCAGTGTTCTTGTACTTAAGTCGGCATTGTTCCTTTGTATTGAATTCCATTGCAATTTCTGTGTTTCATCGTCAATAAGAAGGTCAGAGGGATACAGTAAACCTGAAGTGAAGCATCGGAAACTATAACTAGTGTCACAGGAATGGTTCAAAACATAGACAGTAAGAAGAGTCAGTGTTCTTGTACTTATGTCGGCATTGTGCCTTTTCTATTTAATTCCAATGCTATTTCTGTGTTTCATCGTCAATAAGAATGTCAGAGGGATACAGTAAACCTGAAGAGAAGCAACGGAATCTATAACTAGTGTCACAGGAATGGTTGAAATCATAGACGGTAAGATGAGCCAGCCTTCTTGTACTTGAGTCGGCATAGTGCATTTTGTATTTAATTCCGATGCAATTTCTGTGTTTCATCGCCAACAAGGAGGTCAGAGTAATACAGTGAACCTGAAGTGAAGCATCGGAATCTATAACTAGTGTCACAGGAATGGTTCAAACATAGACAGTAAGAAGAGCCACTCTTCTTGTACTTGATTCGGCATTGTGCCTTTTGTATTTAATTCCGATGCAATTTCTGTGTTTCATCGTCAATAAGAAGGTCAGAGGGATACAGTAAACCTGAAGTGAAGCATCGGAATCTATAACTAGTGTCACAGGAATGGTTCAAAACATAGACAGTAAGAAGAGTCAGTCTTCCTGTACTTAAGTCGGCATTGTGCCTTTTGTATTTAATTCCGATGCAATTTCTGTGTTTCATCGTCATTATGAAGGTCAGAGGGATACAGTAAACCTGAGGTGAAGCATCGGAATCTATAACTAGTGTCACAGGAATGGTTCAAAACATAGACAGTAAGATGAGTCAGTTTTCTTGTACTTAAGTCGTCATTGTGATTTTTGTATTTAATTCCGATGCAATATCTGTGTTTCATTGTCAATAAGAAGGTCAGAGGGATACAATAAACCTGAAGTGAAGCATCGGAATCTATAACTAGTGTCACAGGGATGGTTCAAAACATAGGCAGTAAGAAGAGCCTGTTTTCTCGTACCTAAGTCGACCATGTGCCTTTTGTATAGAATTCCGACGCAATTTCTGTGTTTCATCGTCAATAAGAAGATCAGAGGGATTCAGTAAACCTGAAGTGAAGCATCGGAATCTATAACTAGTGTCACAGGAATGGTTCAAAACATAGACAGTAAGAAGAGTCAGTTTTCTTGTACTTATGTCGGCATTGTGCCTTTTGTATAGAATTCCGATCCAATTTCTGTGTTTCATTGTCAATAAGAAGCTCAGAGGGATACAGTAAACCTGAAGTGAAGCATTGAAATCTATAACTAGTGTCACAGGAATGGTTCAAAACATAGAAAGTAAGAAGAGTCAGTTTTCTTGTACCTAAGTCGGCATTGTGCCTTTTGTATTTAATTCCGATGGAATTTCTGTGTTTCATCGTCAATAAGAAGGTCAGAGGGATACAGTAAACCTGAAGTGAATCATCGGAATCTATAACTAGTGTCACAGGAATGGTTCAATCATAGACAGTAAGAAGAGTCGGTTTTCTTGTACATAGGTCGGCATTGTGCCCTTTGTATTTAATTCCGATGCAATTTCTGTGTTTCATCGCCAATAAGAAGGTCGGAGGGATACAGTAAACCTGAAGTGAAGCATTGGAATCTATAACTAGTGTCACAGGAATGGTTCAAAACATAGACAGTTAGAAGAATCAGTTTTCTTGTACTTAAGTAGGCATTGTGCCTTTTCGATTGAATTCCGATGCAATTTCTGTGTTTCGGCGTCAATAAGGTCAGAGGGATACAGTAAACCTGAAGGGAAGCATCGGAATCTATAACTAGTGTCACAGGAATGGTTCAAATCATAGACAGTAAGAAGAGTCAGTTTTCTTGTACTTAAGTCGGCATTGTGCCTATTCTATTTAATTCCGATGCAATTTCGGTGTTTCATCGTCAATAAGAAGGACAGAGGGATACAGTAAACCTGAAGTGAAGCATCGGAATCTACAACTAGTGTCACAGGAATGGTTCAAAACATAGACAGTAAGAAGAGTCAGTTTACTTGTACTTAAGTCGACATTGTGCCTTTTGTATTTAATTCCGATGCAATTTCTGTGTTTCATCGTCAATATGATGGTCAGAGGGATACAGTAAACCTGAGGTGAAGCATCGGAATCTATAACTAGTGTCACAGGAATGGTTCAAAACATAGACTGTAAGATGAATCAGTTTTCTTGTACTTAAGTCGGCATTGTGATTTTTGTATTTAATTCCGATGCAATTTCTGTGTTTCATTGTCAATAAGAAGGTCAGAGGGATACAATAACCCTGAAGTGAAGCATCGGAATCTATAACTAGTGTCACAGGAATGGTTCAAAACATAGACAGTAAAAAGAGTCAGTGTTCTTGTACTTATGTCAGCTTTGTGCCTTTTCTATTTAATTCCGATGCTATTTCTGTGTTTCATCGTCAATAAGAAAGTCAGAGGGATACAGTAAACCTGAAGAGAAGCAACGGAATCTATAACAAGTGTCACAGGAATGGTTGAAATCATAGACAGTAAGATGAGCCAGCCTTCTTGTACTTGAGTCGGCATAGTGCATTTTGTATTTAATTCCGATGCAATTTCTGTGTTTCATCGCCAACAAGGAGGTCAGAGTAATACAGTGAACCTGAAGTGAAGCATCGGAATCTATAACTAGTGTCACAGGAATGGTTCAAACATAGACAGTAAGAAGAGCCACTCTTCTTGTACTTGATTCGGCATTGTGCCTTTTGTATTTAATTCCGATGCAATTTCTGTGTTTCATCGTCAATAAGAATGTCAGAGGGATACAGTAAACCTGAAGTGAAGCATCGGAATCTATAACTAGTGTCACAGGAATGGTTCAAAACATAGACAGTAAGAAGAGTCAGTCTTCCTGTACTTAAGTCGGCATTGTGCCTTTTGTATTTAATTCCGATGCAATTTCTGTGTTTCATCGTCATTATGAAGGTCAGAAAGATACAGTAAACCTGAGGTGAAGCATCGGAATCTATAACTAGTGTCACAGGAATGGTTCAAAACATAGACAGTAAGATGAGTCAGTTTTCTTGTACTTAAGTCGTCATTGTGATTTTTGTATTTAATTCCGATGCAATATCTGTGTTTCATTGTCAATAAGAAGGTCAGAGGGATACAATAAACCTGAAGTGAAGCATCGGAATCTATAACTAGTTTCACAGGGATGGTTCAAAACATAGGCAGTAAGAAGAGCCAGTTTTCTCGTACCTAAGTCGACATTGTGCTTTTGTATAGAATTCCGATGCAAATTTCTGTGTTTCATCGTTAATAAGAAGATCAGAGGGATTCAGTAAACCTGAAGTGAAGCATCGGAATCTATAACTAGTGTCACAGGAATGGTTCAAAACATAGACAGTAAGAGGAGTCCGTTTTCTTGTACTTAAGTCGGCATTGTGGCTTTTCTATTTAATTCCGATGCAATTTCTGTGTTTCATCGTCAATAAGAAGGTCAGAGGGATACAGTAAACCTGAAGTGAAACATTGGAACCTATAACTAGTGACACAGGAATGGTTCAAAACATAGACAGTAACAGGAGTCAGTGTTCTTGTACTTAAGTCGGCATTGTTCCTTTGTATTGAATTCCATTGCAATTTCTGTGTTTCATCGTCAATAAGAAGGTCAGAGGGATACAGTAAACCTGAAGTGAAGCATCGGAAACTATAACTAGTGTCACAGGAATGGTTCAAAACATAGACAGTAAGAAGAGTCAGTGTTCTTGTACTTATGTCGGCATTGTGCCTTTTCTATTTAATTCCAATGCTATTTCTGTGTTTCATCGTCAATAAGAATGTCAGAGGGATACAGTAAACCTGAAGAGAAGCAACGGAATCTATAACTAGTGTCACAGGAATGGTTGAAATCATAGACGGTAAGATGAGCCAGCCTTCTTGTACTTGAGTCGGCATAGTGCATTTTGTATTTAATTCCGATGCAATTTCTGTGTTTCATCGCCAACAAGGAGGTCAGAGTAATACAGTGAACCTGAAGTGAAGCATCGGAATCTATAACTAGTGTCACAGGAATGGTTCAAACATAGACAGTAAGAAGAGCCACTCTTCTTGTACTTGATTCGGCATTGTGCCTTTTGTATTTAATTCCGATGCAATTTCTGTGTTTCATCGTCAATAAGAAGGTCAGAGGGATACAGTAAACCTGAAGTGAAGCATCGGAATCTATAACTAGTGTCACAGGAATGGTTCAAAACATAGACAGTAAGAAGAGTCGGTTTTCTTTTACTTAAGTCGGCATTGTGATTTTTGTACTTAATTACGATGAAATTTCTGTGTTTCATCGCCAATAAGAAGGTCAGAGCGATACAGTAAACCTGAAGTGAAACATCGGAATCTATAACTAGTGTCACAGGAATGGTTCAAAACATAGACAGTAAGAGGAGTCCGTTTTCTTGTACTTAAGTCGGCATTGTGGCTTTTCTATTTAATTCCGATGCAATTTCTGTGTTTCATCGTCAATAAGAAGGTCAGAGGGATACAGTAAACCTGAAGTGAAACATTGGAACCTATAACTAGTGACACAGGAATGGTTCAAAACATAGACAGTAACAGGAGTCAGTGTTCTTGTACTTAAGTCGGCATTGTTCCTTTGTATTGAATTCCATTGCAATTTCTGTGTTTCATCGTCAATAAGAAGGTCAGAGTAATACAGTGAACCTGAAGTGAAGCATCGGAATCTATAACTAGTGTCACAGGAATGGTTCAAACATAGACAGTAAGAAGAGCCACTCTTCTTGTACTTGATTCGGCATTGTGCCTTTTGTATTTAATTCCGATGCAATTTCTGTGTTTCATCGTCAATAAGAAGGTCAGAGGGATACAGTAAACCTGAAGTGAAGCATCGGAATCTATAACTAGTGTCACAGGAATGGTTCAAAACATAGACAGTAAGAAGAGTCAGTCTTCCTGTACTTAAGTCGGCATTGTGCCTTTTGTATTTAATTCCGATGCAATTTCTGTGTTTCATCGTCATTATGAAGGTCAGAGGGATACAGTAAACCTGAGGTGAAGCATCGGAATCTATAACTAGTGTCACAGGAATGGTTCAAAACATAGACAGTAAGATGAGTCAGTTTTCTTGTACTTAAGTCGTCATTGTGATTTTTGTATTTAATTCCGATGCAATATCTGTGTTTCATTGTCAATAAGAAGGTCAGAGGGATACAATAAACCTGAAGTGAAGCATCGGAATCTATAACTAGTGTCACAGGGATGGTTCAAAACATAGGCAGTAAGAAGAGCCTGTTTTCTCGTACCTAAGTCGACCATGTGCCTTTTGTATAGAATTCCGACGCAATTTCTGTGTTTCATCGTCAATAAGAAGATCAGAGGGATTCAGTAAACCTGAAGTGAAGCATCGGAATCTATAACTAGTGTCACAGGAATGGTTCAAAACATAGACAGTAAGAAGAGTCAGTTTTCTTGTACTTATGTCGGCATTGTGCCTTTTGTATAGAATTCCGATCCAATTTCTGTGTTTCATTGTCAATAAGAAGCTCAGAGGGATACAGTAAACCTGAAGTGAAGCATTGAAATCTATAACTAGTGTCACAGGAATGGTTCAAAACATAGAAAGTAAGAAGAGTCAGTTTTCTTGTACCTAAGTCGGCATTGTGCCTTTTGTATTTAATTCCGATGGAATTTCTGTGTTTCATCGTCAATAAGAAGGTCAGAGGGATACAGTAAACCTGAAGTGAATCATCGGAATCTATAACTAGTGTCACAGGAATGGTTCAATCATAGACAGTAAGAAGAGTCGGTTTTCTTGTACATAGGTCGGCATTGTGCCCTTTGTATTTAATTCCGATGCAATTTCTGTGTTTCATCGCCAATAAGAAGGTCGGAGGGATACAGTAAACCTGAAGTGAAGCATTGGAATCTATAACTAGTGTCACAGGAATGGTTCAAAACATAGACAGTTAGAAGAATCAGTTTTCTTGTACTTAAGTAGGCATTGTGCCTTTTCGATTGAATTCCGATGCAATTTCTGTGTTTCGGCGTCAATAAGGTCAGAGGGATACAGTACACCTGAAGGGAAGCATCGGAATCTATAACTAGTGTCACAGGAATGGTTCAAATCATAGACAGTAAGAAGAGTCAGTTTTCTTGTACTTAAGTCGGCATTGTGCCTATTCTATTTAATTCCGATGCAATTTCGGTGTTTCATCGTCAATAAGAAGGACAGAGGGATACAGTAAACCTGAAGTGAAGCATCGGAATCTACAACTAGTGTCACAGGAATGGTTCAAAACATAGACAGTAAGAAGAGTCAGTTTACTTGTACTTAAGTCGACATTGTGCCTTTTGTATTTAATTCCGATGCAATTTCTGTGTTTCATCGTCAATATGATGGTCAGAGGGATACAGTAAACCTGAGGTGAAGCATCGGAATCTATAACTAGTGTCACAGGAATGGTTCAAAACATAGACTGTAAGATGAATCAGTTTTCTTGTACTTAAGTCGGCATTGTGATTTTTGTATTTAATTCCGATGCAATTTCTGTGTTTCATTGTCAATAAGAAGGTCAGAGGGATACAATAACCCTGAAGTGAAGCATCGGAATCTATAACTAGTGTCACAGGAATGGTTCAAAACATAGACAGTAAAAAGAGTCAGTGTTCTTGTACTTATGTCAGCTTTGTGCCTTTTCTATTTAATTCCGATGCTATTTCTGTGTTTCATCGTCAATAAGAATGTCAGAGGGATACAGTAAACCTGAAGAGAAGCAACGGAATCTATAACAAGTGTCACAGGAATGGTTGAAATCATAGACAGTAAGATGAGCCAGCCTTCTTGTACTTGAGTCGGCATAGTGCATTTTGTATTTAATTCCGATGCAATTTCTGTGTTTCATCGCCAACAAGGAGGTCAGAGTAATACAGTGAACCTGAAGTGAAGCATCGGAATCTATAACTAGTGTCACAGGAATGGTTCAAACATAGACAGTAAGAAGAGCCACTCTTCTTGTACTTGATTCGGCATTGTGCCTTTTGTATTTAATTCCGATGCAATTTCTGTGTTTCATCGTCAATAAGAATGTCAGAGGGATACAGTAAACCTGAAGTGAAGCATCGGAATCTATAACTAGTGTCACAGGAATGGTTCAAAACATAGACAGTAAGAAGAGTCAGTCTTCCTGTACTTAAGTCGGCATTGTGCCTTTTGTATTTAATTCCGATGCAATTTCTGTGTTTCATCGTCATTATGAAGGTCAGAAAGATACAGTAAACCTGAGGTGAAGCATCGGAATCTATAACTAGTGTCACAGGAATGGTTCAAAACATAGACAGTAAGATGAGTCAGTTTTCTTGTACTTAAGTCGTCATTGTGATTTTTGTATTTAATTCCGATGCAATATCTGTGTTTCATTGTCAATAAGAAGGTCAGAGGGATACAATAAACCTGAAGTGAAGCATCGGAATCTATAACTAGTTTCACAGGGATGGTTCAAAACATAGGCAGTAAGAAGAGCCAGTTTTCTCGTACCTAAGTCGACATTGTGCTTTTGTATAGAATTCCGATGCAAATTTCTGTGTTTCATCGTTAATAAGAAGATCAGAGGGATTCAGTAAACCTGAAGTGAAGCATCGGAATCTATAACTAGTGTCACAGGAATGGTTCAAAACATAGACAGTAAGAAGAGTCAGTTTTCTTGTACTTAAGTCGGCATTGTGCCTTTTGTATAGAATTCCGATCCAATTTCTGTGTTTCATTGTCAATAAGAAGGTCAGAGGGATACAGTAAACCTGAAGTGAAGCATCGAAATCTATAACTAGTGTCACAGGAATGGTTCAAAACATAGAAAGTAAGAAGAGTCAGTTTTCTTGTACCTAAGTCGGCATTGTGCCTTTTGTATTTAATTCCGATGGAATTTCTGTGTTTCATCGTCAATAAGAAGGTCAGAGGGATACAGTAAACCTGAAGTGAATCATCGGAATCTATAACTAGTGTCACAGGAATGGTTCAATCATAGACAGTAAGGAGAGTCGGTTTTCTTGTACTTAGGTCGGCATTGTGCCCTTTGTATTTAATTCCGATGCAATTTCTGTGTTTCATCGTCAATAAGAAGGTCGGAGGGATACAGTAAACCTGAAGTGAAGCATCGGAATCTATAACTAGTGTCACAGGAATGGTTCAAAACATAGACAGTAAGAAGAATCAGTTTTCTTGTACTTAAGTAGGCATTGTGCCTTTTCTATTGAATTCCGATGCAATTTCTGTGTTTCGTTGTCAACAAGAAGGTCAGAGGGATACAGTAAACCTGAAATGAAGCATCGGAATCTATAACTAGTGTCACAGGAATGGTTCAAATCATAGACAGTAAGAAGAGTCAGTTTTCTTGTACTTAAGTCGGCATTGTGCCTATTCTATTTAATTCCGATGCAATTTCGGTGTTTCATCGTCAATAAGAAGGTCAGAGGGATACAGTAAACCTGAAGTGAAGCATCGGAATCTATAACTAGTGTCACAGGAATGGTTCAAAACATAGACAGTAAGAAGAGTCAGTTTACTTGTACTTAAGTCGGCATTCTGCCTTTTGTATTTAATTCCGATGCAATTTCTGTGTTTCATCGTCAATATGATGGTCAGAGGGATACAGTAAACCTGAGGTGAAGCATCGGAATCTATAACTAGTGTCACAGGAATGGTTCAAAACATAGACAGTAAGATGAATCAGTTTCCTTGTACTTAAGTCGGCATTGTGATTTTTGTATTTAATTCCGATGCAATTTCTGTGTTTCATTGTCAATAAGAAGGTCAGAGGGATACAATAACCCTGAAGTGAAGCATCGGAATCTATAACTAGTGTCAGATGAATGGTTCAAAACATAGACAGTAAGAAGAGTCAGTCTTCCTGTACTTAAGTCGGCATTGTGCATTTTGTATTTAATTCCGATGCAATTTCTGTGTTTCATCGTCAATAAGAAGGTCAATGGGATACAGTAAACCTGAAGTGAAGCATCGGAAACTATAACTAGTGTCACAGGAATGGTTCAAAACATAGACAGTAAAAAGAGTCAGTGTTCTTGTACTTATGTCAGCTTTGTGCCTTTTCTATTTAATTCCGATGCTATTTCTGTGTTTCATCGTCAATAAGAATGTCAGAGGGATACAGTAAACCTGAAGAGAATCAACGGAATCTATAACAAGTGTCACAGGAATGGTTGAAATCATAGACAGTAAGATGAGCCAGCCTTCTTGTACTTGAGTCGGTATAGTGCATTTTGTATTTAATTCCGATGCAATTTCTGTGTTTCATCGCCAACAAGGAGGTCAGAGTAATACAGTGAACCTGAAGTTAAGCATCGGAATCTATAACTAGTGTCACAGGAATGGTTCAAACATAGACAGTAAGAACAGCCACTCTTCTTGTACTTGATTCGGCATTGTGCCTTTTGTATTTAATTCCGATGCAATTTCTGTGTTTCATCGTCAATAAGAAGATCAGAGGGATTCAGTAAACCTGAAGTGAAGCATCGGAATCTATAACTAGTGTCACAGGAATGGTTCAAAACATATACAGTAAGAAGAGTCAGTTTTCTTGTACTTAAGTCGGCATTGTGCCTTTTGTATAGAATTCCGATCCAATTTCTGTGTTTCATTGTCAATAAGAAGGTCAGAGGGATACAGTAAACCTGAAGTGAAGCATCGGAATCTATAACTAGTGTCACAGGAATGGTTCAAAACATAGACAGTAAGAAGAATCAGTTTTCTTGTACTTAAGTAGGCATTGTGCCTTTTCTATTGAATTCCGATGCAATTTCAGTGTTTTGTCGTCAATAAGAAGGTCAGAGGGATACAGTAAACCTGAAGTGAAGCATCGGAATCTATAACTAGTGTCACAGGAATGGTTCAAATCATAGACAGTAAGAAGAGTCAGTTTTCTTGTACTTAAGTCGGCATTGAGCCTATTCTATTTAATTCCGATGCAATTTCGGTGTTTCATCGTCAATATGATGGTCAGAGGGTTACAGTAAACCTGAGGTGAAGCATCGGAATCTATAACTAGTGTCACAGGAATGGTTCAAAACATAGACAGTAAGATGAATCAATTTTCTTGTACTTAAGTCGGCATTGTGATTTTTGTATTTAATTCCGATGCAATTTCTGTGTTTCATTGTCAATAAGAAGGTCAGAGGGATACAATAACCCTGAAGTGAAGCATCGGAATCTATAACTAGTGTCAGAGGAATGGTTCAAAACATAGACAGTAAGAAGACCCAGATTTCTTGTACCTAAGTCGCCATTGTGCCTTTTGTATAGAATTCCGATGCAATTTCTGTGTTTCATCGTCAATAAGAAGATCAGAGGGATACAGTAAACCTGAAGTGAAGCATCGGAATCTATAACTAGTGTCACAGGAACGGTTCAAAACATAGACAGTAAGAAGAGTCAGTCTTCTTGTACTTAAGTCGGCATTGTTCCTATTGCATTTAATTCCGATGCAATTTCTGTGTTTCATCGTCAATAAGAAAGTCAGAGGGATACAGTAAACCTGAAGTGAAGCATCGGAATCTATAACTAGTGTCACAGGACTGGTTCAAAACATAGACAGTGAGAAGAGTCAATTTTCATGTACTTATGTCGGCATTGTGCCTTTTGTATTTAATTCCGATGAAATTTCTGTGTTTCATCGCGAATAAGAAGGTCATAGGAATACAGTAAACCTGATGTGAAGCATCGGAATCTATAACTAGTGTCACAGGAATGGTTCAAAACATAGACAGTAAGAAGGGTCAGTTTTCTTGTACTTAAGTTGGCATTGTGCCTTTTCTATTTAATTCCGATGAAATTTCTGCGTTTCATTGTCAATAAGAAGGTCAGAGGGATACAGTAAACCTGAAGTGGAGCATCGGAATCTATAACTAATGTCACAGGAATGGTTCAAAACATAGACAGTAAGAAGAGTCAGTTTTCTTGTACTTAAGTCGGCATTGTGCCATTTGTATTTAATTCCGATGCAATTTCTGTGTTTCATCGTCAATAAGAAGGTCGGAGGGATACATTAAACCTGAAGTGAAGCATCGGAAACTATAACTAGTGTCACAGGAATGGTTCAAAATATAGACAGTAAGAAGAATCAGTTTTCTTGTACTTAAGTAGGCATTGTGCCTTTTCTATTGAATTCCGATGCAATTTCTGTGTTTCGTCGTCAACAAGAAGGTCAGAGGGATACAGTAAACCTGAAGTGAAGCATCGGAATCTATAACTAGTGTCACAGGAATGGTTCAAATCATAGACAGTAAGAAGAGTCAGTTTTCTTGTACTTAAGTCGGCATTGTGCCTATTCTATTTAATTCCGATGCAATTTCGGTGTTTCATCGTCAATAAGAAGGTCAGAGGGATACAGTAAACCTGAAGTGAAGCATCGGAATCTATAACTAGTGTCACAGGAATGGTTCAAAACATAGACAGTAAGAAGAGTCAGTTTACTTGTACTTAAGTCGGCATTGTGCCTTTTGTATTTAATTCCGATGCAATTTCTGTGTTTCATCGTCAATATGATGGTCAGAGGGATACAGTAAACCTGAGGTGAAGCATCGGAATCTATAACTAGTGTCACAGGAATGGTTCAAAACATAGACAGTAAGATGAATCAGTTTTCTTGTACTTAAGTCGGCATTGTGATTTTTGTATTTAATTCCGATGCAATTTCTGTGTTTCATTGTCAATAAGAAGGTCAGAGGGATACAATAACCCTGAAGTGAAGCATCGGAATCTATAACTAGTGTCAGAGGAATGGTTCAAAACATAGACAGCAAGAAGAGTCAGTCTTCCTGTACTTAAGTCGGCATTGTGCCTTTTGTATTTAATTCCGATGCAATTTCTGTGTTTCATCGTCATTATGAAGGTCAGAAAGATACAGTAAACCTGAGGTGAAGCATCGGAATCTATAACTAGTGTCACAGGAATGGTTCAAAACATAGACAGTAAGATGAGTCAGTTTTCTTGTACTTAAGTCGTCATTGTGATTTTTGTATTTAATTCCGATGCAATATCTGTGTTTCATTGTCAATAAGAAGGTCAGAGGGATACAATAAACCTGAAGTTAAGCATCGGAATCTATAACTAGTGTCACAGGGATGGTTCAAAACATAGGCAGTAAGAAGAGCCAGTTTTCTCGTACCTAAGTCGACATTGTGCCTTTTGTATAGAATTCCAATGCAATTTCTGTGTTTCATCGTCAATAAGAAGATCAGAGGGATTCAGTAAACCTGAAGTGAAGCATCGGAATCTATAACTAGTGTCACAGGAATGGTTCAAAACATATACAGTAAGAAGAGTCAGTTTTCTTGTACTTAAGTCGGCATTGTGCCTTTTGTATAGAATTCCGATCCAATTTCTGTGTTTCATTGTCAATAAGAAGGTCAGAGGGATACAGTAAACCTGAAGTGAAGCATCGGAATCTATAACTAGTGTCACAGGAATGGTTCAAAACATAGACAGTAAGAAGAATCAGTTTTCTTGTACTTAAGTAGGCATTGTGCCTTTTCTATTGAATTCCGATGCAATTTCTGTGTTTCGTCGTCAATAAGAAGGTCAGAGGGATACAGTAAACCTGAAGTGAAGCATCGGAATCTATAACTAGTGTCACAGGAATGGTTCAAATCATAGACAGTAAGAAGAGTCAGTTTTCTTGTACTTAAGTCGGCATTGAGCCTATTCTATTTAATTCCGATGCAATTTCGGTGTTTCATCGTCAATATGATGGTCAGAGGGTTACAGTAAACCTGAGGTGAAGCATCGGAATCTATAACTAGTGTCACAGGAATGGTTCAAAACATAGACAGTAAGATGAATCAATTTTCTTGTACTTAAGTCGGCATTGTGATTTTTGTATTTAATTCCGATGCAATTTCTGTGTTTCATTGTCAATAAGAAGGTCAGAGGGATACAATAACCCTGAAGTGAAGCATCGGAATTTATAACTAGTGTCAGAGGAATGGTTCAAAACATAGACAGTAAGAAGACCCAGATTTCTTGTACCTAAGTCGCCATTGTGCCTTTTGTATAGAATTCCGATGCAATTTCTGTGTTTCATCGTCAATAAGAAGATCAGAGGGATACAGTAAACCTGAAGTGAAGCATCGGAATCTATAACTAGTGTCACAGGAACGGTTCAAAACATAGACAGTAAGAAGAGTCAGTCTTCTTGTACTTAAGTCGGCATTGTTCCTTTTGCATTTAATTCCGATGCAATTTCTGTGTTTCATCGTCAATAAGAAAGTCAGAGGGATACAGTAAACCTGAAGTGAAGCATCGGAATCTATAACTAGTGTCACAGGACTGGTTCAAAACATAGACAGTGAGAAGAGTCAATTTTCATGTACTTATGTCGGCATTGTGCCTTTTGTATTTAATTCCGATGAAATTTCTGTGTTTCATCGCGAATAAGAAGGTCATAGGAATACAGTAAACCTGATGTGAAGCATCGGAATCTATAACTAGTGTCACAGGAACGGTTCAAAACATAGACAGTAAGAAGGGTCAGTTTTCTTGTACTTAAGTTGGCATTGTGCCTTTTCTATTTAATTCCGATGAAATTTCTGCGTTTCATTGTCAATAAGAAGGTCAGAGGGATACAGTAAACCTGAAGTGGAGCATCGGAATCTATAACTAATGTCACAGGAATGGTTCAAAACATAGACAGTAAGAAGAGTCAGTTTTCTTGTACTTAAGTCGGCATTGTGCCATTTGTATTTAATTCCGATGCAATTTCTGTGTTTCATCGTCAATATGAAGGTCAGAGGGATACGGTAAACCTGAGGTGAAGCATCGGAATCTATGACTAGTGTCACATGAATGGTTCAAACGTAGACAGTAAGAAGAGTCAGTTTACTTGTACTTAAGTCGGCATTGTGCCTTTTGTATTTAATTCCGATGCAATTTCTGTGTTTCATCGTAAATATGAAGGTCAGAGGGATACAGTAAACCTGAGGTGAAGCATCGGAATCTATAACTAGTGTCACAGGAATGGTTCAATACATAGACTGTAAGATGAGTCAGTTTTCTTGTACTTAAGTCGGCATTGTGATTTTTGTATTTAATTCCGATGCAATTTCTGTGTTTCATTATCAATAAGAAGGCCAGAGGGATACAATAAACCTGAAATGTAGCATCGGAATCTTTAACTAGTGGCAGAGGAATGGTTCAAAACATAGACAGTAAGAAGAGCCAGTTTTCTTGTACCTAAGTCGGCATTGTGCCTTTTGTATAGAATTCCGATGCAATTTCTGTGTTTCATCGTCAATAAGAATGTCAGAGGGATACAGTAAACCTGAAGAGAAGCAACGGAATCTATAACAAGTGTCACAGGAATGGTTGAAATCATAGACAGTAAGATGAGCCAGCCTTCTTGTACTTGAGTCGGCATAGTGCATTTTGTATTTAATTCCGATGCAATTTCTGTGTTTCATCGCCAACAAGGAGGTCAGAGTAATACAGTGAACCTGAAGTGAAGCATCGGAATCTATAACTAGTGTCACAGGAATGGTTCAAACATAGACAGTAAGAAGAGCCACTCTTCTTGTACTTGATTCGGCATTGTGCCTTTTGTATTTAATTCCGATGCAATTTCTGTGTTTCATCGTCAATAAGAATGTCAGAGGGATACAGTAAACCTGAAGTGAAGCATCGGAATCTATAACTAGTGTCACAGGAATGGTTCAAAACATAGACAGTAAGAAGAGTCAGTCTTCCTGTACTTAAGTCGGCATTGTGCCTTTTGTATTTAATTCCGATGCAATTTCTGTGTTTCATCGTCATTATGAAGGTCAGAAAGATACAGTAAACCTGAGGTGAAGCATCGGAATCTATAACTAGTGTCACAGGAATGGTTCAAAACATAGACAGTAAGATGAGTCAGTTTTCTTGTACTTAAGTCGTCATTGTGATTTTTGTATTTAATTCCGATGCAATATCTGTGTTTCATTGTCAATAAGAAGGTCAGAGGGATACAATAAACCTGAAGTGAAGCATCGGAATCTATAACTAGTGTCACAGGGATGGTTCAAAACATAGGCAGTAAGAAGAGCCAGTTTTCTCGTACCTAAGTCGACATTGTGCCTTTTGTATAGAATTCCGATGCAAATTTCTGTGTTTCATCGTTAATAAGAAGATCAGAGGGATTCAGTAAACCTGAAGTGAAGCATCGGAATCTATAGCTAGTGTCACAGGAATGGTTCAAAACATAGACAGTAAGAAGAGTCAGTTTTCTTGTACTTAAGTCGGCATTGTGCCTTTTGTATAGAATTCCGACCCAATTTCTGTGTTTCATTGTCAATAAGAAGGTCAGAGGGATACAGTAAACCTGAAGTGAAGCATCGAAATCTATAACTAGTGTCACAGGAATGGTTCAAAACATAGAAAGTAAGAAGAGTCAGTTTTCTTGTACCTAAGTCGGCATTGTGCCTTTTGTATTTAATTCCGATGGAATTTCTGTGTTTCATCGTCAATAAGAAGGTCAGAGGGATACAGTAAACCTGAAGTGAATCATCGGAATCTATAACTAGTGTCACAGGAATGGTTCAATCATAGACAGTAAGGAGAGTCGGTTTTCTTGTACTTAGGTCGGCATTGTGCCCTTTGTATTTAATTCCGATGCAATTTCTGTGTTTCATCGTCAATAAGAAGGTCGGAGGGATACAGTAAACCTGAAGTGAAGCATCGGAATCTATAACTAGTGTCACAGGAATGGTTCAAAACATAGACAGTAAGAAGAATCAGTTTTCTTGTACTTAAGTAGGCATTGTGCCTTTTCTATTGAATTCCGATGCAATTTCTGTGTTTCGTCGTCAACAAGAAGGTCAGAGGGATACAGTAAACCTGAAATGAAGCATCGGAATCTATAACTAGTGTCACAGGAATGGTTCAAATCATAGACAGTAAGAAGAGTCAGTTTTCTTGTACTTAAGTCGGCATTGTGCCTATTCTATTTAATTCCGATGCAATTTCGGTGTTTCATCGTCAATAAGAAGGTCAGAGGGATACAGTAAACCTGAAGTGAAGCATCGGAATCTATAACTAGTGTCACAGGAATGGTTCAAAACATAGACAGTAAGAAGAGTCAGTTTACTTGTACTTAAGTCGGCATTGTGCCTTTTGTATTTAATTCCGATGCAATTTCTGTGTTTCATCGTCAATATGATGGTCAGAGGGATACAGTAAACCTGAGGTGAAGCATCGGAATCTATAACTAGTGTCACAGGAATGGTTCAAAACATAGACAGTAAGATGAATCAGTTTCCTTGTACTTAAGTCGGCATTGTGATTTTTGTATTTAATTCCGATGCAATTTCTGTGTTTCATTGTCAATAAGAAGGTCAGAGGGATACAATAACCCTGAAGTGAAGCATCGGAATCTATAACTAGTGTCAGAGGAATGGTTCAAAACATAGACAGTAAGAAGAGTCAGTCTTCCTGTACTTAAGTCGGCATTGTGCCTTTTGTATTTAATTCCGATGCAATTTCTGTGTTTCATCGTCAATAAGAAGGTCAATGGGAAACAGTAAACCTGAAGTGAAGCATCGGAAACTATAACTAGTGTCACAGGAATGGTTCAAAACATAGACAGTAAAAAGAGTCAGTGTTCTTGTACTTATGTCAGCTTTGTGCCTTTTCTATTTAATTCCGATGCTACTTCTGTGTTTCATCGTCAATAAGAATGTCAGAGGGATACAGTAAACCTGAAGAGAAGCAACGGAATCTATAACAAGTGTCACAGGAATGGTTGAAATCATAGACAGTAAGATGAGCCAGCCTTCTTGTACTTGAGTCGGTATAGTGCATTTTGTATTTAATTCCGATGCAATTTCTGTGTTTCATCGCCAACAAGGAGGTCAGAGTAATACAGTGAACCTGAAGTTAAGCATCGGAATCTATAACTAGTGTCACAGGAATGGTTCAAACATAGACAGTAAGAACAGCCACTCTTCTTGTACTTGATTCGGCATTGTGCCTTTTGTATTTAATTCCGATGCAATTTCTGTGTTTCATCGTCAATAAGAATGTCAGAGGGATACAGTAAACCTGAAGTGAAGCATCGGAATCTATAACTAGTGTCACAGGAATGGTTCAAACCATAGACAGTAAGAAGAGTCAGTCTTCCTGTACTTAAGTCGGCATTGTGCCTTTTGTATTTAATTCCGATGCAATTTCTGTGTTTCATCGTCATTATGTAGGTCAGAAAGATACAGTAAACCTGAGGTGAAGCATCGGAATCTATAACTAGTGTCACAGGAATGGTTCAAAACATAGCCAGTAAGATGAGTCAGTTTTCTTGTACCTAAGTCGGCATTGTGCCTTTTGTATTTAATTCCGATGGAATTTCTGTGTTTCATCGTCAATAAGAAGGTCAGAGGGATACAGTAAACCTAAAGTGAATCATCGGAATCTATAACTAGTGTCACAGGAATGGTTCAATCATAGACAGTAAGGAGAGTCGGTTTTCTTGTACTTAGGTCGGCATTGTGCCCTTTGTACTTAATTCCGATGCAATTTCTGTGTTTCATCGTCAATAAGAAGGTCGGAGGGATACAGTAAACCTGAAGTGAAGCATCGGAAACTATAACTAGTGTCACAGGAATGGTTCAAAATATAGACAGTAAGAAGAATCAGTTTTCTTGTACTTAAGTAGGCATTGTGCCTTTTCTATTGAATTCCGATGCAATTTCTGTGTTTCGTCGTCAACAAGAAGGTCAGAGGGATACAGTAAACCTGAAGTGAAGCATCGGAATCTATAACTAGTGTCACAGGAATGGTTCAAATCATAGACAGTAAGAAGAGTCAGTTTTCTTGTACTTAAGTCGGCATTGTGCCTATTCTATTTAGTTCCGATGCAATTTCGGTGTTTCATCGTCAATAAGAAGGTCAGAGGGATACAGTAAACCTGAAGTGAAGCATCGGAATCTATAACTAGTGTCACAGGAATGGTTCAAAACATAGACAGTAAGAAGAGTCAGTTTACTTGTACTTAAGTCGGCATTGTGCCTTTTGTATTTAATTCCGATGCAATTTCTGTGTTTCATCGTCAATATGATGGTCAGAGGGATACAGTAAACCTGAGGTGAAGCATCGGAATCTATAACTAGTGTCACAGGAATGGTTCAAAACATAGACAGTAAGATGAATCAGTTTTCTTGTACTTAAGTCGGCATTGTGATTTTTGTATTTAATTCCGATGCAATTTCTGTGTTTCATTGTCAATAAGAAGGTCAGAGGGATACAATAACCCTGAAGTGAAGCATCGGAATCTATAACTAGTGTCAGAGGAATGGTTCAAAACATAGACAGCAAGAAGAGTCAGTCTTCCTGTACCTAAGTCGACATTGTGCCTTTTGTATAGAATTCCAATGCAATTTCTGTGTTTCATCGTCAATAAGAAGATCAGAGGGATTCAGTAAACCTGAAGTGAAGCATCGGAATCTATAACTAGTGTCACAGGAATGGTTCAAAACATATACAGTAAGAAGAGTCAGTTTTCTTGTACTTAAGTCGGCATTGTGCCTTTTGTATAGAATTCCGATCCAATTTCTGTGTTTCATTGTCAATAAGAAGGTCAGAGGGATACAGTAAACCTGAAGTGACGCATCGGAATCTATAACTAGTGTCACAGGAATGGTTCAAAACATAGACAGTAAGAAGAATCAGTTTTCTTGTACTTAAGTAGGCATTGTGCCTTTTCTATTGAATTCCGATGCAATTTCAGTGTTTTGTCGTCAATAAGAAGGTCAGAGGGATACAGTAAACCTGAAGTGAAGCATCGGAATCTATAACTAGTGTCACAGGAATGGTTCAAATCATAGACAGTAAGAAGAGCCAGTTTTCTTGTACTTAAGTCGGCATTGAGCCTATTCTATTTAATTCCGATGCAATTTCGGTGTTTCATCGTCAATATGATGGTCAGAGGGTTACAGTAAACCTGAGGTGAAGCATCGGAATCTATAACTAGTGTCACAGGAATGGTTCAAAACATAGACAGTAAGATGAATCAATTTTCTTGTACTTAAGTCGGCATTGTGATTTTTGTATTTAATTCCGATGCAATTTCTGTGTTTCATTGTCAATAAGAAGGTCAGAGGGATACAATAACCCTGAAGTGAAGCATCGGAATCTATAACTAGTGTCAGAGGAATGGTTCAAAACATAGACAGTAAGAAGACCCAGATTTCTTGTACCTAAGTCGCCATTGTGCCTTTTGTATAGAATTCCGATGCAATTTCTGTGTTTCATCGTCAATAAGAAGATCAGAGGGATACAGTAAACCTGAAGTGAAGCATCGGAATCTATAACTAGTGTCACAGGAACGGTTCAAAACATAGACAGTAAGAAGAGTCAGTCTTCTTGTACTTAAGTCGGCATTGTTCCTATTGCATTTAATTCCGATGCAATTTCTGTGTTTCATCGTCAATAAGAAAGTCAGAGGGATACAGTAAACCTGAAGTGAAGCATCGGAATCTATAACTAGTGTCACAGGACTGGTTCAAAACATAGACAGTGAGAAGAGTCAATTTTCATGTACTTATGTCGGCATTGTGCCTTTTGTATTTAATTCCGATGAAATTTCTGTGTTTCATCGCGAATAAGAAGGTCATAGGAATACAGTAAACCTGATGTGAAGCATCGGAATCTATAACTAGTGTCACAGGAATGGTTCAAAACATAGACAGTAAGAAGGGTCAGTTTTCTTGTACTTAAGTTGGCATTGTGCCTTTTCTATTTAATTCCGATGAAATTTCTGCGTTTCATTGTCAATAAGAAGGTCAGAGGGATACAGTAAACCTGAAGTGGAGCATCGGAATCTATAACTAATGTCACAGGAATGGTTCAAAACATAGACAGTAAGAAGAGTCAGTTTTCTTGTACTTAAGTCGGCATTGTGCCATTTGTATTTAATTCCGATGCAATTTCTGTGTTTCATCGTCAATAAGAAGGTCGGAGGGATACAGTAAACCTGAAGTGAAGCATCGGAAACTATAACTAGTGTCACAGGAATGGTTCAAAATATAGACAGTAAGAAGAATCAGTTTTCTTGTACTTAAGTAGGCATTGTGCCTTTTCTATTGAATTCCGATGCAATTTCTGTGTTTCGTCGTCAACAAGAAGGTCAGAGGGATACAGTAAACCTGAAGTGAAGCATCGGAATCTATAACTAGTGTCACAGGAATGGTTCAAATCATAGACAGTAAGAAGAGTCAGTTTTCTTGTACTTAAGTCGGCATTGTGCCTATTCTATTTAATTCCGATGCAATTTCGGTGTTTCATCGTCAATAAGAAGGTCAGAGGGATACAGTAAACCTGAAGTGAAGCATCGGAATCTATAACTAGTGTCACAGGAATGGTTCAAAACATAGACAGTAAGAAGAGTCAGTTTACTTGTACTTAAGTCGGCATTGTGCCTTTTGTATTTAATTCCGATGCAATTTCTGTGTTTCATCGTCAATATGATGGTCAGAGGGATACAGTAAACCTGAGGTGAAGCATCGGAATCTATAACTAGTGTCACAGGAATGGTTCAAAACATAGACAGTAAGATGAATCAGTTTTCTTGTACTTAAGTCGGCATTGTGATTTTTGTATTTAATTCCGATGCAATTTCTGTGTTTCATTGTCAATAAGAAGGTCAGAGGGATACAATAACCCTGAAGTGAAGCATCGGAATCTATAACTAGTGTCAGAGGAATGGTTCAAAACATAGACAGCAAGAAGAGTCAGTCTTCCTGTACTTAAGTCGGCATTGTGCCTTTTGTATTTAATTCCGATGCAATTTCTGTGTTTCATCACCATTATGAAGGTCAGAAAGATACAGTAAACCTGAGGTGAAGCATCGGAATCTATAACTAGTGTCACAGGAATGGTTCAAAACATAGACAGTAAGATGAGTCAGTTTTCTTGTACTTAAGTCGTCATTGTGATTTTTGTATTTAATTCCGATGCAATATCTGTGTTTCATTGTCAATAAGAAGGTCAGAGGGATACAATAAACCTGAAGTTAAGCATCGGAATCTATAACTAGTGTCACAGGGATGGTTCAAAACATAGGCAGTAAGAAGAGCCAGTTTTCTCGTACCTAAGTCGACATTGTGCCTTTTGTATAGAATTCCAATGCAATTTCTGTGTTTCATCGTCAATAAGAAGATCAGAGGGATTCAGTAAACCTGAAGTGAAGCATCGGAATCTATAACTAGTGTCACAGGAATGGTTCAAAACATATACCGTAAGAAGAGTCAGTTTTCTTGTACTTAAGTCGGCATTGTGCCTTTTGTATAGAATTCCGATCCAATTTCTGTGTTTCATTGTCAATAAGAAGGTCAGAGGGATACAGTAAACCTGAAGTGAAGCATCGGAATCTATAACTAGTGTCACAGGAATGGTTCAAAACATAGACAGTAAGAAGAATCAGTTTTCTTGTACTTAAGTAGGCATTGTGCCTTTTCTATTGAATTCCGATGCAATTTCTGTGTTTCGTCGTCAATAAGAAGGTCAGAGGGATACAGTAAACCTGAAGTGAAGCATCGGAATCTATAACTAGTGTCACAGGAATGGTTCAAATCATAGACAGTAAGAAGAGTCAGTTTTCTTGTACTTAAGTCGGCATTGAGCCTATTCTATTTAATTCCGATGCAATTTCGGTGTTTCATCGTCAATATGATGGTCAGAGGGTTACAGTAAACCTGAGGTGAAGCATCGGAATCTATAACTAGTGTCACAGGAATGGTTCAAAACATAGACAGTAAGATGAATCAATTTTCTTGTACTTAAGTCGGCATTGTGATTTTTGTATTTAATTCCGATGCAATTTCTGTGTTTCATTGTCAATAAGAAGGTCAGAGGGATACAATAACCCTGAAGTGAAGCATCGGAATTTATAACTAGTGTCAGAGGAATGGTTCAAAACATAGACAGTAAGAAGACCCAGATTTCTTGTACCTAAGTCGCCATTGTGCCTTTTGTATAGAATTCCGATGCAATTTCTGTGTTTCATCGTCAATAAGAAGATCAGAGGGATACAGTAAACCTGAAGTGAAGCATCGGAATCTATAACTAGTGTCACAGGAACGGTTCAAAACATAGACAGTAAGAAGAGTCAGTCTTCTTGTACTTAAGTCGGCATTGTTCCTATTGCATTTAATTCCGATGCAATTTCTGTGTTTCATCGTCAATATGAAAGTCAGAGGGATACAGTAAACCTGAAGTGAAGCATCGGAATCTATAACTAGTGTCACAGGACTGGTTCAAAACATAGACAGTGAGAAGAGTCAATTTTCATGTACTTATGTCGGCATTGTGCCTTTTGTATTTAATTCCGATGAAATTTCTGTGTTTCATCGCGAATAAGAAGGTCATAGGAATACAGTAAACCTGATGTGAAGCATCGGAATCTATAACTAGTGTCACAGGAATGGTTCAAAACATAGACAGTAAGAAGGGTCAGTTTTCTTGTACTTAAGTTGGCATTGTGCCTTTTCTATTTAATTCCGATGAAATTTCTGCGTTTCATTGTCAATAAGAAGGTCAGAGGGATACAGTAAACCTGAAGTGGAGCATCGGAATCTATAACTAATGTCACAGGAATGGTTCAAAACATAGACAGTAAGAAGAGTCAGTTTTCTTGTACTTAAGTCGGCATTGTGCCATTTGTATTTAATTCCGATGCAATTTCTGTGTTTCATCGTCAATATGAAGGTCAGAGGGATACAGTAAACCTGAGGTGAAGCATCGGAATCTATGACTAGTGTCACATGAATGGTTCAAACGTAGACAGTAAGAAGAGTCAGTTTACTTGTACTTAAGTCGGCATTGTGCCTTTTGTATTTAATTCCGATGCAATTTCTGTGTTTCATCGTAAATATGAAGGTAAGAGGGATACAGTAAACCTGAGGTGAAGCATCGGAATCTATAACTAGTGTCACAGGAATGGTTCAATACATAGACTGTAAGATGAGTCAGTTTTCTTGTACTTAAGTCGGCATTGTGATTTTTGTATTTAATTCCGATGCAATTTCTGTGTTTCATTATCAATAAGAAGGCCAGAGGGATACAATAAACCTGAAATGAAGCATCGGAATCTTTAACTAGTGGCAGAGGAATGGTTCAAAACATAGACAGTAAGAAGAGCCAGTTTTCTTGTACCTAAGTCGGCATTGTGCCTTTTGTATAGAATTCCGATGCAATTTCTGTGTTTCATCGTCAATAAGAAGAACAGAGGGATACAGTAAACCTGAAGTGAAGCATCGGAATCTATAACTAGTGTCACAGGAATGGTTCAAACATAGACAGTAAGAAGAGTCAGTTTTCTTGTGCTTAAGTCGGCATTGTGCCTTTTGTATAGAATTCCGATGCAATTTCTGTGTTTCATCGTCAATAAGAAGGTCAGAGGGATACAGTAAACCTGAAGTGAAGCATCGGAATCTATAACTAGAGTCACAGGAATGGTTCTAAACATAGACAGTAAGAAGAGTCAGTTTTCTTGTACTTAAGTCGGCATTGCGCGTTTTCTATTTAATTCCGATGGAATTTCTGTGTTTCATCGTCAATAAGAAGGTCAGAGGGATACAGTAAACCTGAAGTGAAGCATCGGAATTTATAACTAGTGTCACAGGAACGGTTCAAAACATAGACAGTAAGAAGAGTCAGTCTTCTTGTACTTAAGTCGGCATTGTTCCTATTGCATTTAATTAGGATGCAATTTCTGTGTTTCATCGTCAATAAGAAAGTCAGAGGGATACAGTAAACCTGAAGTGAAGCATCGGAATCTATAACTAGTGTCACAGGAATGGTTCAAAACATAGACAGTGAGAAGAGTCTGTTTTCTTGTACTTACGTCGGGATTGTGCCTTTTGTATTTAATTCTGATGCAATATCTGTGTCTCATCGTCAACAATAAGGTCAGAGGGATACAGTAAACCTGAAGTGAAGCATCGGAATCTATTACTAGTGTCACAGGATTGGTTCAAATCAAAGACAGTAAGAAGAGTCAATTTTCATGTACTTATGTCGGCATTGTGCCTTTTGTATTTAATTCCGATGAAATTTCTGTGTTTCATCGCGAATAAGAAGGTCATAGGAATACAGTAAACCTGATGTGAAGCATCGGAATCTATAACTAGTGTCACAGGAATGGTTCAAAACATAGACAGTAAGAAGGGTCAGTTTTCTTGTACTTAAGTTGGCATTGTGCCTTTTCTATTTAATTCCGATGAAATTTCTGCGTTTCATTGTCAATAAGAAGGTCAGAGGTATACAGTAAACCTGAAGTGGAGCATCGGAATCTATAACTAATGTCACAGGAATGGTTCAAAACATAGACAGTAAGAAGAGTCAGTTTTCTTGTACTTAAGTCGGCATTGTGCCATTTGTATTTAATTCCGATGCAATTTCTGTGTTTCATCGTCAATATGAAGGTCAGAGGGATACAGTAAACCTGAGGTGAAGCATCGGAATCTATAACTAGTGTCACATGAATGGTTCAAACGTAGACAGTAAGAAGAGTCAGTTTACTTGTAATTAAGTCGGCATTGTGCCTTTTGTATTTAATTACGATGCAATTTCTGTGTTTCATCGTCAATATGAAGGTCAGAGGGATACAGTAAACCTGAGGTGAAGCATCGGAATCTATAACTAGTGTCACAGGAATGGTTCAATACATAGACAGTAAGATGACTCAGTTTTCTTGTACTTAAGTTGGCATTGTGATTTTTGTATTTAATTCCGTTGCAATTTCTGTGTTTCATTATCAATAAGAAGGCCAGAGGGAGACAATAAACCTGAAATGTAGCATCGGAATCTTTAACTAGTGTCAGAGGAATGGTTCAAAACATAGACAGTAAGAAGAGCCAGTTTTCTTGTACCTAAGTCGGCATTGTGCCTTTTGTATAGAATTCCGATGCAATTTCTGTGTTTCATCGTCAATAAGAAGAACAGAGGGATACAGTAAACCTGAAGTGAAGCATCGGAATCTATAACTAGTGTCACAGGAATGGTTCAAAACATAGACAGTAAGAAGAGTCAGTTTTCTTGTACTTAAGTCGGCATTGTGCATTTTGTATAGAATTCCGATGCAATTTCTGTGTTTCATCGTCAATACGAAGGTCAGAGGGATACAGTAAACCTGAAGTGAAGCATCGAAATCTATAACTAGTGTCACAGGAATGGTTCAAAACATAGAAAGTAAGAAGAGTCAGTTTTTTTGTACCTAAGTCGGCATTGTGCCTTTTGTATTTAATTCCGATGGTATTTCTGTGTTTCATCGTCAATAAGAAGGTCAGAAGGATACAGTAAACCTGATGTGAAGCATCGGAATCTATAACTAGTGTCACAGGAATGGTTCAAACATAGACAGTAAGAAGAGTCGGTTTTCTTGTACTTAGGTCTGCATTGTGCCCTTTGTATTTAATTCCGATGCAATTTCTGTGTTTAATCATCAATAAGAAGGTCAAAGGGATACAGTAAACCTGAAGTGAAGCATCGGAATCAATAACTAGTGTCACAGGAATGGTTCAAAACATAGACAGTAAGAAAAATCAGTTTTCTTGTACTTAAGTAGGCATTGTGCCTTTTCTATTAAATTCCGATGCAATTTCTGTGTTTCGTCGTCAATAAGAAGGTCAGAGGGATACAGTAAAACAGAAGTGAAGCATCGGAATCTATAACTAGTGTCACAGGAATGGTTCAAATCACAGACAGTAAGAAGAGTCAGTTTTCTTGTACTTAAGTCGGCATTGTGCCTTTTCTATTTAATTCCGATGCAATTTCTGTGTTTCATCGTCAATAAGAAGGTCAGAGGGATACAGTAAACCTGTAGTGAAGCATCGGAATCTGTAACTAGATTCACAGGAATGGTTCAAAACATAGACAGTAAGAAGAGTCAGTTTACCTGTACTTAAGTCGGCATTGTGCCTTTTGTATTTAATTCCGATGCAATTTCTGTGTTTCATCGTCAATATGACGGTCAGAGGGATACAGTAAAAATGAGGTCAAGCATCGGAATTTATAACTAGTGTCACAGGAATGGTTCAAAACATAGACAGTAAGATGAGTCAGTTTTCTTGTACTTAAGTCGGCATTGTGATTTTTGTATTTAATTCCGATGCAATTTCTGTGTTTCATTGTCAATAAGAAGGTCAGAGGGATACAATAAACCTAAAGTGAAGCATCGGAATCTATAACTAGTGTCAGAGGAATGGTTCAAAACATAGACAGTAAGAAGAGACAGGTTTCTTGTACCTAAGTCGGCATTGTGCCTTTTGTATAGAATTCCGATACAATTTCTGTGTCTCATCGTCAATAAGAAGGTCAGAGGGATACAGTAAACCTGAAGTGAAGCGTCGGAATCTATAACTAGTGTCACAGGAATGGTTCAAACATAGACAGTAAGAAGAGTCGGTTTTCTTGTACTTAGGTCGGCATTGTGCCCTATGTATTTAATTCCGATACAATTTCTGTGTTTCATCGTCAATAAGCAGGTCAGAGGGATACAGTAAACTTGAAGTGAAGCATCGGAATCTATAACTAGTGTCACAGGAATGGTTCAAAACATAGACAGTAAGAAGAATCAGTTTTCTTGTACATAAGTAGGCATTGTGCCTTTTCTATTGAATTCCGATGCAATTTCTGTGTTTCGTCGTCAATACGAACGTCAGAGGGATACA
This sequence comes from Schistocerca americana, assembly GCF_021461395.2. Taxonomy (NCBI): domain Eukaryota; kingdom Metazoa; phylum Arthropoda; class Insecta; order Orthoptera; family Acrididae; genus Schistocerca; species Schistocerca americana. The sequence continues at coordinate 645,674,999 of NC_060124.1, forward strand.
GTAAACCTGAAGTGAAGCATCGGAATCTATATCTAGTATCACAGGAATGTTTCAAATCATAGACAGTAAGAAGAGTCAGTTTTCTTGTACTTAAGTCGGCATTGTGCCTTTTGCATAGAATTCCGATGCAATTTCTGTGTTTCATCGTCAATAAGAAGGTCAATGGGATACAGTAAACCTGAAGTGAAGCATCGGAATCTATAACTTGTGTTACAGGAGTGGTTCAAAACATAGACAGTAAGAAGAGTCAGTTTTCCTGTTCTTAAGTCGGCATTGTGCGTTTTGTATTTAATTCCGATGCAATTTCTGTGTTTCATCGTCAATAAGAAGGTCAGAGGGATACAGTTAACCGGAAGTGAAGCATCGGAATCTATAATTAGTGTCACAGGAATGGTTCAAAAGATAGACAGTAAGAAGAGTCAGTTTTCTTGTACTTAAGTCGGCATTGTGCCTTTTGTATAGAATTCCGATGCAATTTCTGTGTTTCATCGTCAATAAAAAGGTCAGAGGGATACAGTAAACCTGAAGTGAAGTATCGGAATCTATAACTAGTGTCACAGGAATGGTTCAAAACATAGACAGTAAGAAGAGTCAGTTTTCTTGTACTTAAGTCGGCATTGTGCCTTTTGTATAGAATTCCGATGCAATTTCTGTGTTTCATCGTCAATAAGAAGGTCAGAGGGATACAGTAAACCTGAAGTGAAGCATCGAAATCTATAACTAGTGTCACAGGAATGGTTCAAAACATAGAAAGTAAGAAGAGTCAGTTTTCTTGTACCTAAGTCGGCATTGTGCCTTTTGTATTTAATTCCGATGGAATTTCCATGTTTCATCGTCAATAAGAAGGTCAGAGGGATACAGTAAACCTCATGTGAAGCATCGGGATCTATAACTAGTGTCACAGGAATGGTTCAAACATAGACAGTAAGAAGAGTCTGTTTTCTTGTACTTAGGTCGGCATTGTGCCCTTTGTATTTAATTCCGATGCAATTTCTATGTTTCATCGTCAATAAGAAGGTCGGAGGGATACAGTAAACCTGAAGTGAAGCATCGGAATCTATAACTAGTGTCACAGGAATGGTTCAAAACATAGACAGTAAGAAGAATCAGTTTACTTGTACTTAAGTAGGCATTGTGCCTTTTCCATTGAATTCCGATGCAATATCTGTGTTTCATCGTCAATAAGAAGGTCAGAGGGATACAGTAAAAATGAGGTGAAGCATCGGAATCTATAACTAGTGTCACAGGAATGGTTCAAAACATAGACAGTAAGATGAGTCAGTTTTCTTGTACTTAAGTCGGCATTGTGATTTTTGTATTTAATTCCGATGCAATTTCTGTGTTTCATTGTCAATAAGAAGGTCAGAGGGATACAATAAACCTGAAGTGAAGCATCGGAATCTATAACTAGTGTCAGAGGAATGGTTCAAGACATAGACAGTAAGAAGAGACAGGTTTCTTGTACCTAAGTCGGCATTGTGCCTTTTGTATAGAATTCCGATGCAATTTCTGTGTTTCATCGTCAATAAGAAGGTCAGAGGGATACAGTAAAAATGAGGTGAAGCATCGGAATCTATAACTAGTGTCACAGGAATGGTTCAAAACATAGACAGTAAGATGAGTCAGTTTTCTTGTACTTAAGTCGGCATTGTGATTTTTGTATTTAATTCCGATGCAATTTCTGTGTTTCATTGTCAATAAGAAGGTCAGAGGGATACAATAAACCTGAAGTGAAGCATCGGAATCTATAACTAGTGTCAGAGGAATGGTTCAAGACATAGACAGTGAGAAGAGACAGGTTTCTTGTAAATAAGTCGGCATTGTGCCTTTTGTATAGAATTCCGATGCAATTTCTGTGTTTCATCGTCAATAGGAAGATCAGAGGGATACAGTAAACCTGAAGTGAAGCATCGGAATCTATAACTAGTGTCACAGGAATGGTTCAAAACATAGACAGTAGAAAGAGTCAGTTTTCTTGTACTTAAGTCGGCATTGTGCCTTTTGTATAGAATTCCGATGCAATTTATGTGTTTCATCGTCAATAAGAAGGTCAGAGGGATACAGTAAACCTGAAGTGAAGCATCGAAATCTATAACTAGTGTCACAGGAATGGTTCAAAACATAGAAAGTAAGAAGAGTCAGTTTTCTTATACCTAAGTCGGCATTGTGCCTTTTGTATTTAATTCCGATGGAATTTCTGTGTTTCATCGTCAATAAGAAGGTCAGAGGGATACAGTAAACCTGAAGTGAAGCATCGGAATCTATAACTAGTGTCACAGGAATGGTTCAAACATAGACAGTAAGAAGAGTCGGTTTTCTTGTACTTAGGTCGGCATTGTGCCCTTTTTATTTAATTCCGGTGCAATTTCTGTGTTTCATCGTCAATAAGAAGGTCGGAGGGATACAGTAAACCTGAAGTGAAGCATCGGAATCTATAACTTGTGTCACAGGAGTGGTTCAAAACATAAACAGTAAAAAGAATCAGTTTTCTTGTACTTAAGTAGGCATTGTGCCTTTTCTATTGAATTCCGATGCAATTTCTGTGTTTCGTCGTCAATAAGAAGGTGAGAGGGATACAGTAAACCTGAAGTGAAGCATCGGAACCTATAACTAGTGTCACAGGAATGGTTCAAATCATAGACAGTAAGAAGAGTCAGTTTTCTTGTACTTAAGTCGGCATTGTGCCTTTTCTATTTAATTCCGATGCAATTTCTGTGTTTCATCGTCAATAAGAAGGTCAATGGGATACAGTAAACCTGAAGTGAAGCATCGGAATCTATAACTTGTGTCACAGGAGTGGTTCAAAACAGAGACAGCAAGAAGAGTCAGTTTTCCTGTTCTTAAGTCGGCATTGTGCGTTTTGTATTTAATTCCGATGCAAATTCTGTGTTTCATCGTCAATAAGAAGGGCAGAGGGATACAGTAAACCGGAAGTGAAGCATCGGAATCTATAAATAGTATCACAGGAATGGTTCAAAACATAGAAAGTAAGAAGAGTCAGTTTTCTTGTACCTAAGTCGGCATTGTGCCTTTTCTATTTAATTCCGATGCAATTTCTGTGTTTCATCGTCAATAAGAAGGTCAATGGGATACAGTAAACCTGAAGTGAAGCATCGGAATCTATAACTTGTGTCACAGGAGTGGTTCAAAACATAGACAGTAAGAAGAGTCAGTTTTCCTGTTCTTAAGTCGGCATTGTGCGTTTTGTATTTAATTCTGATGCAATTTCTGTGTTTCATCGTCAATAAAAAGTCAGAGGGATACATTAAACTTGAAGTGAAGCATCGGAATCTATAACTAGTGTCACAGGAATGGTTCAAAACATAGACAGTAAGAAGAGTCAGTTTTCTTGTACTTAAGTCGGCATTGTGCCTTTCGTATTTAATTCCGATGCAATTTCTGTGTCTCGTCGTCAATACGAAGGTCACAGGGATACAGTAAATCTGTAGTGAAGCATCAGAATCTGTAACTAATGTCACAGGAATGTTTCAAATCATAGACAGTAAGAAGAGTCAGTTTTCTTGTACTTAAGTCGGCATTGTGCCTTTTCTATTTAATTCCGATGCAATTTCTGTGTTTCATCGTCAATAAGAAGGTCAATGGGATACAGTAAACCTGAAGTGAAGCATCGGAATCTATAACTTGTGTCACAGGAGTGGTTCAAAACATAGACAGTAAGAAGAGTCAGTTTTCCTGTTCTTAAGTCGGCATTGTGCGTTTTGTATTTAATTCTGATGCAATTTCTGTGTTTCATCGTCAATAAGAAGGTCAGAGGGATACAGTAAACCGGAAGTGAAGCATCGGAATCTAAAACTAGTGTCACAGGAATGGTTCAAAAGATAGACAGTAAGAAGAGTCAGTTTTCTTGTACTTAAGTCGGCATTGTGCCTTTTGTATAGAATTCCGATGCAATTTCTGTGTTTCATCGTCAATAAAAAGATCAGAGGGATACAGTAAACCTGAAGTGAAGCATCGGAATCTGTAACTAGTGTCACAGGAATGGTTCAAAACATAGACAGTAAGAAGAGTCAGTTTTCTTGTACTTAAGTCGGCATTGTGCCTTTTGTATAGAATTCCGGTACAATATCTGTGTTTCATCGTCAATAAGAAGGTCAGAGGGATACAGTAAACCTGAAGTGAAGCATCGAAATCTATAACTATTGTCACAGGAATGGTTCAAAACATAGAAAGTAAGAAGAGTCAGTTTTCTTGTACCTACGTCGGCATTGTGCCTTTTGTATTTAATTCCGATGGAATTTCCATGTTTCATCGTCAATAAGAAGGTCAGAGGGATACAGTAAACCTGACGTGAAGGATCGGAATCTATAACTAGTGTCACAGGAATGATTCAAACATAGACAGTAAGAAGAGTCGGTTTTCTTGTACTTAGGTCGGCATTGTGCCCTTTGTATTTAATTCCGATACAATTTCTGTGTTTCATCGTCAATAAGCAGGTCGGAGGGATACAGTAAACTTGAAGTGAAGCATCGGAATCTATAACTAGTGTCACAGGAATGGTTCAAAACATAGACAGTAAGAAGAATCAGTTTTCTTGTACATAAGTAGGCATTGTGCCTTTTCTATTGAATTCCGATGCAATTTCTGTGTTTCGTCGTCAATACGAACGTCAGAGGGATACAGTAAACCTGAAGTGAAGCATCGGAATCTATATCTAGTGTCACAGGAATGTTTCAAATCATAGACAGTAAGAAGAGTCAGTTTTCTTGTACTTAAGTCGGCATTGTGCCTTTTCTACTTAATTCCGATGCAATTTCTGTGTTTCATCGTCAATAAGAAGGTCAATGGGATACAGTAAACCTGAAGTGAAGCATCGGAATCTATAACTTGTGTCACAGGAGTGGTTCAAAACATAGACAGTAAGAAGAGTCAGTTTTCCTGTTCTTAAGTCGGCATTGTGCGTTTTGTATTTAATTCTGATGCAATTTCTGTGTTTCATCGTCAATAAGAAGGTCAGAGGGATACAGTAAACCGGAAGTGAAGCATCGGAATCTATAACTAGTGTCACAGGAATGGTTCAAAACATAGACAGTAAGAAGAGTCAGTTTTCCTGTTCTTAAGTCGGCATTGTGCGTTTTGTATTTAATTCTGATGCAATTTCTGTGTTTCATCGTCAATAAGAAGGTCAGAGGGATACAGTAAACCTGAAGTGAAGCATCGGAATCTATAACTAGTGTCACAGGAATGGTTCAAAACACAGACAGTAAGAAGAATCAGTTTACTTGTACATAAGTAGGCATTGTGCCTTTTCCATTGAATTCCGATGCAATTTCTATGTTTCATCGTCAATAAGAAGGTCAGAGGGATACAGTAAAAATGAGGTGAAGCATCGGAATCTATAACTAGTGTCACAGGAATGGTTCAAAACATAGACAGTAAGATGAGTCAGTTTTCTTGTACTTAAGTCGGCATTGTGATTTTTGTATTTAATTCCGATGCAATTTCTGTGTTTCATTGTCAATAAGAAGATCAGAGGGATACAGTAAACCTGAAGTGAAGCATCGGAATCTATAACTAGTGTCACAGGAATGGTTCAAAACATAGACAGTAAGAAGAGTCAGTTTTCTTGTACTTAAGTCGGCATTGTGCCTTTTGTATAGAATTCCGATGCAATTTCTGTGTTCCATCGTCAATAAGAAGGTCAGAGGGATACAGTAAACCTGAAGTGAAGCATCGAAATCTATAACTAGTGTCACAGGAATGGTTCAAAACATAGAAAGTAAGAAGAGTCAGTTTTCTTGTACCTAAGTCGGCATTGTGCCTTTTGTATTTAATTCCGATGGAATTTCTGTGTTTCATCGTCAATAAGAAGGTCAGAGGGATACAGTAAACCTGAAGTGAAGCATCGAAATCTATAACTAGTGTCACAGGAATGGTTCAAAACATAGAAAGTAAGAAGAGTCAGTTTTCTTGTACCTAAGTCGGCATTGTGCCTTTTTTTATTTAATTCCGATGGAATTTCTGTGTTTCATCGTCAATAAGAAGGTCAGAGGGATACAGTAAACCTGAAGTGAAGCATCGGAATCTATAACTAGTGTCTCAGGAATGGTTCAAACATAGACAGTAAGAAGAGTCGGTTTTCTTGTACTTAGGTCGGCATTGTGCCCTTTTTATTTAATTCCGGTGCAATTTCTGTGTTTCATCGTCAATAAAAAGGTCGGAGGGATACAGTAAACTTGAAGTGAAGCATCGGAATCTATAACTAGTGTCACAGGAATGGTTCAAAACATAGACAGTAAGAAGAATCAGTTTTCTTGTACTTAAGTAGGCATTGTGCCTTTTCTATTGAATTCCGATGCAATTTCTGTGTTTCGTCGTCAATAAGAAGGTCAGAGGGATACAGTAAACCTGAAGTGAAGCATCGGAACCTATAACTAGTGTCACAGGAATGGTTCAAATCATAGACAGTAAGAAGAGTCAGTTTTCTTGTACGTAAGTCGGCATTGTGCCTTTTCTATTTAATTCCGATGCAATTTCTGTGTTTCATCGTCAATAAGAAGGTCAATGGGATACAGTAAACCTGAAGTGAAGCATCGGAATCAATAACTTGTGTCACAGGAGTGGTTCAAAACAGAGACAGTAAGAAGAGTCAGTTTTCCTGTTCTTAAGTCGGCATTGTGCGTTTTGTGTTTAATTCCGATGCAAATTCTGTGTTTCATCGTCAATAAGAAGGTCAGAGGGATACCGTAAACCGGAAGTGAAGCATCGGAATCTATAACTAGTGTCACAGGAATGGTTCAAAAGATAGACAGTAAGAAGAGTCAGTTTTCTTGTACTTAAGTCGGCATTGTGCCTTTTGTATAGAATTCCGATGCAATTTCTGTGTTTCATCGTCAATAAGAAGGTCAGAGGGATACAGTAAACCTGAAGTGAAGCATCGAAATCTATAACTAGTGTCACAGGAATGGTTCAAAACATAGAAAGTAAGAAGAGTCAGTTTTCTTGTACCTAAGTCGCCATTGTGCCTTTTGTATTTAATTCCGATGGAATTTCTGTGTTTCATCGTCAATACGAAGGTCAGAGGGATACAGTAAACCTGAAGTGAAGCATCGGAATCTATAACTAGTGTCTCAGGAATGGTTCAAACATAGACAGTAAGATGAGTCAGTTTTCTTGTACTTAAGTCGGCATTGTAATTTTGTATTTAATTCCGATGCAATTTCTGTGTTTCGTCGTCAATAAGAAGGTCAGAGGGATACAGTAAACCTGAAGTGAAGCATCGGAATCTATAACTAGTGTCACAGGAATGGTTTAAACATAGACAGTAAGAAGAGTCGGTTTTCTTGTACTTAGGTCGGCATTGTGCATTTCGTATTTAATTCCGATGCAATTTCTGTGTCTCATCGTCAATAAGAAGGTCACAGGGATACAGTAAACCTGTAGTGAAGCATCAGAATCTGTAACTAATGTCACAGGACTGGTTCAAAACATAGACAGTAAGAAGAGTCAGTTTTCTTGTACTTAATTCGGCATTGTGCGTTTTGTATTTAATTCCGTTGGAATTTCTGTGTTTCATCGTCAATAAGAAGGTCAGAGGGATACAGTAAACCTGATGTGAAGCATCGGAATCTATAACTAGTGTCACAGGAATGGTTCAAACATAGACAGTAAGAAGAGTCGGTTTTCTTGTACTTTGGTCGGCAATGTGCCCTTTGTATGTAATTCCGATGCAATTTCTGTGTTTCATCGTCAATAAGAAGGTCGGAGGGATACAGTAAACCTGAAGTGAAGCATCGGAATCTATAACTAGTGTCACAGGAATGGTTCAAAACATAGACAGGAAGAAGAATCAGTTTTAGTGTACTTAAGTAGGCATTGTGCCTTTTCTATTGAATTCCGATGCAATTTCTGTGTTTCGTCGTCAATAAGAAGGTCAGAGGGATACAGTAAACCTGAAGTGAAGCATCGGAATCTATAACTAGTGTCACAGGAATGGTTCAAATCATAGACAGTAAGAAGAGTTGGTTTTCTTGTACTTAAGTCGGCATTGTGCCTTTTCTATTTAATTCCGATGCAATTTCTGTGTTTCATCGTCAATAAGAAGGTCAGAGGGATACAGTAAACCTGAAGTGAACCATCGGAATCTATAACTAGTGTCACAGGAATGGTTCAAAAGATAGACAGTAAGGAGACACAGTTTACATGTACTTAAGTCGGCATTGTGCCTGTTGTATTTAATTCCGATGCAATTTCTGTGTTTCATCGTCAATATGAAGGTCAGAGGGACACAGTAAAAATGAGGTGAAGCATCGGAATCTATAACTAGTGTCACAGGAATGGTTCAAACATAGACAGTACGAAGAGTCGGTTTTCTTGTACTTAGGTCGGCATTGTGCCCTTTGTATTTAATTCCGATGCAATTTCTCTGTTTCATCGTCAATAAGCAGGTCGGAGGGATACAGTAAACTTGAAGTGAAGCATCGGAATCAATAACTAGTGTCACAGGAATGGTTCAAAACATAGACAGTAAGAAGAATCAGTTTTCTTGTACTTAAGTACGCATTGTGCCTTTTGTATAGAATTCCGATGCAATTTCTGTGTTTCATCGTCAATAAGAAGATCAGAGGGATATAGTAAACCTGAAGTGAAGCATCGGAATCTATAACTAGTGTCACAGGAATGGTTCAAAACATAGACAGTAAGAAGAGTCAGTTTTCTTGTACTTAAGTCGGCATTGTGCCCTTTGTATAGAATTCCGATGCAATTTCTGTGTTTCATCGTTAACAAGAAGGTCAGAGTGATACAGTAAACCTGAAGTGAAGCATCGAAATCTATAACCAGTGTCACAGGAATGGTTCAAAACATAGAAAGTAAGAAGAGTCAGTTTTCTTGTACCTAAGTCGGCATTGTGCCTTTTGTATTTAATTCCGATGGAATTTCTGTGTTTCATCGTCAATAAGAAGGTCAGAGGGATACAGTAAACCTGAAGTGAAGCATCGGAATCTATAACTAGTGTCACAGGAATGGTTCAAACATAGACAGTAAGAAGAGTCGGTTTTCTTGTACTTAGGTCGGGTTTGTGCCCTTTGTATCTAATTCCGATGCAATTTCTCTGTTTCATCGTCAATAAGAAGGTCGGAGGGATACAGTAAACTTGAAGTGAAGCATCGGAATCTATAACTAGTGTCACAGGAATGGTTCAAAACATAGACAGTAAGAAGAACAGTTTTCTTGTACTTAAGTACGCATTGTGCCTTTTCTATTGAATTCCGATGCAATTTCTGTGTTTCGTCGTCAATAAGAAGGTCAGAGGGATACGGTAAACCTGAAGTGAAGCATCGGAATCTATAACTAGTGTCACAGGAACGGTTCAAAACATAGACAGTAAGAAGAGGCAGTCTTCTTGTACTTAAGTCGGCATTGTTCCTATTGCATTTAATTCCGATGCAATTTCTGTGATTCATCGTCAATAAGAAAGTCAGAGGGATACAGTAAACCTGAAGTGAAGCATCGGAATCTATAACTAGTGTCACAGGAATGGTTCAAAACATAGACAGTAAGAAGAGTCAGTTTTCTTGTACTTAAGTCGGGATTGTGCCATTTGTATTTAATTCTGATGCAATTTCTGTGTCTCATCGTCAACAATAAGGTCAGAGGGATACAGTAATCCTGAAGTGAAGCTTCGGAATCTATTACTAGTGTCACAGGAATGGTTCAAAACAAAGACAGTAAGAAGAGTCAGTTTTCATGTACTTATGTCGGCATTGTGCCTTTTCTATTCAATTCCGATGAAATTTCTGTGTTTCATCGTCAATATGAAAGTCAGAGGGATACAGTAAACCTGAGGTGAAGCATCGGAATCTATAACTAGTGTCACAGGAATGGTTCAATACATAGACAGTAAGATGAGTCAGTTTTCTTGTACTTAAGTCGGCATTGTGATTTTTGTATTTAACTCCGATGCAATTTCTGTGTTTCATTATCAATAAGAAGGTCAGAGGGATACAATAAACCTGAAATGAAGCATCGGAATCTTTAACTAGTGTCAGAGAAATGGTTCAAAACATAGACAGTAATAAGAGCCAGTTTTCTTGTACCTAAGTCGGCATTGTGCCTTTTGTATAGAATTCCGATGCAATTTCTGTGTTTCATCGTCAATAAGAAGATCAGAGGGATACAGTAAACCTGAAGTGAAGCATCGGAATCTATAACTAGTGTCACAGGAATGGTTCAAAACATAGACAGTAAGAAGAGTCAGTTTTCTTGTACTTAAATCGGCATTGTGCCTTTTGTATAGAATTCCGATGCAATTTCTGTGTTTCATCGTCAATAAGAAGGTCAGAGGGATACAGTAAACCTGAAGTGAAGCATCGAAATCTGTAACTAGTGTCACAGGAATGGTTCAAAACATAGAAAGTAAGAAGAGTCAGTTTCCTTGTACCGAAGTCGGCATTGTGCCTTTTGTATTTAATTCCGTTGGAATTTCTGTGTTTCATCGTCAATAAGAAGGTCAGAGGGATACAGTAAACCTGATGTGAAGCATCGGAATCTATAACTAGTGTCACAGGAATGGTTCAAACATAGACAGTAAGAAGAGTCGGTTTTCTTTTACTTAGGTCGGCATTGTGCCCTTTGTATTTAATTCCGATGCAATTTCTGTGTTTCATCGTCAATAAGAAGGTCGGAGGGATACAGTAAACCTGAAGTGAAGCATCGGAATCTATAACTAGTGTCACAGGAATGGTTCAAAACATAGACAGGAAGAAGAATCAGTTTTATTGTACTTAAGTAGGCATTGTGCCTTTTCTATTGTATTCCGATGCAATTTCTGTGTTTCGTCGTCAGTAAGAAGGTCAGAGGGATACAGTAAACCTGAAGTGAAGCATCGGAATCTATAACTAGTGTCACAGGAATGGTTCAAATCATAGACAGTAGGAAGAATCAGTTTTCTTGTACTTAAGTAGGCATTGTGCCTTTTCTATTTAATTCCGATGCAATTTCTGTGTTTCATCGTCAATAAGAAGGTCGGAGGGATACAGTAAACCTGAAGTGAAGCATCGGAATCTATAACTAGTGTCACAGGAATGGTTCAAATCGTAGACAGTAAGAAGAGTCAGTTTACTTGTACTTAAGTCGGCATTGTGCCTTTAGTATTTAATTCCGATACAATTTCTGTGTTTCATCGTCAATAAGAAGGTCAGAGGGATACAGTAAACCTGAAGTGAAGCATCGGAAGCTAAAACTAGTGTCACAGGAATGGTTCAAATCATAGACAGTAAGAAGAGTCAGTTTTCTTGTACTTAATTCGGCATTGTGCGTTTTGTATTTAATTCCGTTGGAATTTCTGTGTTTCATCGTCAATAAGAAGGTCAGAGGGATACAGTAAACCTGAAGTGAAGCATCGGAATCTATAACTAGTGTCACAGGAATGGTTTAAACATAGACAGTAAGAAGAGTCAGTTTTCTTGTACCTAAGTCGGCATTGTGCCTTTTGTATTTAATTCCGATGGAATTTCTGTGTTTCATCGTCAATAAGAAGGTCAGAGGGATACAGTAAACCTGAAGTGAAGCATCGGAATCTATAACTAGTGTCACAGGAATGGTTCAAAACATAGACAGTAAGAAGAGTCAGTTTTCTTGTACTTAAGTCGGCATTGTGCCTTTTGTATAGAATTCCGATGCAATTTCTGTGTTTCATCGTTAACAAGAAGGTCAGAGTGATACAGTAAACCTGAAGTGAAGCATCGAAATCTATAACTAGTGTCACAGGAATGGTTCAAAACATAGAAAGTAAGAAGAGTCAGTTTTCTTGTACCTAAGTCGGCATTGTGCCTTTTGTATTTAATTCCGATGGAATTTCTGTGTTTCATCGTCAATAAGAAGGTCAGAGGGATACAGTAAACCTGAAGTGAAGCATCGGAATCTATAACTAGTGTCACAGGAATGGTTCAAACATAGACAGTACGAAGAGTCGGTTTTCTTGTACTTAGGTCGGCATTGTGCCCTTTGTATTTAATTCCGATGCAATTTCTCTGTTTCATCGTCAATAAGCAGGTCGGAGGGATACAGTAAACTTGAAGTGAAGCATCGGAATCAATAACTAGTGTCACAGGAATGGTTCAAAACATAGACAGTAAGAAGAATCAGTTTTCTTGTACTTAAGTACGCATTGTGCCTTTTGTATAGAATTCCGATGCAATTTCTGTGTTTCATCGTCAATAAGAAGATCAGAGGGATATAGTAAACCTGAAGTGAAGCATCGGAATCTATAACTAGTGTCACAGGAATGGTTCAAAACATAGACAGTAAGAAGAGTCAGTTTTCTTGTACTTAAGTCGGCATTGTGCCCTTTGTATAGAATTCCGATGCAATTTCTGTGTTTCATCGTTAACAAGAAGGTCAGAGTGATACAGTAAACCTGAAGTGAAGCATCGAAATCTATAACCAGTGTCACAGGAATGGTTCAAAACATAGAAAGTAAGAAGAGTCAGTTTTCTTGTACCTAAGTCGGCATTGTGCCTTTTGTATTTAATTCCGATGGAATTTCTGTGTTTCATCGTCAATAAGAAGGTCAGAGGGATACAGTAAACCTGAAGTGAAGCATCGGAATCTATAACTAGTGTCACAGGAATGGTTCAAACATAGACAGTAAGAAGAGTCGGTTTTCTTGTACTTAGGTCGGGTTTGTGCCCTTTGTATCTAATTCCGATGCAATTTCTCTGTTTCATCGTCAATAAGAAGGTCGGAGGGATACAGTAAACTTGAAGTGAAGCATCGGAATCTATAACTAGTGTCACAGGAATGGTTCAAAACATAGACAGTAAGAAGAACAGTTTTCTTGTACTTAAGTACGCATTGTGCCTTTTCTATTGAATTCCGATGCAATTTCTGTGTTTCGTCGTCAATAAGAAGGTCAGAGGGATACGGTAAACCTGAAGTGAAGCATCGGAATCTATAACTAGTGTCACAGGAACGGTTCAAAACATAGACAGTAAGAAGAGGCAGTCTTCTTGTACTTAAGTCGGCATTGTTCCTATTGCATTTAATTCCGATGCAATTTCTGTGATTCATCGTCAATAAGAAAGTCAGAGGGATACAGTAAACCTGAAGTGAAGCATCGGAATCTATAACTAGTGTCACAGGAATGGTTCAAAACATAGACAGTAAGAAGAGTCAGTTTTCTTGTACTTAAGTCGGGATTGTGCCATTTGTATTTAATTCTGATGCAATTTCTGTGTCTCATCGTCAACAATAAGGTCAGAGGGATACAGTAATCCTGAAGTGAAGCTTCGGAATCTATTACTAGTGTCACAGGAATGGTTCAAAACAAAGACAGTAAGAAGAGTCAGTTTTCATGTACTTATGTCGGCATTGTGCCTTTTCTATTCAATTCCGATGAAATTTCTGTGTTTCATCGTCAATATGAAAGTCAGAGGGATACAGTAAACCTGAGGTGAAGCATCGGAATCTATAACTAGTGTCACAGGAATGGTTCAATACATAGACAGTAAGATGAGTCAGTTTTCTTGTACTTAAGTCGGCATTGTGATTTTTGTATTTAACTCCGATGCAATTTCTGTGTTTCATTATCAATAAGAAGGTCAGAGGGATACAATAAACCTGAAATGAAGCATCGGAATCTTTAACTAGTGTCAGAGAAATGGTTCAAAACATAGACAGTAATAAGAGCCAGTTTTCTTGTACCTAAGTCGGCATTGTGCCTTTTGTATAGAATTCCGATGCAATTTCTGTGTTTCATCGTCAATAAGAAGATCAGAGGGATACAGTAAACCTGAAGTGAAGCATCGGAATCTATAACTAGTGTCACAGGAATGGTTCAAAACATAGACAGTAAGAAGAGTCAGTTTTCTTGTACTTAAATCGGCATTGTGCCTTTTGTATAGAATTCCGATGCAATTTCTGTGTTTCATCGTCAATAAGAAGGTCAGAGGGATACAGTAAACCTGAAGTGAAGCATCGAAATCTGTAACTAGTGTCACAGGAATGGTTCAAAACATAGAAAGTAAGAAGAGTCAGTTTCCTTGTACCGAAGTCGGCATTGTGCCTTTTGTATTTAATTCCGTTGGAATTTCTGTGTTTCATCGTCAATAAGAAGGTCAGAGGGATACAGTAAACCTGATGTGAAGCATCGGAATCTATAACTAGTGTCACAGGAATGGTTCAAACATAGACAGTAAGAAGAGTCGGTTTTCTTTTACTTAGGTCGGCATTGTGCCCTTTGTATTTAATTCCGATGCAATTTCTGTGTTTCATCGTCAATAAGAAGGTCGGAGGGATACAGTAAACCTGAAGTGAAGCATCGGAATCTATAACTAGTGTCACAGGAATGGTTCAAAACATAGACAGGAAGAAGAATCAGTTTTATTGTACTTAAGTAGGCATTGTGCCTTTTCTATTGTATTCCGATGCAATTTCTGTGTTTCGTCGTCAGTAAGAAGGTCAGAGGGATACAGTAAACCTGAAGTGAAGCATCGGAATCTATAACTAGTGTCACAGGAATGGTTCAAATCATAGACAGTAGGAAGAATCAGTTTTCTTGTACTTAAGTAGGCATTGTGCCTTTTCTATTTAATTCCGATGCAATTTCTGTGTTTCATCGTCAATAAGAAGGTCGGAGGGATACAGTAAACCTGAAGTGAAGCATCGGAATCTATAACTAGTGTCACAGGAATGGTTCAAATCGTAGACAGTAAGAAGAGTCAGTTTACTTGTACTTAAGTCGGCATTGTGCCTTTAGTATTTAATTCCGATACAATTTCTGTGTTTCATCGTCAATAAGAAGGTCAGAGGGATACAGTAAACCTGAAGTGAAGCATCGGAAGCTAAAACTAGTGTCACAGGAATGGTTCAAATCATAGACAGTAAGAAGAATCAGTTTTCTTGTACTTAAGTAGGCATTGTGCCTTTGCTATTTAATTCCGATGCAATTTCTGTGTTTCATCGTCAATAAGAAGGTCAGAGGGATACAGTAAACCTGAAGTGAAGCATCGAAATCTATAGCTAGTGTCACAGGAATGGTTCAAAACATAGAAAGTAAGAAGAGTCAGTTTTCTTGTACCTAAGTCGGCATTGTGCCTTTTGTATTTAATTCCGTTGGAATTTCTGTGTTTCATCGTCAATAAGAAGGTCACAGGGATACAGTAAACCTGATGTGAAGCATCGGAATCTATAACTAGTGTCACAGGAATGGTTCAAACATAGACAGTAAGAAGAGTCGGTTTTCTTGTACTTAGGTCGGCATTGTGCCCTTTGTATTTAATTCCGATGCAATTTCTGTGTTTCATCGTCAATAAGAAGGTCGGAGGGATACAGTAAACCTGAAGTGAAGCATCGGAATCTATAACTAGTGTCACAGGAATGGTTCGAAACATAGACAGGAAGAAGAATCAGTTTTATTGTACTTAAGTAGGCATTGTGCCTTTTCTATTGAATTCCGATTCAATTTCTGTGTTTCGTCGTCAATAAGAAGGTCAGAGGGATACAGTAACCCTGAAGTGAAGCATCGGAACCTAAAACTAGTGTCACAGGAATGGTTCAAATCATAGACAGTAAGAAGAATCAGTTTTCTTGTACTTAAGTAGGCATTGTGCCTTTTCTATTTAATTCCGATGCAGTTTCTGTGTTTCATCGTCAATAAGAAGGTCAGAGGGATACAGTAAACCTGAAGTGAAGCATCGGAATCTATTACTAGTGTCACAGGAATGGTTCAATACATAGAGAGTAAGAAGAGTCAGTTTACTTGTACTTAAGTCGGCATTGTGCCTTTTGTATTTAATTCCGATGCAATTTCTGTGTTTCATCGTCAATATGAAGGTCAGAGGGATACAGTAAAAATGAGGTGAAGCATCGGAATCTATAACTAGTGTCACAGGAATGGTTCAAAACATAGACAGTAAGATGAGTCAGTTTTCTTGTACTTAAGTCGGCATTGTGATTTTTGTATTTAATTCCGATGCAATTTCTGTGTTTCATTGCCAATGAGAAGGTCAGAGGGATACAATAAACCTGAAGTGAAGCATCGGAACCGATAACTAGTGTCACAGGAATGGTTCAAACATAGACAGTAAGAAGAGTCGTTTTTCTTGTACTTAGGTCGGCATTGTGCCCTTTGTATTTAATTCCGACGCAATTCCTCTGTTTCATCGTCAATAAGAAGGTCAGAGGGATACAGTAAACCTGAAGTGAAGCATCGGAACCTAAAACTAGTGTCACAGGAATGGTTCAAATCATAGACAGTAAGAAGAATCAGTTTTCTTGTACTTAAGTAGGCATTGTGCCTTTGCTATTTAATTCCGATGCAATTTCTGTGTTTCATCGTCAATAAGAAGGTCAGAGGGATACAGTAAACCTGAAGTGAAGAATCGAAATCTATAGCTAGTGTCACAGGAATGGTTCAAAACATAGAAAGTAAGAAGAGTCAGTTTTCTTGTACCTAAGTCGGCATTGTGCCTTTTGTATTTAATTCCGTTGGAATTTTTTGTGTTTCATCGTCAATAGGAAGGTCACAGGGATACAGTAAACCTGATGTGAAGCATCGGAATCTATAACTAGTGTCACAGGAATGGTTCAAAACATAGACAGTAAGAAGAATCAGTTTTCTTGTACTTAAGAACGCATTGTGCCTTTTCTATTGAATTCCGATGGAATTTCTGCGTTTCGTCGTCAATAAGAAGGTCAGAGGGATACAGTAAACCTGAAGTGAAGCATCGGAATGTATAACTAGTGTCACAGGAATGGTTCAAATCATAGACAGTAAAAAGAGTCAGTTTTCTTGTACTTAAGTCGGCATTGTGCCTTTTCTACTTAATTCCGCTGCAATTTCTGTGTTTCATCGTCAATAAGAAGGTCAATGGGATACAGTAAACCTGAAGTGAAGCATCGGAATCTATAACTTGTGTCACAGGAGTGGTTAAAAACATAGACAGTAAGAAGAGTCAGTTTTCCTGTTCTTAAGTCGGCATTGTGCGTTTTGTATTTAATTCCGATGCAATTTCTGTTTTTCATCGTCAATAAGGAGGTT
Source organism: Schistocerca americana (assembly GCF_021461395.2). NCBI lineage: Eukaryota > Metazoa > Arthropoda > Insecta > Orthoptera > Acrididae > Schistocerca > Schistocerca americana. The sequence goes on from NC_060124.1 coordinate 645,691,998, forward strand.
AGAGGGATACAGTGAACCTGAAGTGAAGCATTGGAATCTATAACTAGTGTCACAGGAATGGTTCAAAACATAGACAGAAAGATGAGCTAGTGTTCTTGTACTTGAGTCGGCATTGTGCCTCTTGTATTTAATTCCGATGCAATTTCTGTGTTTCATCGTCAATAAGGAGGTCAGAGGGATACAGTGAACCTGAAGTGAAGCATCGGAATCTATAACTAGTGTCACAGGAATGGTTCAAAACATAGACAGTAAGAAGAGCCAGTCTTCTTGTACTTGAGTCGGCATTGTGCCTTTTGTATTTAATTCCGATGCAATTTCTGTGTTTCATCGTCAATAAGAAGGTCAGAGGGATACAGTAAACCTGAAGTGAAGCATCGAAATCTATAACTAGTGTCACAGGAATGGTTCAAAACATAGAAAGTAAGAAGAGTCAGTTTTCTTGTACCTAAGTCGGCATTGTGCCTGTTGTATTTAATTCCGTTGGAATTTCTGTGTTTCATCGTCAATAAGAAGGTCAGAGGGATACAGTAAACCTGATGTGAAGCAGCGGAATCTATAACTAGTGTCACAGGAATGGTTCAAACATAGACAGTAAGAAGAGTCGGTTTTCTTGTACTTTGGTCGGCATTGTGCCCTTTGTATTTAATTCCGATGCAATTTCTGTGTTTCATCGTCAATAAGAAGGTCGGAGGGATACAGTAAACCTGAAGTGAAGCATCGGAATCTATAACTAGTGTCACAGGAATGGTTCAAAACATAGACAGGAAGAAGAATCAGTTTTATTGTACTTAAGTAGGCATTGTGCCTTTTCTATTGAATTCCGATGCAATATCTGTGTTTCGTCGTCAATAAGAAGGTCAGAGGGATAGAGTAAACCTGAAGTAAAGCATCGGAATCTATAACTAGTGTCACAGGAATGGTTCAAACCATAGACAGTAAGAAGAATCAGTTTTCTTGTACTTAAGTAGGCATTGTGCCTTTTCTATTTAATTCCGATGCAATTTCTGTGTTTCATCGTCAAAAAGAAGGTCAGAGGGATACAGTATACCTGAAGTGAAGCATCGGAAAATATAACTAGTGTCACAGGAATGGTTCAAAACATAGACAGTAAGAAGAGTCAGTTTACTTGTACTTAAGTCGGCATTGTGCCTTTTGTATTTAATTCCGATGCAATTTCTGTGTTTCATCGTCAATATGAAGGTCAGAGGGATACAGTAAAAATGAGGTGAAGCATCGGAATCTATAACTAGTGTCACAGGAATGGTTCAAAACATAGAGAGTACTATGAGTCAGTTTTCTTGTACTTAAGTCGGCATTGTGATTTTTGTATTTAATTCCGATGCAATTTCTGTGTTTCATTGTCAATGAGAAGGTCAGAGGGATACAATAAACCTGAAGTGAAGCATCGGAATCTATGACTAGTGACAGAGGAATGGTTCAAAGCATAGACAGTAAGAAGAGCCAGGTTACTTGTACCTAAGCCGGCATTGTGCCTTTTGTATAGAATTCCGATGCAATTTCTGTGTTTCATCGTCAATAAGAAGATAAGAGGGATACAGTAAACCTGACGTGAAGCATCGGAATCTATAACTAGTTTCACAGGAATGGTTCAAAACATAGACAGTAAGGAGAATCAGTTTTCTTGTACTTAAGTCGGCATTGTGCCTTTTGTATAGAATTCCGATGCAATTTCTGTGTTTCATCGTCAACAAGAATGTCAGAGGGATACAGTAAACCCGAAGTGAAGCATCGAAATCTATAACTAGTGTCACAGGAATGGTTCAAAACATAGAAAGTAAGAAGAGTCAGTTTTCTTGTACCTAAGTCGGCATTGTGCCTTTTGTATTTAATTCCGATGGAATTTCTGTGTTTCATCGTCAATAAGAAGGTCAGAGGGATACAGTAAACCTGAAGTGAAGCATCGGAATCGATAACTAGTGTCACAGGAATGGTTCAAACATAGACAGTAAGAAGAGTCGGTTTTCTTGTACTTAGGCCGGCATTGTGCCGTTTGTATTTAATTCCGACGCAATTCCTCTGTTTCATCGTCAATAAGAAGGTCGGAGGGATACAGTAAACTTGAAGTGAAGCATCGGAATCTATAACTAGTGTCACAGGAATGGTTTAAATCGTAGACAGTAAGAAGAGTCAGTTTACTTGTACTTAAGTCGGCATTGTGCCTTTTGTATTTAATTCCGATGCAATTTCTGTGTTTCATCGTCAATAAGAAGGTCAGAGGGATACAGTAAACCTGAAGTGAAGCATCGAAATCTATAGCTAGTGTCACCGGAATGGTTCAAAACATAGAAAGTAAGAAGAGTCAGTTTTCTTGTACCTAAGTCGGCATTGTGCCTTTTGTATTTAATTCCGTTGGAATTTCTGTGTTTCATCGTCAATAAGAAGGTCAGAGGGATACAGTAAACTTGATGTGAAGCATCGGAATCTATAACTAGTGTCACAGGAATGGTTCAAACATAGACAGTAAGAAGAGTCGGTTTTCTTGTACTTAGGTCGGCATTGTGCCCTTTGTATTTAATTCCGATGCAATTTCTGTGTTTCATCGTCAATAAGAAGGTCGGAGGGATACAGTAAACCTGAAGTGAAGCATCGGAATCTATAACTAGTGTCACAGGAATGGTTCAAAACATAGACAGGAAGAAGAATCAGTTTTATTGTACTTAATTAGGCATTGTGCCTTTTCTATTGAATTCCGTTGCAATTTCTGTGTTTCGTCGTCAATAAGAAGGTCAGAGGGATACAGTAAACCTGAAGTGAAGCATCGGAACCTATAACTAGTGTCACAGGAATGGTTCAAATCATAGACAGTAAGAAGAATCAGTTTTCTTGTACTTAAGTAGGCATTGTGCCTTTTCTATTTAATTCCGATGCAATTTCTGTGTTTCATCGTCAATAAGAAGGTCAGAGGGATACAGTAAACCTGAAGTGAAGCATCGGAATCTATAACTAGTGTCACAGGAATGGTTCAAAACATAGACAGTAAGAAGAGTCAGTTTTCCTGTTCTTAAGTCGGCATTGTGCGTTTTGAATTTAATTCCGATGCAATTTCTGTTTTTCATCGTCAATAAGGAGGTCAGAGGGATACAGTGAACCTGAAGTGAAGCATTGGAATCTATAACTAGTGTCACAGGAATGGTTCAAAACATAGACAGAAAGATGAGCTAGTGTTCTTGTACTTGAGTCGGCATTGTGCCTTTTGTATTTAATTCCGATGCAATTTCTGTGTTTCATCGTCAATAAGGAGGTCAGAGGGATACAGTGAACCTGAAGTGAAGCATCGGAATCTATAACTAGTGTCACAGGAATGGTTCAAACATAGACAGTAAGAAGAGTCGGTTTTCTTGTACTTAGGTCGGCATTGTGCCCGTTGTATTTAATTCCGATGCAATTTCTGTGTTTCATCGTCAATAAGAAGGTCGGAGGGATACAGTAAACCTGAAGTGAAGCATCGGAATCTATAACTAGTGTCACAGGAATGGTTCAAAACATAGACAGGAAGAAGAATCAGTTTTATTGTACTTAAGTAGGCATTGTGCCTTTTCTATTGAATTCCGATGCAATTTCTGTGTTTCGTCGTCAATAAGAAGGTCAGAGGGATAGAGTAAACCTGAAGTGAAGCATCGGAATCTATAACTAGTGTCACAGGAATGGTTCAAACCATAGACAGTAAGAAGAATCAGTTTTCTTGTACTTAAGTAGGCATTGTGCCTTTTCTATTTAATTCCGATGCAATTTCTGTGTTTCATCGTCAATAAGAAGGTCAGAGGGATACAGTAAACCTGAAGTGAAGCATCGGAATCTATAACTAGTGTCACAGGAATGGTTCAAAACATAGACAGTAAGAAGAGTCAGTTTACTTGTACTTAAGTCGGCATTGTGCCTTTTGTATTTAATTCCGATGCAATTTCTGTGTTTCATCGTCAATATGAAGGTCAGAGGGATACAGTAAAAATGAGGTGAAGCATCGGAATCTATAACTAGTGTCACAGGAATGGTTCAAAACATAGAGAGTAAGATGAGTCAGTTTTCTTGTACTTAAGTCGGCATTGTGATTTTTGTATTTAATTCCCATGCAATTTCTGTGTTTCATTGTCAATGAGAAGGTCAGAGGGATACAATAAACCTGAAGTGAAGCATCGGAATCTATGACTAGTGTCAGAGGAATGGTTCAAAGCGTAGACAGTAAGAAGAGCCAGGTTTCTTGTACCTAAGCCGGCATTGTGCCTTTTGTATAGAATTCCGATGCAATTTCTGTGTTTCATCGTCAATAAGAAGATAAGAGGGATACAGTAAACCTGACGTGAAGCATCGGAATCTATAACTAGTGTCACAGGAATGGTTCAAAACATAGACAGTAAGGAGAATCAGTTTTCTTGTACTTAAGTCGGCATTGTGCCTTTTGAATAGAATTCCGATGCAATTTCTGTGTTTCATCGTCAACAAGAATGTCAGAGGGATACAGTAAACCCGAAGTGAAGCATCGAAATCTATAACTAGTGTCACAGGAATGGTTCAAAACATAGAAAGTAAGAAGAGTCAGTTTTCTTGTACCTAAGTCGGCATTGTGCCTTTTGTATTTAATTCCGATGGAATTTCTGTGAATCATCGTCAATAAGAAGGTCAGAGGGATACAGTAAACCTGAAGTGAAGCATCGGAATCGATAACTAGTGTCGCAGGAATGGTTCAAACATAGACAGTAAGAAGGGTCGGTTTTCTTGTACTTAGGCCGGCATTGTGCCCTTTGTATTTAATTCCGACGCAATTCCTCTGTTTCATCGTCAATAAGAAGGTCGGAGGGATACAGTAAACTTGAAGTGAAGCATCAGAATCTATAACTAGTGTCACAGGAATGGTTCAAATCGTAGACAGTAAGAAGAGTCAGTTTACTTGTACTTAAGTCGGCGTTGTGCCTTTTGTATTTAATTCCGATGCAATTTCTGTGTTTCATCGTCAATAAGAAGGTCAGAGGGATACAGTAAACCTGAAGTGAAGCATCGAAATCTATAGCTAGTGTCACCGGAATGGTTCAAAACATAGAAAGTAAGAAGAGTCAGTTTTCTTGTACCTAAGTCGGCATTGTGCCTTTTGTATTTAATTCCGTTGGAATTTCTGTGTTTCATCGTCAATAAGAAGGTCAGAGGGATACAGTAAACTTGATGTGAAGCATCGGAATCTATAACTAGTGTCACAGGAATGGTTCAAACATAGACAGTAAGAAGAGTAAGTTTTCTTGTACTTAGGTCGGCATTGTGCCCTTTGTATTTAATTCCGATGCAATTTCTGTGTTTCATCGTCAATAAGAAGGTCGGAGGGATACAGTAAACCTGAAGTGAAGCATCGGAATCTATAACTAGTGTCACAGGAATGGTTCAAAACATAGACAGGAAGAAGAATCAGTTTTATTGTACTTAAGTAGGCATTGTGCCTTTTCTATTGAATTCCGATGCAATTTCTGTGTTTCGTCGTCAATAAGAAGGTCAGAGGGATACAGTAAACCTGAAGTGAAGCATCGGAACCTAAAACTAGTGTCACAGGAATGGTTCAAATCATAGACAGTAAGAAGAATCAGTTTTCTTGTACTTAAGTAGGCATTGTGCCTTTTCTATTTAATTCCGATGCAATTTCTGTGTTTCATCGTCAGTAAGAAGGTCAGAGGGATACAGTAAACCTGAAGTGAAGCATCGGAATCTATAACTAGTGTCACAGGAATGGTTCAAAACATAGACAGTAAGAAGAGTCAGTTTACTTGTACTTAAGTCGGCATTGTGCCTTTTGTATTTAATTCCGATGCAATTTCTGTGTTTCATCGTCAATATGAAGGTCAGAGGGATACAGTAAAAATGAGGTGAAGCATCGGAATCTATAACTAGTGTCACAGGAATGGTTCAAAACATAGACAGTAAGATGAGTCAGTTTTCTTGTACTTAAGTCGGCATTGTGATTTTTGTATTTAATTCCGATGCAATTTCTGTGTTTCATTGTCAATGAGAAGGTCAGAGGGATACAATAAACCTGAAGTGAAGCATCGGAATCGATAACTAGTGTCACAGGAATGGTTCAAACATAGACAGTAAGAAGAGTCGTTTTTCTTGTACTTAGGTCGGCATTGTGCCCTTTGTATTTAATTCCGACGCAATTCCTCTGTTTCATCGTCAATAAGAAGGTCAGAGGGATACAGTAAACCTGAAGTGAAGCATCGGAACCTAAAACTAGTGTCACAGGAATGGTTCAAATCATAGACAGTAAGAAGAATCAGTTTTCTTGTACTTAAGTAGGCATTGTGCCTTTGCTATTTAATTCCGATGCAATTTCTGTGTTTCATCGTCAATAAGAAGGTCAGAGGGATACAGTAAACCTGAAGTGAAGAATCGAAATCTATAGCTAGTGTCACAGGAATGGTTCAAAACATAGAAAGTAAGAAGAGTCAGTTTTCTTGTACCTAAGTCGGCATTGTGCCTTTTGTATTTAATTCCGTTGGAATTTTTTGTGTTTCATCGTCAATAGGAAGGTCACAGGGATACAGTAAACCTGATGTGAAGCATCGGAATCTATAACTAGTGTCACAGGAATGGTTCAAAACATAGACAGTAAGAAGAATCAGTTTTCTTGTACTTAAGTACGCATTGTGCCTTTTCTATTGAATTCCGATGGAATTTCTGCGTTTCGTCGTCAATAAGAAGGTCAGAGGGATACAGTAAACCTGAAGTGAAGCATCGGAATGTATAACTAGTGTCACAGGAATGGTTCAAATCATAGACAGTAAAAAGAGTCAGTTTTCTTGTACTTAAGTCGGCATTGTGCCTTTTCTACTTAATTCCGCTGCAATTTCTGTGTTTCATCGTCAATAAGAAGGTCAATGGGATACAGTAAACCTGAAGTGAAGCATCGGAATCTATAACTTGTGTCACAGGAGTGGTTAAAAACATAGACAGTAAGAAGAGTCAGTTTTCCTGTCCTTAAGTCGGCATTGTGCGTTTTGTATTTAATTCCGATGCAATTTCTGTTTTTCATCGTCAATAAGGAGGTTAGAGGGATACAGTGAACCTGAAGTGAAGCATTGGAATCTATAACTAGTGTCACAGGAATGGTTCAAAACATAGACAGAAAGATGAGCTAGTGTTCTTGTACTTGAGTCGGCATTGTGCCTCTTGTATTTAATTCCGATGCAATTTCTGTGTTTCATCGTCAATAAGGAGGTCAGAGGGATACAGTGAACCTGAAGTGAAGCATCGGAATCTATAACTAGTGTCACAGGAATGGTTCAAAACATAGACAGTAAGAAGAGCCAGTCTTCTTGTACTTGAGTCGGCATTGTGCCTTTTGTATTTAATTCCTATGCAATTTCTGTGTTTCATCGTCAATAAGAAGGTCAGAGGGATACAGTAAACCTGAAGTGAAGCATCGAAATCTATAACTAGTGTCACAGGAATGGTTCAAAACATAGAAAGTAAGAAGAGTCAGTTTTCTTGTACCTAAGTCGGCATTGTGCCTGTTGTATTTAATTCCGTTGGAATTTCTGTGTTTCATCGTCAATAAGAAGGTCAGAGGGATACAGTAAACCTGATGTGAAGCAGCGGAATCTATAACTAGTGTCACAGGAATGGTTCAAACATAGACAGTAAGAAGAGTCGGTTTTCTTGTACTTTGGTCGGCATTGTGCCCTTTGTATTTAATTCCGATGCAATTTCTGTGTTTCATCGTCAATAAGAAGGTCGGAGGGATACAGTAAACCTGAAGTGAAGCATCGGAATCTATAACTAGTGTCACAGGAATGGTTCAAAACATAGACAGGAAGAAGAATCAGTTTTATTGTACTTAAGTAGGCATTGTGCCTTTTCTATTGAATTCCGATGCAATATCTGTGTTTCGTCGTCAATAAGAAGGTCAGAGGGATAGAGTAAACCTGAAGTAAAGCATCGGAATCTATAACTAGTGTCACAGGAATGGTTCAAACCATAGACAGTAAGAAGAATCAGTTTTCTTGTACTTAAGTAGGCATTGTGCCTTTTCTATTTAATTCCGATGCAATTTCTGTGTTTCATCGTCAATAAGAAGGTCAGAGGGATACAGTATACCTGAAGTGAAGCATCGGAAAATATAACTAGTGTCACAGGAATGGTTCAAAACATAGACAGTAAGAAGAGTCAGTTTACTTGTACTTAAGTCGGCATTGTGCCTTTTGTATTTAATTCCGATGCAATTTCTGTGTTTCATCGTCAATATGAAGGTCAGAGGGATACAGTAAAAATGAGGTGAAGCATCGGAATCTATAACTAGTGTCACAGGAATGGTTCAAAACATAGAGAGTACTATGAGTCAGTTTTCTTGTACTTAAGTCGGCATTGTGATTTTTGTATTTAATTCCGATGCAATTTCTGTGTTTCATTGTCAATGAGAAGGTCAGAGGGATACAATAAACCTGAAGTGAAGCATCGGAATCTATGACTAGTGACAGAGGAATGGTTCAAAGCATAGACAGTAAGAAGAGCCAGGTTACTTGTACCTAAGCCGGCATTGTGCCTTTTGTATAGAATTCCGATGCAATTTCTGTGTTTCATCGTCAATAAGAAGATAAGAGGGATACAGTAAACCTGACGTGAAGCATCGGAATCTATAACTAGTTTCACAGGAATGGTTCAAAACATAGACAGTAAGGAGAATCAGTTTTCTTGTACTTAAGTCGGCATTGTGCCTTTTGTATAGAATTCCGATGCGATTTCTGTGTTTCATCGTCAACAAGAATGTCAGAGGGATACAGTAAACCCGAAGTGAAGCATCGAAATCTATAACTAGTGTCACAGGAATGGTTCAAAACATAGAAAGTAAGAAGAGTCAGTTTTCTTGTACCTAAGTCGGCATTGTGCCTTTTGTATTTAATTCCGATGGAATTTCTGTGTTTCATCGTCAATAAGAAGGTCAGAGGGATACAGTAAACCTGAAGTGAAGCATCGGAATCGATAACTAGTGTCACAGGAATGGTTCAAACATAGACAGTAAGAAGAGTCGGTTTTCTTGTACTTAGGCCGGCATTGTGCCGTTTGTATTTAATTCCGACGCAATTCCTCTGTTTCATCGTCAATAAGAAGGTCGGAGGGATACAGTAAACTTGAAGTGAAGCATCGGAATCTATAACTAGTGTCACAGGAATGGTTTAAATCGTAGACAGTAAGAAGAGTCAGTTTACTTGTACTTAAGTCGGCATTGTGCCTTTTGTATTTAATTCCGATGCAATTTCTGTGTTTCATCGTCAATAAGAAGGTCAGAGGGATACAGTAAACCTGAAGTGAAGCATCGAAATCTATAGCTAGTGTCACCGGAATGGTTCAAAACATAGAAAGTAAGAAGAGTCAGTTTTCTTGTACCTAAGTCGGCATTGTGCCTTTTGTATTTAATTCCGTTGGAATTTCTGTGTTTCATCGTCAATAAGAAGGTCAGAGGGATACAGTAAACTTGATGTGAAGCATCGGAATCTATAACTAGTGTCACAGGAATGGTTCAAACATAGACAGTAAGAAGAGTCGGTTTTCTTGTACTTAGGTCGGCATTGTGCCCTTTGTATTTAATTCCGATGCAATTTCTGTGTTTCATCGTCAATAAGAAGGTCGGAGGGATACAGTAAACCTGAAGTGAAGCATCGGAATCTATAACTAGTGTCACAGGAATGGTTCAAAACATAGACAGGAAGAAGAATCAGTTTTATTGTACTTAATTAGGCATTGTGCCTTTTCTATTGAATTCCGTTGCAATTTCTGTGTTTCGTCGTCAATAAGAAGGTCAGAGGGATACAGTAAACCTGAAGTGAAGCATCGGAACCTATAACTAGTGTCACAGGAATGGTTCAAATCATAGACAGTAAGAAGAATCAGTTTTCTTGTACTTAAGTAGGCATTGTGCCTTTTCTATTTAATTCCGATGCAATTTCTGTGTTTCATCGTCAATAAGAAGGTCAGAGGGATACAGTAAACCTGAAGTGAAGCATCGGAATCTATAACTAGTGTCACAGGAATGGTTCAAAACATAGACAGTAAGAAGAGTCAGTTTTCCTGTTCTTAAGTCGGCATTGTGCGTTTTGAATTTAATTCCGATGCAATTTCTGTTTTTCATCGTCAATAAGGAGGTCAGAGGGATACAGTGAACCTGAAGTGAAGCATTGGAATCTATAACTAGTGTCACAGGAATGGTTCAAAACATAGACAGAAAGATGAGCTAGTCTTCTTGTACTTGAGTCGGCATTGTGCCTTTTGTATTTAATTCCGATGCAATTTCTGTGTTTCATCGTCAATAAGGAGGTCAGAGGGATACAGTGAACCTGAAGTGAAGCATCGGAATCTATAACTAGTGTCACAGGAATGGTTCAAACATAGACAGTAAGAAGAGTCGGTTTTCTTGTACTTAGGTCGGCATTGTGCCCGTTGTATTTAATTCCGATGCAATTTCTGTGTTTCATCGTCAATAAGAAGGTCGGAGGGATACAGTAAACCTGAAGTGAAGCATCGGAATCTATAACTAGTGTCACAGGAATGGTTCAAAACATAGACAGGAAGAAGAATCAGTTTTATTGTACTTAAGTAGGCATTGTGCCTTTTCTATTGAATTCCGATGCAATTTCTGTGTTTCGTCGTCAATAAGAAGGTCAGAGGGATAGAGTAAACCTGAACTGAAGCATCGGAATCTATAACTAGTGTCACAGGAATGGTTCAAACCATAGACAGTAAGAAGAATCAGTTTTCTTGTACTTAAGTAGGCATTGTGCCTTTTCTATTTAATTCCGATGCAATTTCTGTGTTTCATCGTCAATAAGAAGGTCAGAGGGATACAGTAAACCTGAAGTGATGCATCGGAATCTATAACTAGTGTCACAGGAATGGTTCAAAACATAGACAGTAAGAAGAGTCAGTTTACTTGTACTTAAGTCGGCATTGTGCCTTTTGTATTTAATTCCGATGCAATTTCTGTGTTTCATCGTCAATATGAAGGTCAGAGGGATACAGTAAAAATGAGGTGAAGCATCGGAATCTATAACTAGTGTCACAGGAATGGTTCAAAACATAGAGAGTAAGATGAGTCAGTTTTCTTGTACTTAAGTCGGCATTGTGATTTTTGTATTTAATTCCCATGCAATTTCTGTGTTTCATTGTCAATGAGAAGGTCAGAGGGATACAATAAACCTGAAGTGAAGCATCGGAATCTATGACTAGTGTCAGAGGAATGGTTCAAAGCGTAGACAGTAAGAAGAGCCAGGTTTCTTGTACCTAAGCCGGCATTGTGCCTTTTGTATAGAATTCCGATGCAATTTCTGTGTTTCATCGTCAATAAGAAGATAAGAGGGATACAGTAAACCTGACGTGAAGCATCGGAATCTATAACTAGTGTCACAGGAATGGTTCAAAACATAGACAGTAAGGAGAATCAGTTTTCTTGTACTTAAGTCGGCATTGTGCCTTTTGAATAGAATTCCGATGCAATTTCTGTGTTTCATCGTCAACAAGAATGTCAGAGGGATACAGTAAACCCGAAGTGAAGCATCGAAATCTATAACTAGTGTCACAGGAATGGTTCAAAACATAGAAAGTAAGAAGAGTCAGTTTTCTTGTACCTAAGTCGGCATTGTGCCTTTTGTATTTAATTCCGATGGAATTTCTGTGAATCATCGTCAATAAGAAGGTCAGAGGGATACAGTAAACCTGAAGTGAAGCATCGGAATCGATAACTAGTGTCGCAGGAATGGTTCAAACATAGACAGTAAGAAGGGTCGGTTTTCTTGTACTTAGGCCGGCATTGTGCCCTTTGTATTTAATTCCGACGCAATTCCTCTGTTTCATCGTCAATAAGAAGGTCGGAGGGATACAGTAAACTTGAAGTGAAGCATCAGAATCTATAACTAGTGTCACAGGAATGGTTCAAATCGTAGACAGTAAGAAGAGTCAGTTTACTTGTACTTAAGTCGGCGTTGTGCCTTTTGTATTTAATTCCGATGCAATTTCTGTGTTTCATCGTCAATAAGAAGGTCAGAGGGATACAGTAAACCTGAAGTGAAGCATCGAAATCTATAGCTAGTGTCACCGGAATGGTTCAAAACATAGAAAGTAAGAAGAGTCAGTTTTCTTGTACCTAAGTCGGCATTGTGCCTTTTGTATTTAATTCCGTTGGAATTTCTGTGTTTCATCGTCAATAAGAAGGTCAGAGGGATACAGTAAACTTGATGTGAAGCATCGGAATCTATAACTAGTGTCACAGGAATGGTTCAAACATAGACAGTAAGAAGAGTAAGTTTTCTTGTACTTAGGTCGGCATTGTGCCCTTTGTATTTAATTCCGATGCAATTTCTGTGTTTCATCGTCAATAAGAAGGTCGGAGGGATACAGTAAACCTGAAGTGAAGCATCGGAATCTATAACTAGTGTCACAGGAATGGTTCAAAACATAGACAGGAAGAAGAATCAGTTTTATTGTACTTAAGTAGGCATTGTGCCTTTTCTATTGAATTCCGATGCAATTTCTGTGTTTCGTCGTCAATAAGAAGGTCAGAGGGATACAGTAAACCTGAAGTGAAGCATCGGAACCTAAAACTAGTGTCACAGGAATGGTTCAAATCATAGACAGTAAGAAGAATCAGTTTTCTTGTACTTAAGTAGGCATTGTGCCTTTTCTATTTAATTCCGATGCAATTTCTGTGTTTCATCGTCAGTAAGAAGGTCAGAGGGATACAGTAAACCTGAAGTGAAGCATCGGAATCTATAACTAGTGTCACAGGAATGGTTCAAAACATAGACAGTAAGAAGAGTCAGTTTACTTGTACTTAAGTCGGCATTGTGCCTTTTGTATTTAATTCCGATGCAATTTCTGTGTTTCATCGTCAATATGAAGGTCAGAGGGATACAGTAAAAATGAGGTGAAGCATCGGAATCTATAACTAGTGTCACAGGAATGGTTCAAAACATAGACAGTAAGATGAGTCAGTTTTCTTGTACTTAAGTCGGCATTGTGATTTTTGTATTTAATTCCGATGCAATTTCTGTGTTTCATTGTCAATGAGAAGGTCAGAGGGATACAATAAACCTGAAGTGAAGCATCGGAATCGATAACTAGTGTCACAGGAATGGTTCAAACATAGACAGTAAGAAGAGTCGTTTTTCTTGTACTTAGGTCGGCATTGTGCCCTTTGTATTTAATTCCGACGCAATTCCTCTGTTTCATCGTCAATAAGAAGGTCGGAGGGATACAGTAAACTTGAAGTGAAGCATCGGAATCTATAACTAGTGTCACAGAAATGGTTCAAAACATAGACAGTAAGAAGAATCAGTTTTCTTGTACTTAAGTACGCATTGTAGCTTTTCTATTGAATTCCGATGCAATTTCTGCGTTTCGTCGTCAATAAGAAGGTCAGAGGGATACAGTAAACCTCAAGTGAAGCATCGGAATCTATAACTAGTGTCACAGGAATGGTTCAAATCATAGACAGTAAGAAGAGTCAGTTTTCTTGTACGCAAGTCGGCATTGTGCCTTTTCTACTTAATTCCGCTGCAATTTCTGTGTTTCATCGTCAATAAGAAGGTCAATGGGATACAGTAAACCTGAAGTGAAGCATCGGAATCTATAACTTGTGTCACAGGAGTGGTTAAAAACATAGACAGTAAGAAGAGTCAGTTTTCCTTTTCTTAAGTCGGCATTGTGCGTTTTGAATTTAATTCCGATGCAATTTCTGTTTTTCATCGTCAATAAGGAGGTCAGAGGGATACAGTGAACCTGAAGTGAAGCATTGGAATCTATAACTAGTGTCACAGGAATGGTTCAAAACATAGACAGAAAGATGAGCTAGTGTTCTTGTACTTGAGTCGGCATTGTGCCTTTTGTATTTAATTCCGATGCAATTTCTGTGTTTCATCGTCAATCAGGAGGTCAGAGGGATACAGTGAACCTGAAGTGAAGCATCGGAATCTATAACTAGTGTCACAGGAATGGTTCAAAACATAGACAGTAAGAAGAGCCAGTCTTCTTGTACTTGTGTCGGCATTGTGAGTTTTGTATTTAATTCCGAAGCAATTTCTGTGTTTCATGGTTAATAAGAAGGTCAGAGGGATACAGTAAACCTGAAGTGAAGCATCGAAATCTATAACTAGTGTCACAGGAATGGTTCAAAACATAGAAAGTAAGAAGAGTCAGTTTTCTTGTACCTAAGTCGGCATTGTGCCTTTTGTATTTAATTCCGTTGGAATTTCTGTGTTTCATCGCCCATAAGACGGTCAGAGGGATACAGTAAACCTGATGTGAAGCATCGGAATCTATAACTAGTGTCACAGGAATGGTTCAAACATAGACAGTAAGAAGAGTCGGTTTTCTTGTACTTAGGTCGGCATTGTGCCCTTTGTATTTAATTCCGATGCAATTTCTGTGTTTCATCGTCAATAAGAAGGTCGGAGGGATACAGTAAACCTGAAGTGAAGCATCGGAATCTATAACTAGTGTCACAGGAATGGTTCAAAACATAGACAGGAAGAAGAATCAGTTTTATTGTACTTATGTAGGCATTGTGCCTTTTCTATTGAATTCCGATGCAATTTCTGTGTTTCGTCGTCAATAAGAAGGTCAGAGGGATACAGTAAACCTGAAGTGAAGCATCGGAATCTATAACTAGTGTCACAGGAATGGTTCAAATCATAGACAGTAAGAAGAATCAGTTTTCTTGTACTTAAGTAGGCATTGTGCTTTTTCTATTTAATTCCGATGCAATTTCTGTGTTTCATCGTCAATAAGAAGGTCAGAGGGATACAGTAAACCTGAAGTGAAGCATCGGAATCTATAACTAGTGTCACAGGAATGGTTCAAAACATAGACAGTAAGAAGAATCAGTTTTCTTGTACTTAAGTCGGCATTGTGCCTTTTGTATTTAATTCCGATGCAATTTCTGTGTTTCATCGTCAATATGAAGGTCAGAGGGATACAGTAAAAATGAGGTGAAGCATCGGAATCTATAACTAGTGTCACAGGAATGGTTCAAAACATAGAGAGTAAGATGAGTCAGTTTTCTTGTACTTAAGTCTGCATTGTGATTTTTGTATTTAATTCCGATGCAATTTCTGTGTTTCATTGTCAATGAGAAGGTCAGAGGGATACAATAAACGTGAAGTGAAGCATCGGAATCTATGACTAGTGTCAGAGGAATGGTTCAAAACATAGACAGTAAGAAGAGTTAGGTTTCTTGTACCTAAGTCGGCATTGTGCCTTTTGTATAGAATTCCGATGTAATTTCTGTGTTTCATCGTCAATAAGAAGATAAGAGGGATACAGTAAACCTGAAGTGAAGCATCGGAATCTATAACTAGTGTCACAGGAATGGTTCAAAACATAGACAGTAAGATGAGTCAGTTTTCTTGTACTTAAGTCGGCATTGTGATTTTTGTATTTAATTCCGATGCAATTTCTGTGTTTCATTGTCAATGAGAAGGTCAGAGGGATACAATAAACCTGAAGTGAAGCATCGGAATCGATAACTAGTGTCACAGGAATGGTTCAAACATAGACAGTAAGAAGAGTCGTTTTTCTTGTACTTAGGTCGGCATTGTGCCCTTTGTATTTAATTCCGACGCAATTCCTCTGTTTCATCGTCAATAAGAAGGTCGGAGGGATACAGTAAACTTGAAGTGAAGCATCGGAATCTATAACTAGTGTCACAGGAATGGTTCAAAACATAGACAGTAAGAAGAATCAGTTTTCTTGTACTTAAGTACGCATTGTAGCTTTTCTATTGAATTCCGATGCAATTTCTGCGTTTCGTCGTCAATAAGAAGGTCAGAGGGATACAGTAAACCTCAAGTGAAGCATCGGAATCTATAACTAGTGTCACAGGAATGGTTCAAATCATAGACAGTAAGAAGAGTCAGTTTTCTTGTACTTAAGTCGGCATTGTGCCTTTTCTACTTAATTCCGCTGCAATTTCTGTGTTTCATCGTCAATAAGAAGGTCAATGGGACACAGTAAACCTGAAGTGAAGCATCGGAATCTATAACTTGTGTCACAGGAGTGGTTAAAGACATAGACATTAAGAAGAGTCAGTTTTCCTTTTCTTAAGTCGGCATTGTGCGTTTTGAATTTAATTCCGATGCAATTTCTGTTTTTCATCGTCAATAAGGAGGTCAGAGGGATACAGTGAACCTGAAGTGAAGCATTGGAATCTATAACTAGTGTCACAGGAATGGTTCAAAACATAGACAGAAAGATGAGCTAGTGTTCTTGTACTTGAGTCGGCATTGTGCCTTTTGTATTTAATTCCGATGCAATTTCTGTGTTTCATCGTCAATCAGGAGGTCAGAGGGATACAGTGAACCTGAAGTGAAGCAGCGGAATCTATAACTAGTGTCACAGGAATGGTTTAAAACATAGACAGTAAGAAGAGCCAGTCTTCTTGTACTTGTGTCGGCATTGTGCCTTTTGTATTTAATTCCGATGCAATTTCTGTGTTTCATCGTTAATAAGAAGGTCAGAGGGATACAGTAAACCTGAAGTGAAGCATCGAAATCTATAACTAGTGTCACAGGAATGGTTCAAAACATAGAAAGTAAGAAGAGTCAGTTTTCTTGTACCTAAGTCGGCATTGTGCCTTTTGTATTTAATTCCGTTGGAATTTCTGTGTTTCATCGCCAATAAGAAGGTCAGAGGGATACAGTAAACCTGATGTGAAGCATCGGAATCTATAACTAGTGTCACAGGAATGGTTCAAACATAGACAGTAAGAAGAGTCGGTTTTGTTGTACTTAGGTCGGCATTGTGCCCTTTGTATTTAATTCCGATGCAATTTCTGTGTTTCATCGTCAATAAGAAGGTCGGAGGGATACAGTAAACCTGAAGTGAAGCATCGGAATCTATAACTAGTGTCACAGGAATGGTTCAAAACATAGACAGGAAGAAGAATCAGTTTAATTGTACTTAAGTAGGCATTGTGCCTTTTCTATTGAATTCCGATGCAATTTCTGTGTTTCGTCGTCAATAAGAAGGTCAGAGGGATACAGTAAACCTGAAGTGAAGCATCGGAATCTATAACTAGTGTCACAGGAATGGTTCAAATCATAGACAGTAAGAAGAATCAGTTTTCTTGTACTTAAGTAGGCATTGTGCCTTTTCTATTTAATTCCGATGCAATTTCTGTGTTTCATCGTCACTAAGAAGGTCAGAGGGATACAGTAAACCTGAAGTGAAGCATCGGAATCTATAACTAGTGTCACAGGAATGGTTCAAAACATAGACAGTAAGAAGAGTCAGTTTTCTTGTACTTAAGTCGGCATTGTGCCTTTTGTATTTAATTCCGATGCAATTTCTGTGTTTCATCGTCAATATGAAGGTCAGAGGGATACAGTAAAAATGAGGTGAAGCATCGGAATCTATAACTAGTGTCACAGGAATGGTTCAAAACATAGACAGTAAGGAGAATCAGTTTTCTTGTACTTAAGTCGGCATTGTGCCTTTTGTATAGAATTCCGATGCAATTTCTGTGTTTCATCGTCAACAAGAATGTCAGAGGGATACAGTAAACCCGAAGTGAAGCATCGAAATCTGTAACTAGTGTCACAGGAATGGTTCAAAACATAGAAAGTAAGAAGAGTCAGTTTTCTTGTACCTAAGTCGGCATTGTGCCTTTTGTATTTAATTCCGATGGAATTTCTGTGTTTCATCGTCAATAAGAAGGTCAGAGGGATACAGTAAACCTGAAGTGAAGCATCGGAATCGATAACCAGTGTCACAGGAATGGTTCAAACATAGACAGTAAGAAGAGTCGGTTTTCTTGTACTTAGGTCGGCATTGTGCCCTTTGTATTTAATTCCGACACAATTCCTCTGTTTCATCGTCAATAAGAAGGTCGGAGGGATACAGTAAACTTGAAGTGAAGCATCGGAATCCATAACTAGTGTCACAGGAATGGTTCAAAACATAGACAGTAAGAAGAATCAGTTTTCTTGTACTTAAGTACGCATTGTGCCTTTTCTATTGAATTCCGATGCAATTTCTGCGTTTCGTCGTCAATAAGAGGGTCAGAGGGATACAGTAAACCTGAAGTGAAGCATCGAAATCTATAACTAGTGTCACAGGAATGGTTCAAAACATAGAAAGTAAGAAGAGTCAGTTTTCTTGTACCTAAGTCGGCATTGTGCCTTTTGTATTTAATTCCGTTGGAATTTCTGTGTTTCATCGTCAATAAGAAGGTCAGAGGGATACAGTAAACCTGATGTGAAGCATCGGAATCTATAACTAGTGTCACAGGAATGGTCAAACATAGACAGTAAGAAGTGTCGGTTTTCTTGTACTTAGGTCGGCATTGTGCCCTTTGTATTTAATTCCGATGCAATTTCTGTGTTTCGTCGTCAATAAGAAGGTCGGAGGGATACAGTAAACCTGAAGTGAAGCATCGGAATCTATAACTAGTGTCACAGGAATGGTTCAAAACATAGACAGGAAGAAGAATCAGTTTTATTGTACTTAAGTAGGCATTGTGCCTTTTCTATTGAATTCCGATGCAATTTCTGTGTTTCGTCGTCAATAAGAAGGTCAGAGGGATACAGTAAACCTGAAGTGAAGCATCGGAACCTGAAACTAGTGTCACAGGAATGGTTCAAATCATAGACAGTAAGAAGAATCAGTTTTCTAGTACTTAAGTAGGCATTGTGCCTTTTCTATTTAATTCCGATGCAATTTCTGTGTTTCATCGTCAATAAGAAGGTCAGAGGGATACAGTAAACCTGAAGTGAAACATCGGAATCTATAACTAGTGTCACAGGAATGGTTCAAAACATAGACAGTAAGAAGAGTCAGTTTACTTGTACTTAAGTCGGCATTGTGCCTTTTGTATTTAATTCCGATGCAATTTCTGTGTTTCATCGTCAATATGAAGGTCAGAGGGATACAGTAAAAATGAGGTGAAGCATCGGAATCTATAACTAGTGTCACAGGAATGGTTCAAAACATAGAGAGTAAGATGAGTCAGTTTTCTTGTACTTAAGTCGGCATTGTGATTTTTGTATTTAATTCCGATGCAATTTCTGTGTTTCATTGTCAATGAGAAGGTCAGAGGGATACAATAAACCTGAAGTGAAGCATCGGAATCGATAACTAGTGTCACAGGAATGGTTCAAACATAGACAGTAAGAAGAGTCGTTTTTCTTGTACTTAGGTCGGCATTGTGCCCTTTGTATTTCATTCCGACGCAATTCCTCTGTTTCATCGTCAATAAGAAGGTCGGAGGGATACAGTAAACTTGAAGTGAAGCATCGGAATCTATAACTAGTGTCACAGGAATGGTTCAAAACATAGACAGTAAGAAGAATCAGTTTTCTTGTACTTAAGTACGCATTGTGCCTTTTCTATTGAATTCCGATGCAATTTCTGCGTTTCGTCGTCAATAAGAAGGTCAGAGGGATACAGTAAACCTGAAGTGAAGCATCGGAATCTATAACTAGTGTCACAGGAATGGTTCAAATCATAGACAGTAAGAAGAGTCAGTTTTCTTGTACTTAAGTCGGCATTGTGCCTTTTCTACTTAATTCCGCTGCAATTTCTGTGTTTCATCGTCAATGAGAAGGTCAATGGGATACAGTAAACCTGAAGTGAAGCATCGGAATCTATAACTTGTGTCACAGGAGTGGTTAAAAACATAGACAGTAAGAAGGGTCAGTTTTCCTGTTCTTAAGTCGGCATTGTGCGTTTTGAATTTAATTCTGATGCAATTTCTGTTTTTCATCGTCAATAAGGAGGTCAGAGGGATACAGTGAACCTGAAGTGAAGCATTGGAATCTATAACTAGTGTCACAGGAATGGTTCAAAACATAGACAGAAAGATGAGCTAGTGTTCTTGTACTTGAGTCGGCATTGTGCTATTTGTATTTAATTCCGATGCAATTTCTGTGTTTCATCGTCAATAAGGAGGTCCGAGGGATACAGTGAACCTGAAGTGAAGCATCGGAATCTATAACTAGTGTCACAGGAATGGTTCAAAACATAGACAGTAAGAAGAGCCAGTCTTCTTGTACTTGTGTCGGCATTGTGCCTTTTGTATTTAATTCCGATGCAATTTCTGTGTTTCATCGTCAATAAGAAGGTCAGAGGGATACAGTAAACCTGAAGTGAAGCATCGAAATCTATAACTAGTGTCACAGGAATGGTTCAAAACATAGAAAGTAAGAAGAGTGAGTTTTCTTGTACCTAAGTCGGCATTGTGCCTTTTGTATTTAATTCCGTTGGAATTTCTGTGTTTCATCGCCAATAAGAAGGTCAGAGGGATACAGTAAACCTGATGTGAAGCATCGGAATCTATAACTAGTGTCACAGGAATGGTTCAAACATAGACAGTAAGAAGAGTCGGTTTTCTTGTACTTAGGTCGGCATTGTGCCCTTTGTATTTAATTCCGATGCAATTTCTGTGTTTCATCGTCAATAAGAAGATCGGAGGGATACAGTAAACCTAAAGTGAAGCATCGGAATCTATAACTAGTGTCACAGGAATGGTTCAAAACATAGACAGGAAGAAGAATCAGTTTTATTGTACTTAAGTAGGCATTGTGCCTTTTCTATTGAATTCCGATGCAATTTCTGTGTTTCGTCGTCAATAAGAAGGTCAGATGGATACAGTAAACCTGAAGTGAAGCATCGGAATCTATAACTAGTGTCACAGGAATGGTTCAAATCATAGACAGTAAGAAGAATCAGTTTTCTTGTACTTAAGTAGGCATTGTGCCTTTTCTATTTAATTCCGATGCAATTTCTGTGTTTCATCGTCAATACGAAGTTCAGAGGGATACAGTAAACCTGAAGTGAAGCATCGGAATCTATAACTAGTGTCACAGGAATGGTTCAAAACATAGACAGTAAGAAGAGTCAGTTTTCTTGTACTTAAGTCGGCATTGTGCCTTTTGTATTTAATTCCGATGCAATTTCTGTGTTTCATCGTCAATATGAAGGTCGGAGGGATACAGTAAAAATGAGGTGAAGCATCGGAATCTATAACTAGTGTCACAGGAATGGTTCAAAACATAGAGAGTAAGATGAGTCAGTTTTCTTGTACTTAAGTCGGCATTGTGATTTTTGTATTTAGTTCCGATGCAATTTCTGTGTTTCATTGTCAATGAGAAGGTCAGAGGGATACAATAAACCTGAAGTGAAACATCGGAATCTATGACTAGTGTCAGAGGAATGGTTCAAAACATAGACAGTAAGAAGAGCCAGGTTTCTTGTACCTAAGTCGGCATTGTGCCTTTTGTATAGAATTCCGATGTAATTTCTGTGTTTCATCGTCAATAAGAAGATAAGAGAGATACAGTAAACCTGAAGTGAAGCATCGGAATCTATAACTAGTGTCACAGGAATGGTTCAAAACATAGACAGTAAGGAGAATCAGTTTTCTTGTACTTAAGTCGGCATTGTGCCTTTTGTATAGAATTCCGATGCAATTTCTGTGTTTCATCGTCAACAAGAATGTCAGAGGGATACAGTAAACCCGAAGTGAAGCATCGAAATCTATAACTAGTGTCACAGAAATGGTTCAAAACATAGAAAGTAAGAAGAGTCAGTTTTCTTGTACCTAAGTCGGCATTGTGCCTTTTGTATTTAATTCCGATGGAATTTCTGTGTTTCATCGTCAATAAGAAGGTCAGAGGGATACAGTAAACCTGAAGTGAAGCATCGGAATCGATAACCAGTGTCACAGGAATGGTTCAAACATAGACAGTAAGAAGAGTCGGTTTTCTTGTACTTAGGTCGGCATTGTGCCCTTTGTATTTAATTCCGACACAATTCCTCTGTTTCATCGTCAATAAGAAGGTCGGAGGGATACAGTAAACTTGAAGTGAAGCATCGGAATCTATAACTAGTGTCACAGGAATGGTTCAAAACATAGACAGTAAGAAGAATCAGTTTTCTTGTACTTAAGTACGCATTGTGCCTTTTCTATTGAATTCCGATGCAATTTCTGCGTTTCGTCGTCAATAAGAAGGTCAGAGGGATACAGTAAACCTGAAGTGAAGCATCGGAATCTATAACTAGTGTCACAGGAATGGTTCAAATCATAGACAGTAAGAAGAGTCGGTTTTCTTGTACTTAAGTCGGCATTGTGCCTTTTGTATTTAATTCCGATGCAATTTCTGTGTTTCATCGTCAATAAGAAGGTCAGAGGGATACAGTAAACCTGAAGTGAAGCATCGAAATCTATAACTAGTGTCACAGGAATGGTTCACAACATAGAAAGTAAGAAGAGTCACTTTTCTTGTACCTAAGTCGGCATTGTGCCTTTTGTATTGAATTCCGTTGGAATTTCTGTGTTTCATCGTCATTAAGAAGGTCAGAGGGATACAGTAAACCTGATGTGAAGCATCGGAATCTATAACTAGGGTCACAGGAATGGTTCAAACATAGACAGTAAGAAGAGTCGGTTTTCTTGTACTTAGGTCGGCATTGTGCCCTTTGTATTTAATTCCGATGCAATTTCTGTGTTTCATCGTCAATAAGAAGGTCGGAGGGATACAGTAAACCTGAAGTGAAGCATCGGAATCTATAACTAGTGTCACAGGAATGGTTCAAAAAATAGACAGGAAGAAGAATCAGTTTTATTGTACTTAAGTAGGCATTGTGCCTTTTCTATTGAATTCCGATGCAATTTCTGTGTTTCGTCGTCAATAAGAAGGTCAGAGGGATACAGTAAACCTGAAGTGAAGCATCGGAACCTAAAACTAGTGTCACAGGAATGGTTCAAATCATAGACAGTAAGAAGAATCAGTTTTCTTGTACTTAAGTAGGCATTGTGCCTTTTCTATTTAATTCCGATGCAATTTCTGTGTTTCATCGTCAATACGAAGGTCAGAGGGATACAGTAAACCTGAAGTGAAGCATCGGAATCTATAACTAGTGTCACAGGCATGGTTCAAAACATTGACAGTAAGAAGAGTCAGTTTACTTGTACTTAAGTCGGCATTGTGCCTTTTGTATTTAATTCCGATGCAATTTCTGTGTTTCATCGTCAATATGAAGGTCAGAGGGATACAGTAAAAATGAGGTGAAGCATCGGAATCTATAACTAGTGTCACAGGAATGGTTCAAAACATAGACAGTAAGATGAGTCAGTTTTCTTGTACTTAAGTCGGCATTGTGATTTTTGTATTTAATTCCGATGCAATTACTGTGTTTCATTGTCAATGAGAAGGTCAGAGGGATACAATAAACCTGAAGTGAAGCATCGGAATCGATAACTAGTGTCACAGGAATGGTTCAAACATAGACAGTAAGAAGAGTCGTTTTTCTTCTACTTAGGTCGGCATTGTGCCCTTTGTATTTAATTCCGACGCAATTCCTCTGTTTCATCGTCAATACGAAGGTCGGAGGGATACAGTAAACTTCAAGTGAAGCATCGGAATCTATAACTAGTGTCACAGGAATGGTTCAAAACATAGACAGTAAGAAGAATCAGTTTTCTTGTACTTAAGTACGCATTGTGCCTTTTCTATTGAATTCCGATGCAATTTCTGCGTTTCGTCGTCAATAAGAAGGTCAGAGGGATACAGTAAACCTGAAGTGAAGCATCGGAATCTATAACTAGTGTCACAGGAATGGTTCAAATCATAGACAGTAAGAAGAGTCAGTTTTCTTGTACTTAAGTCGGCATTGTGCCTTTTCTACTTAATTCCGCTGCAATTTCTGTGTTTCATCGTCAATAAGAAGGTCAATGGGATACAGTAAACCTGAAGTGAAGCATCGTAATCTATAACTTGTGTCACAGGAGTGGTTAAAAACATAGACAGTAAGAAGAGTCAGTTTTCCTGTTCTTAAGTCGGCATTGTGCATTTTGTATTTAATTCCGATGCAATTTCTGTGTTTCATCGTCAATAAGGAGGTCAGAGGGATACAGTGAACCTGAAGTGAAGCATTGGAATCTATAACTAGTGTCACAGGAATGGTTCAAAACATAGACAGAAAGATGAGCTAGTGTTCTTGTACTTGAGTCGGCATTGTGCCTTTTGTATTTAATTCCGATGCAATTTCTGTGTTTCATCGTCAATAAGGAGGTCAGAGGGATACAGTGAACCTGAAGTGAAGCATCGGAATCTATAACTAGTGTCACAGGAATGGTTCAAAACATAGACAGTAAGAAGAGCCAGTCTTCTTGTACTTGAGTCGGCATTGTGCCTTTTGTATTTAATTCCGATGCAATTTCTGTGTTTCATCTTCAATAAGAAGGTCAGAGGGATACAGTAAACCTGAAGTGAAGCATCGAAATCTATAACTAGTGTCACAGGAATGGTTCAAAACATAGAAAGTAAGAAGAGTCAGTTTTCTTGTACCTAAGTCGGCATTGTGCCTTTTGTATTTAATTCCGTTGGAATTTCTGTGTTTCATCGTCAATAAGAAGGTCAGAGGGATACAGTAAACCTGATGTGAAGCATCGGAATCTATAACTAGTGTCACAGGAATGGTTCAAACATAGACAGTAAGAAGAGTCGGTTTTCTTGTACTTAGGTCGGCATTGTGCCCTTTGTATTTAATTCCGATGCAATTTCTGTGTTTCATCGTCAATAAGAAGGTCGGAGGGATACAGTAAACCTGAAGTGAAGCATCGGAATCTATAACTAGTGTCACAGGAATGGTTCAAAACATAGACAGGAAGAAGAATCAGTTTTATTGTACTTAAGTAGGCATTGTGCCTTTTCTATTTAATTCCGATGCAATTTCTGTGTTTCATCGTCAATACGAAGGTCAGAGGGATACAGTAAACCTGAAGTGAAGCATCGGAATCTATAACTAGTGTCACAGGCATGGTTCAAAACATAGACAGTAAGAAGAGTCAGTTTACTTGTACTTAAGTCGGCATTGTGCCTTTTGTATTTAATTCCGATGCAATTTCTGTGTTTCATCGTCAATATGAAGGTCAGAGGGATACAGTAAAAATGAGGTGAAGCATCGGAATCTATAACTAGTGTCACAGGAATGGTTCAAAACATAGACAGTAAGATGAGTCAGTTTTCTTGTACTTAAGTCGGCATTGTGATTTTTGTATTTAATTCCGATGCAATTTCTGTGTTTCATTGTCAATGAGAAGGTCAGAGGGATACAATAAACCTGAAGTGAAGCATCGGAATCGATAACTAGTGTCACAGGAATGGTTCAAACATAGACAGTAAGAAGAGTCGTTTTTCTTCTACTTAGGTCGGCATTGTGCTCTTTGTATTTAATTCCGACGCAATTCCTCTGTTTCATCGTCAATACGAAGGTCGGAGGGATACAGTAAACTTCAAGTGAAGCATCGGAATCTATAACTAGTGTCACAGGAATGGTTCAAAACATAGACAGTAAGAAGAATCAGTTTTCTTGTACTTAAGTACGCATTGTGCCTTTTCTATTGAATTCCGATGCAATTTCTGCGTTTCGTCGTCAATAAGAAGGTCAGAGGGATACAGTAAACCTGAAGTGAAGCATCGGAATCTATAACTAGTGTCACAGGAATGGTTCAAATCATAGACAGTAAGAAGAGTCAGTTTTCTTGTACTTAAGTCGGCATTGTGCCTTTTCTACTTAATTCCGCTGCAATTTCTGTGTTTCATCGTCAATAAGAAGGTCAATGGGATACAGTAAACCTGAAGTGAAGCATCGGAATCTATAACTTGTGTCACAGGAGTGGTTAAAAACATAGACAGTAAGAAGAGTCAGTTTTCCTGTTCTTAAGTCGGCATTGTGCATTTTGTATTTAATTGAGATGCAATTTCTGTGTTTCATCGTCAATAAGGAGGTCAGAGGGATACAGTGAACCTGAAGTGAAGCATTGGAATCTATAACTAGTGTCACAGGAATGGTTCAAAACATAGACAGAAAGATGAGCTAGTGTTCTTGTACTTGAGTCGGCATTGTGCCTTTTGTATTTAATTCCGATGCAATTTCTGTGTTTCATCGTCAATAAGGAGGTCAGAGGGATACAGTGAACCTGAAGTGAAGCATCGGAATCTATAACTAGTGTCACAGGAATGGTTCAAAACATAGACAGTAAGAAGAGCCAGTCTTCTTGTACTTCAGTCGGCATTGTGCCTTTTGTATTTAATTCCGATGCAATTTCTGTGTTTCATCTTCAATAAGAAGGTCAGAGGGATACAGTAAACCTGAAGTGAAGCATCGAAATCTATAACTAGTGTCACAGGAATGGTTCAAAACATAGAAAGTAAGAAGAGTCAGTTTTCTTGTACCTAAGTCGGCATTGTGCCTTTTGTATTTAATTCCGTTGGAATTTCTGTGTTTCATCGTCAATAAGAAGGTCAGAGGGATACAGTAAACCTGATGTGAAGCATCGGAATCTATAACTAGTGTCACAGGAATGGTTCAAACATAGACAGTAAGAAGAGTCGGTTTTCTTGTACTTAGGTCGGCATTGTGCCCTTTGTATTTAATTCCGATGCAATTTCTGTGTTTCATCGTCAATAAGAAGGTCGGAGGGATACAGTAAACCTGAAGTGAAGCATCGGAATCTATAACTAGTGTCACAGGAATGGTTCAAAACATAGACAGGAAGAAGAATCAGTTTTATTGTACTTAAGTAGGCATTGTGCCTTTTCTATTGAATTCCGATGCAATTTCTGTGTTTCGTCGTCAATAAGAAGGTCAGAGGGATACAGTAAACCTGAAGTGAAGCATCGGAACCTAAAACTAGTGTCACAGGAATGGTTCAAATCATAGACAGTAAGAAGAATCAGTTTTCTTGTACTTAAGTAGGCATTGTGCCTTTTCTATTTAATTCCGATGCAATTTCTGTGTTTCATCGTCAATAAGAAGGTCAGAGGGATACAGTAAACCTGAAGTGAAGCATCGGAATCTATAACTAGTGTCACAGGAATGGTTCAAAACATAGACAGTAAGAAGAGTCAGTTTACTTGTACTTAAGTCGGCATTGTGCCTTTTGTATTTAATTCCGATGCAATTTCTGTGTTTCATCGTCAATATGAAGGTCAGAGGGATACAGTAAAAATGAGGTGAAGCATCGGAATCTATAACTAGTGTCACAGGAATGGTTCAAAACATAGACAGTAAGATGAGTCAGTTTTCTTGTACTTAAGTCGGCATTGTGATTTTTGTATTTAATTCCGATGCAATTTCTGTGTTTCATTGTCAATGAGAAGGTCAGAGGGATACAATAAACCAGAAGTGAAGCATCGGAATCGATAACTAGTGTCACAGGAATGGTTCAAACATAGACAGTAAGAAGAGTCGTTTTTCTTGTACTTAGGTCGGCATTGTGCCCTTTGTATTTAATTCCGACGCAATTCCTGTGTTTCATCGTCAATAAGAAGGTCGGAGGGATGCAGTAAACTTGAAGTGAAGCATCGGAATCTATAACTAGTGTCACAGGAATGGTTCAAACATAGACAGTAAGAAGAGTCGGTTTTCTTGTACTTAGGTCGGCATTGTGCCCTTTGTATTTAATTCCGATGCAATTTCTGTGTTTCATCGTCAATAAGAAGGTCGGAGGGATACAGTAAACCTGAAGTGAAGCATCGGAATCTATAACTAGTGTCACAGGAATGGTTCAAAACATAGACAGGAAGAAGAATCAGTTTTATTGTACTTAAGTGGGCATTGTGCCTTTTCTATTGAATTCCGATGCAATTTCTGTGTTTCGTCGTCAATAAGAAGGTCAGAGGGATACAGTAAACCTGAAGTGAAGCATCGGAACCTAAAACTAGTGTCACAGGACTGGTTCAAATCATAGACAGTAAGAAGAATCAGTTTTCTTGTACTTAAGTAGGCATTGTGCCTTTTCTATTTAATTCCGAAGCAATTTCTGTGTTTCATCGTCAATAAGAAGGTCAGAGGGATACAGTAAACCTGAAGTGAAGCATCGGAATCTATAACTAGTGTCACAGGAATGGTTCAAAACATAGACAGTAAGAAGAGTCAGTTTACTTGTACTTAAGTCGGCATTGTGCCTTTTGTATTTAATTCCGATGCAATTTCTGTGTTTCATCGTCAATATGAAGGTCAGAGGGATACAGTAAAAATGAGGTGAAGCATCGGAATCTATAACTAGTGTCACAGGAATGGTTCAAAACATAGACAGTAAGATGAGTCAGTTTTCTTGTACTTAAGTCGGCATTGTGATTTTTGTATTTAATTCCGATGCAATTTCTGTGTTTCATCGTCAATAAGAAGGTCAGAGGGATACAGTAAACCTGAAGTGAAGCATTGAAATCTATAACTAGTGTCACAGGAATGGTCCAAAACATAGAAAGTAAGAAGAGTCAGTTTTCTTGTACCTAAGTCGGCATTTTGCCTTTTGTATTTAATTCCGTTGGAATTTCTGTGTTTCATCGCCAATAAGAAGGTCAGAGGGATACAGTAAACCTGATGTGAAGCATCGGAATCTATAACTAGTGTCACAGGAATGGTTCGAACATAGACAGTAAGAACAGTCGGTTTTCTTGTACTTAGGTCGGCATTGTGCCCTTTGTATTTAATTCCGATGCAATTTCTGTGTTTCATCATCAATAAGAAGGTCGGAGGGATACAGTAAACCTGAAGTGAAGCAACGGAATCTATAACTAGTGTCACAGGAATGGTTCAAAACATAGACAGGAAGAAGAATCAGTTTTATTGTACTTAAGTAGGCATTGTGCTTTTTCTATTGAATTCCGATGCAATTTCTGTGTTTCGTCGTCAATAAGAAGGTCAGAGGGAAACAGTAAACCTGAAGTGAAGCATCGGAATCTATAACTAGTGTCACAGGAATGGTTCAAAATATAGAGAGTAAGATGAATCAGTTTTCTTGTACTTAAGTCGGCATTGTCATTTTTGTATTTAATTCCGATGCAATTTCTGTGTTTCATTGTCAATGAGTAGGTCAGAGGGATACAATAAACCTGAAGTGAAGCATCGGAATCTATGACTAGTGTCAGAGGAATGGTTCAAAACATAGACAGTAAGAAGAGCCAGGTTTCTTGTACCTAAGTCGGCATTGTGCCTTTTGTATAGAATTCCGATGTAATTTCTGTGTTTCATCGTCAATAAGAAGATAAGAGGGATACAGTAAACCTGAAGTGAAGCATCGGAATCTATAACTGGTGTCACAGGAATGGTTCAAAACATAGACAGTAAGGAGAATCAGTTTTCTTGTACTTAAGTCGGCATTGTGCCTTTTGTATAGAATTCCGATGCAATTTCTGTGTTTCATCGTCAACAAGAATGTCAGAGGGATACAGTAAACCCGAAGTGAAGCATCGAAATCTATAACTAGTGTCACAGGAATGGTTCAAAACATAGAAAGTAAGAAGAGTCAGTTTTCTTGTACCTAAGTCGGCATTGTGCCTTTTGTATTTAATTCCGATGGAAGTTCTGTGTTTCATCGTCAATAAGAAGGTCAGAGGGATACAGTAAACCTGGAGTGAAGCATCGGAATCGATAACCAGTGTCACAGGAATGGTTCAAACATAGACAGTAAGAAGAGTCGGTTTTCTTGTACTTAGGTCGGCATTGTGCCCTTTGTATTTAATTCCGACACAATTCCTCTGTTTCATCGTCAATAAGAAGGTCGGAGAGATACAGTAAACTTGAAGTGAAGCATAGGAATCTATAACTAGTGTCACAGGAATGGTTCAAAACATAGACAGTAAGAAGAATCAGTTTTCTTGTACTTAAGTACGCATTGTGCCTTTTCTATTGAATTCCGATGCAATTTCTGCGTTTCGTCGTCAATAAGAAGGTCAGAGGGATACAGTAAACCTGAAGTGAAGCATCGGAATCTATAACTAGTGTCACAGGAATGGTTCAAATCATAGACAGTAAGAAGAGTCAGTTTAGTTGTACTTAAGTCGGCATTGTGCCTTTTGTATTTAATTCCGATGCAATTTCTGTGTTTCATCGTCAATAAGAAGGTCAGAGGGATACAGTAAACCTGAAGTGAAGCATCGAAATCTATAACTAGTGTCACAGGAATGGTTCAAAACATAGAAAGTAAGAAGAGTCAGTTTTCTTGTACCTAAGTCGGCATTGTGCCTTTTGTATTTAATTCCGTTGGAATTTCTGTGTTTCATCGTCAATAAGAAGGTCAGAGGGATACAGTAAACCTGATGTGAAGCATCGGAATCTATAACTAGGGTCACAGGAATGGTTCAAAACATAGACAGGAAGAAGAATCAGTTTTATTGTACTTAAGTAGGCATTGTGCCTTTTCTATTGAATTCCGATGCAATTTCTGTGTTTCGTCGTCAATAAGAAGGTCAGAGGGATACAGTAAACCTGAAGTGAAGCATCGGAACCTAAAACTAGTGTCACAGGAATGGTTCAAATCATAGACAGTAAGAAGAATCAGTTTTCTTGTACTTAAGTAGGCATTGTGCCTTTTCTATTTAATTCCGAAGCAATTTCTGTGTTTCATCGTCAATAAGAAGGTCAGAGGGATACAGTAAACCTGAAGTGAAGCATCGGAATCTATAACTAGTGTCACAGGCACGGTTCAAAACATAGACAGTAAGAAGAGTAAGTTTACTTGTACTTAAGTCGGCATTGTGCCTTTTGTATTTAATTCCGATGCAATTTCTGTGTTTCATCGTCAATATGAAGGTCAGAGGGATACAGTAAAAATGAGGTGAAGCATCGGAATCTATAACTAGTGTCACAGGAATGGTTCAAAACATAGACAGTAAGATGAGTCAGTTTTCTTGTACTTAAGTCGGCATTGTGATTTTTGTATTTAATTCCGATGCAATTTCTGTGTTTCATTGTCAATGAGAAGGTCAGAGGGATATAATAAACCTGAAGTGAAGCATCGGAATCGATAACTAGTGTCACAGGAATGGTTCAAACATAGACAGTAAGAAGAGTCGTTTTTCTTGTACTTAGGTCGGCATTGTGCCCTTTGTATTTAATTCCGACGCAATTCCTCTGTTTCATCGTCAATACGAAGGTCGGAGGGATACAGTAAACTTCAAGTGAAGCATCTGAATCTATAACTAGTGTCACAGGAATGGTTCAAAACATAGACAGTAAGAAGAATCAGTTTTCTTGTACTTAAGTACGCATTGTGCCTTTTCTATTGAATTCCGATGCAATTTCTGCGTTTCGTCGTCAATAAGAAGGTCAGAGGGATACAGTAAACCTGAAGTGAAGCATCGGAATCTATAACTAGTGTCACAGGAATGGTTCAAATCATAGACAGTAAGAAGAGTCAGTTTTCTTGTACTTAAGTCGGCATTGTGCCTTTTCTACTTAATTCCGCTGCAATTTCTGTGTTTCATCGTCAATAAGAAGGTCAATGGGATACAGTAAACCTGAAGTGAAGCATCGGAATCTATAACTTGTGTCACAGGAGTGGTTAAAAACATAGACAGTAAGAAGAGTCAGTTTTCCCGTTCTTAAGTCGGCATTGTGCGTTTTGTATTTAATTCCGATGCAATTTCTGTGTTTCATCGTCAATAAGGAGGTCAGAGGGATACAGTGAACCTGAAGTGAAGCATTGGAATCTATAACTAGTGTCACAGGAATGGTTCAAAACATAGACAGAAAGATGAGCTAGTGTTCTTGTACTTGAGTCGGCATTGTGCCTTTTGTATTTAATTCCGATGCAATTTCTGTGTTTCATCGTCAATAAGGAGGTCAGAGGGATACAGTGAACCTGAAGTGAAGCATCGGAATCTATAACTAGTGTCACAGGAATGGTTCAAACATAGACAGTAAGAAGAGTCGGTTTTCTTGTACTTAGGTCGGCATTGTGCCCTTTGTATTTAATTCCGATGCAATTTCTGTGATTCATCTTCAATAAGAAGGTCAGAGGGATACAGTAAACCTGAAGTGAAGCATCGGAATCTATAACTAGTGTCACAGGAATGGTTCAAAACATAGAAAGTAAGAAGAGTCAGTTTTCTTGTACCCAAGTCGGCATTGTGCCTTTTGTATTTAATTCCGTTGGAATTTCTGTGTTTCATCGTCAATAAGAAGGTCAGAGGGATACAGTAAACCTGATGTGAAGCATCGGAATCTATAACTAGTGTCACAGGAATGGTTCAAACATAGACAGTAAGAAGAGTCGGTTTTCTTGTACTTAGGTCGGCATTGTGCCCTTTGTATTTAATTCCGATGCAATTTCTGTGTTTCATCGTCAATAAGAAGGTCGGAGGGATACAGTAAACCTGAAGTGAAGCATCGGAATCTATAACTAGTGTCACAGGAATGGTTCAAAACATAGACAGGAAGAAGAATCAGTTTTATTGTACTTAAGTAGGCATTGTGCCTTTCCTATTGAATTCCGATGCAATTTCTGTGTTTCGTCGTCAATAAGAAGGTCAGAGGGATACAGTAAACCTGAAGTGAAGCATCGGAATCTATAACTAGTGTCACAGGAATGGTTCAAATCATAGACAGTAAGAAGAATCAGTTTTCTTGTACGTAAGTAGGCATTGTGCCTTTTCTATTTAATTCCGATGCAATTTCTGTGTTTCATCGTCAATAAGAAGGTCAGAGGGATACAGTAAACCTGAAGTGAAGCATCGGAATCTATAACTAGTGTCACAGGAATGGTTCAAAACATAGACAGTAAGAAGAGCCAGTCTTCTTGTACTTGAGTCGGCATTGTGCCTTTTGTATTTAATTCCGATGCAATTTCTGTGTTTCATCGTCAATATGAAGGTCAGAGGGATACAGTAAAAATGAGGTGAAGCATCGGAATCTATAACTAGTGTCACAGGAATGGTTCAAAACATAGAGAGTAAGATGAGTCAGTTTTCTTGTACTTAAGTCGGCATTGTGATTTTTGTATTTAATTCCGATGCAATTTCTGTGTTTCATTGTCAATGAGAAGGTCAGAGGGATACAATAAACCTGAAGTGAAGCATCGGAATCTGTGACTAGTGTCAGAGGAATGGTTCAAAACATAGACAGTAAGAAGAGCCAGGTTTCTTGTACCTAAGTCGGCATTGTGCCTTTTGTATAGAATTCCGATGCAATTTCTGTGTTTAATCGTCAATAAGAACATAAGAGGGATACAGTAAACCTGAAGTGAAGCATCGGAATCTATAACTAGTGTCATAGGAATGGTTCAAAACATAGACAGTAAGGAGAATCAGTTTTCTTGTACTTAAGTCGGCATTGTGCCTTTTGTATAGAATTCCGATGCAATTTCTGTGTTTCATCGTCAACAAGAATGTCAGAGGGATACAGTAAACCCGAAGTGAAGCATCGAAATCTATAACTAGTGTCACAGGAATGGTTCAAAACATAGAAAGTAAGAAGAGTCAGTTTTCTTGTACCTAAGTCGGCATTGTGCCTTTTGTATTTAATTCCGATGGAATTTCTGTGTTTCATCGTCAATAAGAAGGTCAGAGGGATACAGTAAACCTGAAGTGAAGCATCGGAATCGATAACTAGTGTCACAGGAATGGTTCAAACATAGACAGTAAAAAGAGTCGGTTTTCTTGTACTTAGGTCGGCATTGTGCCCTTTGTATTTAATTCCGACGCAATTCCTCTGTTTCATCGTCAATAAGAAGGTCGGAGGGATACAGTAAACTTGAAGTGAAGCATCGGAATCTATAACTAGTGTCACAGGAATGGTTCAAAACATAGACAGTAAGAAGAATCAGTTTTCTTGTACTTAAGTACGCATTGTGCCTTTTCTATTGAATTCCGATGCAATTTCTGCGTTTCGTCGTCAATAAGAAGGTCAGAGGGATGCAGTAAACCTGAAGTGAAGCATCGGAATCTATAACTAGTGTCACAGGAATGGTTCAAATCATACACAGTAAGAAGAGTCAGTTTTCTTGTACTTAAGTCGGCATTGTGCCTTTTCTACTTAATTCCGCTGCAATTTCTGTGCTTCATCGTCAATAAGAAGGTCAATGGGATACAGTAAACCTGAAGTGAAGCATCGGAATCTATAACTTGTGTCACAGGAGTGGTTAAAAACATAGACAGTAAGAAGAGTCAGTTTTCCTGTTCTTAAGTCGGCATTGTGCGTTTTGTATTTAATTCCGATGCAATTTCTGTGTTTCATCGTCAATAAGGAGGTCAGAGGGATACAGTGAACCTGAAGTGAAGCATTGGAATCTATAACTAGTGTCACAGGAATGGTTCAAAACATAGACAGAAAGATGAGCTAGTCTTCTTGTACTTGAGTCGGCATTGTGCCTTTTGTATTTAATTCCGATGCAAATTCTGTGTTTCATCGTCAATAAGGAGGTCAGAGGGATACAGTGAACCTGAAGTGAAGCATCGGAATCTATAACTAGTGTCACAGGAATGGTTCATAACATAGACAGTAAGAAGAGCCAGTCTTTTTGTACTTGAGTCGGCAATGTGCCTTTTGTATTTAATTCCGATGCAATATCTGTGTTTCATCGCCAATAAGAAGGTCAGAGGGATACAGTAAACCTGAAGTGAAGAATCGGAATCTATAACTAGTGTCACAGGAATGGTTCAAATCATAGACAGTAAGAAGAATCAGTTTTCTTGTACTTAAGTAGGCATTGTGCCTTTTCTATTTAATTCCGATGCAATTTCTGTGTTTCATCGTCAATAAGAAGGTCAGAGGGATACAGTAAACCTGAAGTGAAGCATCGGAATCTATAACTAGTGTCACAGGAATGGTTCAAAACATAGACAGTAAGAAGAGTCAGTTTTCTTGTACTTAAGTCGGCATTGTGCCTTTTGTATTTAATTCCGATTCAATTTCTGTGTTTCATCGTCAATATGAAGGTCAGAGGGATACAGTAAAAATGAGGTGAAGCATCGGAATCTGTAACTAGTGTCACAGGAATGGTTCAAAACATAGAGAGTAAGATGAGTCAGTTTTCTTGTACTTAAGTCGGCATTGTGATTTTTGTATTTAATTCCGATGCAATTTCTGTGTTTCATTGTCAATGACAAGGTCAGAGGGATACAATAAACCTGAAGTGAAGCATCGGAATCTATGACTAGTGTCAGAGGAATGGTTCAAAACATAGACAGTAAGAAGAGCCAGGTTTCTTGTACCTAAGTCGGCATTGTGCCTTTTGTATAGAATTCCGATGCAATTTCTGTGTCTCATCGTCAATAAGAAGGTAAGAGGGATACAGTAAACCTGAAGTGAAGCATCGGAATCTATAACTAGTGTCACAGGAATGGTTCAAAACATAGACAGTAAGGAGAATCAGTTTTCTTGTACTTAAGTCGGCATTGTGCCTTTTGTATAGAATTCCGATGCAATTTCTGTGTTTCATCGTCAACAAGAATGTCAGAGGGATACAGTAATCCCGAAGTGAAGCATCGAAATCTATAACTAGTGTCACAGGAATGGTTCAAAACATAGACAGTAAGATGAGTCAGTTTTCTTGTACTTAAGTCGGCATTGTGATATTTGTATTTAAGTCCGATGCAATTTCTGTGTTTCATTGTCAATGAGAAGGTCAGAGGGATACAATAAACCTGAAGTGAAGCATCGGAATCGATAACTAGTGTCACAGGAATGGTTCAAACATAGACAGTAAGAAGAGTCGTTTTTCTTGTACTTAGGTCGGCATTGTGCCCTTTGTATTTAATTCCGACGCAATTCCTCTGATTCATCGTCAATACGAAGGTCGGAGGGATACAGTAAACTTCAAGTGAAGCATCGGAATCTATAACTATTGTCACAGGAATGGTTCAAAACATAGACAGTAAGAAGAATCAGTTTTCTTGTACTTAAGTACGCATTGTGCCTTTTCTATTGAATTCCGATGCAATTTCTGCGTTTCGTCGTCAATAAGAAGGTCAGAGGGATACAGTGAACCTGAAGTGAAGCATCGGAATCTATAACTAGTGTCACAGGAATGGGTCAAATCATAGACAGTAAGAAGAGTCAGTTTTCTTGTACTTAAGTCGGCATTGTGCCTTTTCTACTTAATTCCGCTGCAATTTCTGTGTTTCATCGTCAATAAGAAGGTCAATGGGATACAGTAAACCTGAAGTGAAGCATCGGAATCTATAACTTGTGTCACAGGAGTGGTTAAAAACATAGACAGTAAGAAGAGTCAGTTTTCCTGTTCTTAAGTCAGCATTGTGCGTTTTGAATTTAATTCCGATGCAATTTCTGTGTTTCATCGTCAATAAGGAGGTCAGAGGGTTACAGTGAACCTGAAGTGAAACATTGGAATCTATAACTAGTGTCACAGGAATGGTTCAAAACATAGACAGAAAGATGAGCTAGTGTTCTTGTACTTGAGTCGGCATTGTGCCTTTTGTATTTAGTTCCGATGCAATTTCTGTGTTTCATCGTCAATAAGGAGGTCAGAGGGATACAGTGAACCTGAAGTGAAGCATCGGAATCTATAACTAGTGTCACAGGAATGGTTCAAAACATAGACAGTAAGAAGAGCCAGTCTTCTTGTACTTGAGTCGGCATTGTGCCTTTTGTATTTAATTCCGATGCAATTTCTGTGTTTCATCTTCAATAAGAAGGTCAGAGGGATACAGTAAACCTGATGTGAAGCATCGGAATCTATAACTAGTGTCACAGGAATGGTTCAAACATAGACAGTAAGAAGAGTCGGTTTTCTTGTACTTAGGTCGGCATTGTGCCCTTTGTATTTAATTCCGATGCAATTTCTGTGTTTCATCGTCAATAAGAAGGTCGGAGGGATACAGTAAACCTGAAGTGATGCATCAGAATCTATAACTAGTGTCACAGGAATGGTTCAAAATATAGACACGAAGAAGAATCAGTTTTATTGTACTTAAGTAGGCATTGTGCCTTTTCTATTGAATTCCGATGCAATTTCTGTGTTTCGTCGTCAATAAGAAGGTCAGAGGGATACAGTAAACCTGAAGTGAAGCATCGGAATCTATAACTAGTGTCACAGGAATGGTTCAAATCATAGACAGTAAGAAGAATCAGTTTTCTTGTACTTAAGTAGGCATTGTGCCTTTTCTATTTAATTCCGATGCAATTTCTGTGTTTCATCGTCAATAAGAAGGTCAATGGGATACAGTAAACCTGAAGTGAAGCATCGGAATCTATAACTAGTGTCACAGGAATGGTTCAAAACATAGACAGTAAGAAGAGTCAGTTTACTTGTACTTAAGTCGGCATTGTGCCTTTTGTATTTAATTCCGATGCAATTTCTGTGTTTCATCGTCAATATGAAGGTCAGAGGGATACAGTAAAAATGAGGTGAAGCATCGGAATCTATAACTAGTGTCACAGGAATGGTTCAAAACATAGAGAGTAAGATGAGTCAGTTTTCTTGTACTTAAGTCGGCATTGTGATTTTTGTATTTAATTCCGATGCAATTTCTGTGTTTCATTGTCAATGAGAAGGTCAGAGGGATACAATAAACCTGAAGTGAAGCATCGGAATCTATGACTAGTGTCAGAGGAATGGTTCAAAACATAGACAGTAAGAAGAGCCAGGTTTCTTGTACCTAAGTCGGCATTGTGCCTTTTGTATAGAATTCCGATGCAATTTCTGTGTTTAATCGTCAATAAGAACATAAGAGGGATACAGTAAACCTGAAGTGAAGCATCGGAATCTATAACTAGTGTCATAGGAATGGTTCAAAACATAGACAGTAAGGAGAATCAGTTTTCTTGTACTTAAGTCGGCATTGTGCCTTTTGTATAGAATTTCGATGCAATTTCTGTGTTTCATCGTCAACAAGAATGTCAGAGGGATACAGTACACCCGAAGTGAAGCATTGAAATCTATAACTAGTATCACAGGAATGGTTCAAAACATAGAAAGTAAGAAGAGTCAGTTTTCTTGTACCTAAGCCGGCATTGTGCCTTTTGTATTTAATTCCGATGGAATTTCTGTGTTTCATCGTCAATAAGAAGGTCAGAGGGATACAGTAAACCTGAAGTGAAGCATCGGAATCGATAACTAGTGTCACAGGAATGGTTCAAACATAGACAGTAAGAAGAGTCGGTTTTCTTGTACTTAGGTCGGCATTGTGCCCTTTGTATTTAATTCCGACGCAATTCCTCTGTTTCATCGTCAATAAGAAGATCGGAGGGATACAGTAAACTTGAAGTGAAGCATCGGAATCTATAACTAGTGTCACAGGAATGGTTCAAAACATAGACAGTAAGAAGAATTAGTTTTCTTGTACTTAAGTACGCATTGTGCCTTTTCTATTGAATTCCGATGCAATTTCTGCGTTTCGTCGTCAATAAGAAGGTCAGAGGGATGCAGTAAACCTGAAGTGAAGCATCGGAATCTATAACTAGTGTCACAGGAATGGTTCAAATCATAGACAGTAAGAAGAGTCAGTTTTCTTGTACTTAAGTCGGCATTGTGCCTTTTCTACTTAATTCCGCTGCAATTTCTGTGTTTCATCGTCAATAAGAAGGTCAATGGGATACAGTAAACCTGAAGTGAAGCATCGGAATCTATAACTTGTGTCACAGGAGTGGTTAAAAACATAGACAGTAAGAAGAGTCAGTTTTCCTGTTCTTAAGTCGGCATTGTGCGTTTTGTATTTAATTCCGATGCAATTTCTGTGTTTCATCGTCAATAAGGAGGTCAGAGGGATACAGTGAACCTGAAGTGAAGCATTGGAATCTATATCTAGTGTCACAGGAATGGTTCAAAACATAGACAGAAAGATGAGCTAGTCTTCTTGTACTTGAGTCGGCATTGTGCCTTTTGTATTTAATTCCGATGCAATTTCTGTGTTTCATCGTCAATAAGGAGGTCAGAGGGATACAGTGAACCTGAAGTGAAGCATCGGAATCTATAACTAGTGTCACAGGAATGGTTCAAATCATAGACAGTAAGAAGAATCAGTTTTCTTGTACTTAAGTAGGCATTGTGCCTTTTCTATTTAATTCCGATGCAATTTCTGTGTTTCATCGTCAATAAGAAGGTCAGAGGGATACAGTAAACCTGAAGTGAAGCATCGGAATCTATAACTAGTGTCACAGGAATGGTTCAAAACATAGACAGTAAGAAGAGCCAGGTTTCTTGTACCTAAGTCGGCATTGTGCCTTTTGTATAG
Organism: Schistocerca americana; assembly: GCF_021461395.2. NCBI lineage: Eukaryota > Metazoa > Arthropoda > Insecta > Orthoptera > Acrididae > Schistocerca > Schistocerca americana. Next base: position 645,730,961 of record NC_060124.1, read on the forward strand.
AATTCCGATGCAATTTCTGTGTCTCATCGTCAATAAGAAGATAAGAGGGATACAGTAAACCTGAAGTGAAGCATCGGAATCTATAACTAGTGTCACAGGAATGGTTCAAAACATAGACAGTAAGGAGAATCAGTTTTCTTGTACTTAAGTCGGCATTGTGCCTTTTGTATAGAATTCCGATGCAATTTCTGTGTTTCATCGTCAACAAGAATGTCAGAGGGATACAGTAATCCCTAAGTGAAGCATCGAAATCTATAACTAGTGTCACAGGAATGGTTCAAAACATAGAAAGTACGAAGAGTCAGTTTTCTTGTACCTAAGTCGCCATTGTGCCTTTTGTATTTAATTCCGATGGAATTTCTGTGTTTCATCGTCAATAAGAAGGTCAGAGGGATACAGTAAACCTGAAGTGAAGCATCGGAATCGATAACTAGTGTCACAGGAATGGTTCAAACATAGACAGTAAGAAGAGTCGGTTTTCTTGTACTTAGGTCGGCATTGTGCCCTTTGTATTTAATTCCGATGCAATTTCTGTGTTTCATCGTCAATAAGAAGGTCGGAGGGATACAGTAAACCTGAAGTGAAGCATCGGAATCTATAACTAGTGTCACAGGAATGGTTCAAAACATAGACAGTAAGAAGAATCAGTTTTCTTGTACTTAAGTACGCATTGTGCCTTTTCTATTGAATTCCGATGCAATTTCTGCGTTTCGTCGTCAATAAGAAGGTCAGAGGGATACAGTAAACCTGAAGTGAAGCTTCGGAATCTATAACTAGTGTCACAGGAATGGTTCAAATCATAGACAGTAAGAAGAGTCAGTTTTCTTGTACTTAAGTCGGCATTGTGCCTTTTCTACTTAATTCCGCTGCAATTTCTGTGTTTCATCGTCAATAAGAAGGTCAATGGGATACAGTAAACCTGAAGTGAAGCATCGGAATCTATAACTTGTGTCACAGGAGTGGTTAAAAACATAGACAGAAAGATGAGCTAGTGTTCTTGTACTTGAGTCGGCATTGTGCCTTTTGTATTTAATTCCGATGCAATTTCTGTGTTTAATCGTCAATAAGGAGGTCAGAGGGATACAGTGAACCTGAAGTGAAGCATCGGAATCTATAACTAGTGACACAGGAATGGTTCAAAACATAGACAGTAAGAAGAGCCAGTCTTCTTGTACTTGAGTCGGCATTGTGCCTTTTGTATTTAATTCCGATGCAATTTCTGTGTTTCATCGTCAATAAGAAGGTCAGAGGGATCCAGTAAACCTGAAGTGAAGCATCGAAATCTATAACCAGTGTCACAGGAATGGTTCAAAACATAGAAAGTAAGAAGAGTCAGTTTTCTTGTACCTAAGTCGTTATTGTGCCTTTTGTATTTAATTCCGTTGGAATTTCTGTGTTTCATCGTCAATAAGAAGATCAGAGGGATACAGTAAACCTGATGTGAAGCATCGGAATCTATAACTAGTGTCACAGGAATGGTTCAAACATAGACAGTAAGAAGAGTCGGTTTTCTTGTACTTAGGTCGGCATTGTGCCCTTTGTATTTAATTCCGATGCAATTTCTGTGTTTCATCGTCAATAAGAAGGTCGGAGGGATACAGTAAACCTGAAGTGAAGCATCGGAATCTATAACTAGTGACACAGGAATGGTTCAAAACATAGACAGGAAGAAGAATCAGTTTTATTGTACTTAAGTAGGCATTGTGCCTTTTCTATTTTATTCCGATGCAATTTCTGTGTTTCGTCGTCAATAAGAAGGGCAGAGGGATACAGTAAACCTGAAGTGAAGCATCGGAATCTATAACTAGTGTCACAGGAATGGTTCAAATCATAGACAGTAAGAAGAATCAGTTTTCTTGTACTTAAGTAGGCATAGTGCCTATTCTATTTAATTCCGATGCAATTTCTGTGTTTCATCGTCAATAAGAAGGTCAGAGGGATACAGTAAACCTGAAGTGAAGCATCGGAATCTATAACTAGTGTCACAGGAATGGTTCAAAACATAGACAGTAAGAAGAGTCAGTTTACTTGTACTTAAGTCGGCATTGTGCCTTTTGTATTTAATTCCGATGCAATTTCTGTGTTTCATCGTCAATATGAAGGTCAGAGGGATACAGTAAAAATGAGGTGAAGCATCGGAATCTATAACTAGTGTCACAGGAATGGTTCAAAACATAGAGAGTAAGATGAGTCAGTTTTCTTGTACTTAAGTCGGCATTGTGATTTTTGTATTTAATTCCGATGCAATTTCTGTGTTTCATTGTCAATGAGAAGGTCAGAGGGATACAATAAACTTGAAGTGAAGCATCGGAATCTATGACTAGTGTCAGAGGAATGGTTCAAAACATAGACAGTAAGAAGAGCCAGGTTTCTTGTACCTAAGTCGGCATTGTGCCTTTTGTATAGAATTCCGATGCAATTTCTGTGTTTAATCGTCAATAAGAACATAAGAGGGATACAGTAAACCTGAAGTGAAGCATCGGAATCTATAACTAGTGTCACAGGAATGGTTCAAACATAGACAGTAAGGAGAATCAGTTTTCTTGTACTTAAGTCGGCATTGTGCCTTTTGTATAAAAATCCGATGCAATTTCTGTGTTTCATCGTCAACAAGAAGGTCAGAGGGATACAGTAAACCTGAAGTGAAGCATCGGAATCGATAACTAGTGTCACAGGAATGGTTCAAACATAGACAGTAAGAAGAGTCGGTTTTCATGTACTTAGGTCGGCATTGTGCCCTTTGTATTTAATTCCGACGCAATTCCTCTGTTTCATCGTCAATAAGGTCGGAGGGATACAGTAAACTTGAAGTGAAGCATCGGAATCTATAACTAGTGTCACAGGAATGGTTCAAAACATAGACAGTAAGAAGAATCAGTTTTCTTGTACTTAAGTACGCATTGTGCCTTTTGTATTGAATTCCGATGCAATTTCTGCGGTTCGTCGTCAATAAGAAGGTCAGAGGGATGCAGTAAACCTGAAGTGAAGCATCGGAATCTATAACTAGTGTCACAGGAATGGTTCAAATCATAGACAGTAAGAAGAGTCAGTTTTCTTGTACTTAAGTCGGCATTGTGCCTTTTCTACTTAATTCCGCTGCAATTTCTGTGTTTCATCGTCAATAAGAAGGTCAATTTGATACAGTAAACCTGAAGTGAAGCATCGGAATCTATAACTTGTGTCACAGGAGTGGTTAAAAACATAGACAGTAAGAAGAGTCAGTTTTCCTGTTCTTAAGTCGGCATTGTGCGTTTTGTATTTAATTCCGATCCAATTTCTGTGTTTCATCGTCAATAAGGAGGTCAGAGGGATACAGTGAACCTGAAGTGAAGCATTGGAATCTATAACTAGTGTCACAGGAATGGTTCAAAACATAGACAAAAAGATGAGCTAGTCTTCTTGTACTTGAGTCGGCATTGTGCCTTTTTGTATTTAATTCCGATGCAATTTCTGTGTTTCATCGTCAATAAGGAGGTCAGAGGGATACAGTGAACCTGAAGTGAAGCATCGGAATCTATAACTAGTGTCACAGGAATGGTTCATAACATAGACAGTAAGAAGAGCCAGTCTTCTTGTACTTGAGTCGGCAATGTGCCTTTTGTATTTAATTCCGATGCAATATCTGTGTTTCATCGCCAATAAGAAGGTCAGAGGGATACAGTAAACCTGAAGTGAAGCATCGGAATCTATAACTAGTGTCACAGGAATGGTTCAAAACATAGACAGTAATAAGAGTCAGTTTGCTTGAACTTAAGTCGGCATTGTGCCTTTTGTATTTAATTCCGAAGCAATTTCTGTGATTCATCGTCAATATGAAGGTCAGAGGGATACAGTAAACCTGAAGTGAAGCAACGGAATCTATAACTAGTGTCACAGGAATGGTTCAAATCATAAACAGTAAGAAGAGTCAGTTTACTTGTACTTAAGTCGGCATTGTGCCTTTCGTATTTAATTCCGATGCAATTTCTGTGTCTCATAGTCAATAAGAAGGTCACAGGGATACAGTAAACCTGTAGTGAAGCATCAGAATCTGTAACTAATGTCACAGGACTGGTTCAAAACATAGACAGTAAGAAGAGTCAGTTTTCTTGTACCTAATTCGGCATTGTGCCTTTTGTATTTAATTCCGATGCAATTTCTGTGTTTCATCGTCAATAAGAAGGTCAGAGGGATACAGTAAACCTGAAGTGAAGCATCGGAATCTATAACTAGTGTCACAGGAATGGTTGAAAACATAGACAGTAAGAAGAGTCAGTTTTCTTGTACTTAAGTCGGCATTGTGCCTTTTCTGTTTAATTCCGATGCAATTTCTGTGTTTCATCGTCAATAAGAAGGTCGGAGGGATACAGTAAACCTGAAGTGAAGCATCGGAATCTATAACTAGAGTCACAGGAATGGTTCAAAACATAGACAGTAAGAAGAATCAATTTTCTTGTACTTAAGTAGGCATTGTGCTTTTGTATTGAATTGCGATGCAATTTCTGCGTTTCGTCCTCAATAAGAAGGTGAGAGGGATACAGGAAACCTGAAGTGAAGCATCGGAATCTATAACTAGTGTCACAGGAATGGTTCAAAACATAGACAGTAAGAAGAGTCAGTTTTCTTGTACTTAAGTCGGCATTGTGCCTTTTCTATCGAATTCCGATGCAATTTCTGTGTTTCGTCGTCAATAAGAAGGTCAGAGGGATACAGTAAACCTGAAGTGAAGCATCGGAGTCTATATCTAGTGTCAGAGGATTGGTTCAAAACATAGACAGTGAGAAGAGTCAGTTTACTTGTACTTATGTCGGCATTGTGGCATTTGTATTTAATTCCGAAGCAATTTCTATGTTTCATCGTCAATAGGTAGGTCAGAGGGATACAGTAAACCTGAAGTGAGGCATCGGAATTTATAACTAGTGTCACAGGAATGGTTCAAAACATAGACAGTAAGTAGAGTTAGTTTTCTTGTACTTAAGTCCGCATTGTCCCCTTTGTATTTAATTCCGGAATGGTTCAAAACATAGACAGTAAGAAGAGTCAGTTTTCTTGTACTGAACCCGGCATTCAACCTTTTCTACTTAATTCCGATGCAATTTCTGTGTCTCGTCGTGAAAAAGAAGGTCCAAGGGATACAGTAAACCTGAAGTGAAGCATAGAAATCTAAAACCGGTCTCACAGGAAAGGTTCAAAACATAGACAGTAAGAAGAGCCAGTCTTCCTGTACTTGATCGTCTAGGTGCCTTTTGTATTTATTTCCGATGCAATTTCTCTGTTTCATCGTCAATAAGAAGGTCAGAGGGATCCAGTAAACCTGAAGTGAAGCATAGGAATCCATATCTAGTGTCACAGGAATGTTTCGAAGCATAGACAGTAAGAAGTGTCAGTTTTCCTATAATTATGTCGGCATTGTGCCTTTTGTATTTAATTCCAATGTAATTTATGTGTTTCATCGTCAATAAGAAGGTCAGAGGGATACAGTATACCTGAAGTGATGCATCGGAATCTATGACTAGTGTCACAGGAATGGTTCAAAACAATGACAGTAAGAAGAGACAGTTTTCTTGTACTTAATCTGTTATTGTGCCATTTCTATTTAATTCCGATGCAATTTCTGTCTCTCGTCGTGAATCAGAAGGTCCAAGTGATACAGTAAACCTGAAGTGAAGCATCGGAATCTAAAACTGGTCTCACGGGAGAGTTTCAAAACGTAGACAGTAAGAAAGGCCAGTCTTCTTGTACTTGAGTTTGCATTGTACCTTTTGTATTTAATTCCGATGCAATTTCTGTGTTTCATCGTCAATAAGACGGTCAGAGGGATACAGTAAACCTGAAGTGAAGCATCGGAATCTATAAATAGTGTCACAGGAATGGTTCAAATCATAGACAGTAAGAAGTCAGTTTTCTTGTACTTAAGTCGGCATTGTGCCTTCTCTATGTAATTCTAAAGCAATTTCTGTGTCTCGTCGTCAATAAGAGGGGCCAAGGGATGCAGTAAACCTGAAGTGAAGCATCGGAATCTAAAATCGGTCTCATAGGAAAGGTTCAAAACACAGACAGTAGGAGGAGCCAGTCTTTTTGTACTTCAGTCGGCTTTGTGAATTTTGTATTTAATTCCGATGCAATTTCTGTGTTTCATCGTCAATAAGAAGGTCAGAGGGATACAGTAAACCTGAAGTGAAGCATCAGAATCTATAACTAGTGTCACAGGAATGGTTCAAAACATAGACAGTAAGAAGAGTTAGTTTTCTTGTACATAAGTCGGCATTGTGCCTTTTCTATATAGTTCCGATGCAATTTCTGTGTTTCATCGTCAATAAGAAGGTCGGAGGGATACAGTAAAGCCGAAGTGAAGCATCGGAATCTATAACTATAATCACAGGAATGGTTCAAATCATAGACAGTAAGAAGAATCAGTTTTCTTGTACTTAAGGAGGCATTGTGCCTTCTGTATTGAATTGCGATGCAATTTCTGTGTTTCGTCGTCGATAAGAAGGTCAGAGGGATCCAGTAAACCTGAAGTGAAGCATCGGAATCTAAAACTAGTGTCACAGGAATGGTTCAAAACATAGACAGTAAGAAGGGTCAGTTTACTTGTACTTTAGTCGGCATTGTGCATTTTCTATAGAATTCCGATTCAATTTCTGTGTTTCGTCGTCAATAAGAAGGTAAGAGGGATACAGTAAACCTGAAGTGAAGCATCGGAATCTATAACTAGTGTCAGAGGAATGGTTCAAACATAGACAGTAAGAAGAGTCAGTTTACTTGTACTTAAGTCGGCATTGTGCCTTTTGAATTTATTTCCAATGCAATATCTGTGTTTCATCGTCAATGGGTAGGTCAGAGTGATACAGTAAACCTGAAGTGAAGCATTGAAAACAATAACTAGTGTCACAGGAATGGTTCAAAACATAGACAGTAAGAAGAGTCAGTTTTCTTGTACATAACCCGGCATTGAACCTTTCCTACTAAATTCCGATGCAATTTCTGTGTCTCGTCGTGAATAAGAAGGTCCAAGGGATACAGTAAACCTGAAGTGAAGCATCGAAATCTAGAACGGGTCTCACAGGAAAGGTTCAAAACGTAGACAGTAAGAAGAGCCAGTCTTCTTGTACTTGAGTCTGCATTTTGGCTTTTGTATTTAATTCCGATGCAATTTCTGTGTTTCATCGTCAATCAGACGGTCAGAGGGATACAGTAAACCTGAAGTGAAGCATCGGAATCAATAACTAGTGTCACAGCAATGGTTCAAAACGTAGACAGTAAGAAGGGTCAGTTTTCTTGTACTTAGGTAGGCATTGTGCCTTTTCTATTTAATTCCGATGCAATTTCTGTGTTTCGTCGTCAATAAGAATGGCCAAGGGATACAGTAAACCTGAAGTGAAGCATCGGAATCTAAAACTGGTCTCATAGGAAAGGTTCAATGCATAGACAGTAAGAAGAGCCAGTCTTTTTGTACTTGAGGCGGCATTGTGCCTTTTGTATTTATTTCCGATTTAATTTCTCGGTTTCATCGTCAATAAGAAGGTCAGAGGGATACAGTAAACCTGAAGTGAAGTATAGGAATCCATATCTAGTGTCACAGGAATGTTTCAAATCATAGACAGTAAGAAGTGTCAGTTTTCCTATAATTAAGTCGGCATTGTGGCTTTTGTATTTAATTCCGATGAAATTTCTGTGTTTCATCGTCAATAAGAAGGTCAGAGGGATATAGTAAACCTGAAGTGATGCATCGGAATCTACAACTAGTGTCACAGGAATGGTTCAAAACAATGACAGTAAGAAGAGTCAGTTTTCTTGTACTTAATCCGGCATTGTGCCATTGCTATTTAATTCCGATGATATTTCTGTGTTTCGTCGTGAATCAGAAGGTCCAAGGGATACAGTAAACCTGAAGTGAAGCATCGGAATCTAAAACTGGTCTCACGGGAAAGTTTCAAAACATAGACAGTAAGAAGGGCCAGTCTTCTTGAACTTGAGTCTGCATTGTACCTTTTGTATTTAATTCCGATGCAATATCTGTGTTTCATCGTCAATAAGACGGTCAGAGGGATACAGTAAACCTGAAGTGAAGCATCGGAATCTATAACTTGTGTCACCGGAATGGTTCAAAACATAGACAGGAAGAAGAGTCAGTCTTCATGTACTTAAGTCGGCTTTGTGCCTTTTGTTTGTATTCCGATGCAATTTCTGTGTGTCATCGTCAATATGAAGGTCAGAGGGATACAGTAAACCTGAAGTGAAGCATCGGAATCTATAACTAGTGTCACAGGAATGGTTCAAATCGTAGACAGTAAGAAGAGTCTGTCTTCTTGTACTTAAGTCGGCTTTGTGCCTTTTGTATTAATTTCCGATGCAATTTCTCTGTTTCATCGTCAATAAGATGGTCAGAGGGATACAATAAACCTGAAGTGAAGCATCGGAATCTATAACTAGTGTCACCGGAATGGTTCAAAACATAGACAGTAAGAAGAGTCAGTTTTATTGTACTTAAGTCGGCATTGTGCCTTTTCTATGTAATTCCGATACAATTTCTGTGTTTCGTCGTCAATAAGACTGGCCAAGGAATACAGTAAACCTGAAGTGAAGCGTCGGAGTCAAAAACCGGTTTCATAGTAAAGGTTCAAAACATAGACAGTAAGAAGAGCCAGTCTTCTTGTACTTGAGTCTGCATTTTGGCTTTTGTATTTAATTCCGATGCAATTTCTGTGTCTCGTCGTCAATAAGAGGGGCCAAGGGATACAGTAAACCTGAAGTGAAGCATCGGAATCTAAAATTGGTCTCATAGGAAAGGTTCAAAACACAGACAGTAAGAGGCGCCAGTGTTTTTTACTTCAGTCGGAATCTATTTTGTATTTAATTCCGATGCAATTTCAGTGTTTCATCGTCAATAAGAAAGCCAGAGGGATACAGTAAACCTGAAGTGAAGCATCGGAATCTATAACTAGTGTCACAGGAATGGATCAAATCGTAGACAGTAAGAAGATACAGTCTTCTTGTACTTAAGTCGGCTTTGTGCCTTTTGTTTGTATTCCGATGCATTTTCTGTGTGTCATCGTCAATATGAAGATCAGAGGGATACAGTAAACCTGAAGTGAAGCATCGGAATCTATAACTAGTGTCACAGGAGTGGTACAAAACATAGACAGTAACAAGATTCAGTTTACTTGTAAAGTCGGCATTGTGCCTTTCGTATTTCATTCCGATGCAATTTCTGTGTTTCATCGTCAATAAGAAGGTCAGAGGGATACAGTAAACCTGAAGTGAAGCATCAGAATCTAAAACTAGTGTCACAGCAATGGTTCAAAACATAGACAGTAAGAAGAGTCAGTTTTCTTGTACTTAGGTAGGCATTGTGTCTTTTCTATTTAATTCCGATGCAATTTCTGTGTATCGTCGTCAATAAGAATGGCCAAGGGATACAGTAAACCTGAAGTGAAGCTTCGGAATCTAAAACTGGTCTCATAGGGAAGGGTCAAATCATAGACAGTAAGAAGAGCCAGTCTTTTTGTACTTGAGGCGGCATTGTGTCTTTTGTATTTATTTCCGATGCAATTTCTCTGTTTCATCGTCAATAAGAAGGTCAGAGGAATAAAGTAAACCTGAAGTGAAGCATAGGAATCCATATCTAGTGTCACAGGAATGTTTCAAAGCATAGACAGTAAGAAGTGTCAGTTTTCCTATAATTAGGTCGGCATTGTGCCTTTTGTATTTAATTCCGATGTAATTTCTGTGTTTCATCGTCAATAACAAGGTCAGAGGGATACAGTAAACCTGAAGTGATGCATCGGAACCTACAACTAGTGTCACAGGAATGCTACAAAACATAGACAGTAAGAAGAGTCAGTTTTCTTGTACTTAAGTCGGCATTGTGCCTTTTCTACGTAATTCCGATGCAATTTCTGTGTTTCGTCGTCAATAAGAGGGGCCAAGGGATACAGTAAACCTGAAGAGAAGCATCGGAATCTAAAACCGGTCTCATAGGAATGGTTCAAAACATAGACAGTAAGAGGAGCCAGTCTTTTTGTACTTCAGTCGGCATTGTGAATTTTGTCTTTAGTTCCGGTGCAATTTCAGTGTTTCATCGTCAGTAAGAAAGCCAGAGGGATACAGTTAACCTGAAGTGAAGCATCGGAATCTATAACTAGTGTCACAGGAATGGTTCAAATCGTAGACAGTAAGAAGAGTCAGTCTTCTTGTACTTAAGTCGGCTTTGTGCCTTTTGTTTGTATTCCGATGCAATTTCTGTGTGTCATCGTCAATATGAAGGTCAGAGGGAAATAGTAAACCTGAAGCGAAGCATCGGAATCTATAACTAGTGTCACAGGAATGGTTCAAAACATAGACAGTAACAAGAGTCAGTATACTTGTACTTAAGTCGGCATTGTGCCTTTCGTATTGAATTGCGATGCAATTTCTGTGTTTCATCGTCAATAAGAAGGTCAGAGGGATACAGTAAACCTGAAGTGAAGCATCGGAATCTATAACTAGTGTCACAGGAATGGTTCAAAACATAGACAGTAAGAAGAGTCAGTTTACTTGTACTTTAGTCGGCATTGTGCATTTTCTATAGAATTCCGATGCAATTTCTGTGTTTCGTCGTCAATAAGAAGGTAAGAGGGATACAGTAAACCTGAAGTGAAGCATCGGAATCTATAACTAGTGTCAGAGGAATGGTTCAAACATAGACAGTAAGAAGAGTCAGTTTACTTGTACTTAAGTCGGCATTGTGCCTTTTGAATTTAATTCCAATGCAATATCTGTGTTTCATCGTCAATGGGTAGGTCAGAGTGATACAGTAAACCTGAAGTGAAGCATTGAAAACAATAACTAGTGTCACAGGAATGGTTCAAAACATAGACAGTAAGAAGAGTCAGTTTTCTTGTACTTAACCCGGCATTGAACCTTTCCTACTTAATTCCGATGCAATTTCTGTGTTTCGTCGTGAATAAGAAGGTCCAAGGGATACAGTAAACCTGAAGTGAAGCATCGAAATCTAGAACCGGTCTCACAGGAAAGGTTCAAAACGTAGACAGTAAGAAGAGCCAGTCTTCTTGTACTTGAGTCTGCATTTTGGCTTTTGTATTTAATTCCGATGCAATTTCTGTGTTTCATCGTCAATCAGACGGTCAGAGGGATACAGTAAACCTGAAGTGAAGCATCGGAATCAATAACTAGTGTCACAGCAATGGTTCAAAACGTAGACACTAAGAAGGGTCAGTTTTCTTGTACTTAGGTAGGCATTGTGCCTTTTCTATTTAATTCCGATGCAATTTCTGTGTTTCGTCGTCAATAAGAATGGCCAAGGGATACAGTAAACCTGAAGTGAAGCATCGGAATCTAAAACTGGTCTCATAGGAAAGATTCAATGCATAGACAGTAAGAAGAGCCAGTCTTTTTGTACTTGAGGCGGCATTGTGCCTTTTGTATTTATTTCCGATTTAATTTCTCGGTTTCATCGTCAATAAGTAGGTCAGAGGGATACAGTAAACCTGAAGTGAAGTATAGGAATCCATATCTAGTGTCACAGGAATGTTTCAAATCATAGACAGTAAGAAGTGTCAGTTTTCCTACAATTAAGTCGGCATTGTGGCTTTTGTATTTAATTCCGATGTAATTTCTGTGTTTCATCGTCAATAAGAAGGTCAGAGGGATATAGTAAACCTGAAGTGATGCATCGGAATCTACAACTAGTGTCACAGGAATGGTTCAAAACAATGACAGTAAGAAGAGTCAGTTTTCTTGTACTTAATCCGGCATTGTGCCATTGCTATTTAATTCCGATGCAATTTCTGTGTTTCGTCGTGAATCAGAAGGTCCAAGGGATACAGTAAACCTGAAGTGAAGCATCGGAATCTAAAACTGGTCTAACGGGAAAGTTTCAAAACATAGACAGTAAGAAGGGCCAGTCTTCTTGAACTTGAGTCTGCATTGTACCTTTTGTATTTAATTCCGATGCAATATCTGTGTTTCATCGTCAATAAGACGGTCAGAGGGATACAGTAAACCTGAAGTGAAGCATCGGAATCTATAACTTGTGTCACCGGAATGGTTCAAAACATAGACAGGAAGAAGAGTCAGTCTTCATGTACTTAAGTCGGCTTTGTGCCTTTTGTTTGTATTCCGATGCAATTTCTGTGTGTCATCGTCAATATGAAGGTCAGAGGGATACAGTAAATCTGAAGTGAAGCATCGGAATCTATAACTAGTGTCACAGGAATGGTTCAAATCGTAGACAGTAAGAAGAGTCAGTCTTCTTGTACTTAAGTCGGCTTTGTGCCTTTTGTATTAATTTCCGATGCAATTTCTCTGTTTCATCTTTAATAAGATGGTCAGAGGGATACAATAAACCTGAAGTGAAGCATCGGAATCTATAACTAGTGTCACCGGAATGGTTCAAAACATAGACAGTAAGAAGAGTCAGTTTTATTGTACTTAAGTCGGCATTGTGCCTTTTCTATGTAATTCCGATACAATTTCTGTGTTTCGTCGTCAGTAAGACTGGCCAAGGAATACAGTAAACCTGAAGTGAAGCGTCGGAGTCAAAAACCGGTTTCATAGTAATGGTTCAAAACATAGACAGTAAGAAGAGCCAGTCTTCTTGTACTTGAGTCTGCATTTTGGCTTTTGTATTTAATTCCGATGCAATTTCTGTGTCTCGTCGTCAATAAGAGGGGCCAAGGGATACAGTAAACCTGAAGTGAAGCATCGGAATCTAAAATCGGTCTCATAGGAAAGGTTCAAAACACAGGCAGTAAGAGGCGCCAGTCTTTTTTACTTCAGTCGGAATCTATTTTGTATTTAATTCCGATGCAATTTCAGTGTTTCATCGTCAATAAGAAAGCCAGAGGGATACAGTAAACCTGAAGTGAAGCATCGGAATCTATAACTAGTGTCACAGGAATGGATCAAATCGTAGACAGTAAGAAGATACAGTCTTCTTGTACTTAAGTCGGCTTTGTGCCTTTTGTTTGTATTCCGATGCAATTTCTGTGTGTCATCGTCAATATGAAGATCAGAGGGATACAGTAAACCTGAAGTGAAGCATCGGAATCTATAACTAGTGTCACAGGAGTGGTACAAAACATAGACAGTAACAAGAGTCAGTTTACTTGTAAAGTCGGCATTGTGCCTTTCGTATTTCATTCCGATGCAATTTCTGTGTTTCATCGTCAATAAGAAGGTCAGAGGGATACAGTAAACCTGAGGTGAAGCATCAGAATCTAAAACTAGTGTCACAGCAATGGTTCAAAACATAGACAGTAAGAAGAGTCAGTTTTCTTGTACTTAGGTAGGCATTGTGTCTTTTCTATTTAATTCCGATGCAATTTCTGTGTATCGTCGTCAATAAGAATGGCCAAGGGATACAGTAAACCTGAAGTGAAGCTTCGGAATCTAAAACTGGTCTCATAGGGAAGGGTCAAATCATAGACAGTAAGAAGAGCCAGTCTTTTTGTACTTGAGGCGGCATTGTGTCTCTTGTATTTATTTCCGATGCAATTTCTCTGTTTCTTCGTCAATAAAAAGGTCAGAGGAATACAGTAAACCTGAAGTGAAGCATAGGAATCCATATCTAGTGTCACAGGAATGTTTCAAAGCATAGACAGTAAGAAGTGTCAGTTTTCCTATAATTAGGTCGGCATTGTGCCTTTTGTATTTAATTCCGATGTAATTTCTGTGTTTCATCGTCAATAACAAGGTCAGAGGGATACAGTAAACCTGAAGTGATGCATCGGAACCTACAACTAGTGTCACAGGAATGCTACAAAACATAGACAGTAAGAAGAGTCAGTTTTCTTGTACTTAAGTCGGCATTGTGCCTTTTCTACGTATTTCCGATGCAATTTCTGTGTTTCGTCGTCAATAAGAGGGGCCAAGGGATACAGTAAACCTGAAGAGAAGCATCGGAATCTAAAACCGGTCTCATAGGAATGGTTCAAAACATAGACAGTAAGAGGAGCCAGTCTTTTTGTACTTCAGTCGGCATTGTGAATTTTGTCTTTAGTTCCGGTGCAATTTCAGTGTTTCATCGTCAGTAAGAAAGCCAGAGGGATACAGTAAACCTGAAGTGAAGCATCGGAATCTATAACTAGGGTCACAGGAATGGTTCAAATCGTAGACAGTACGAAGAGTCAGTCTTCTTGTACTTAAGTCGGCTTTGTGCCTTTTGTTTGTATTCCGATGCAATTTCTGTGTGTCATCGTCAATATGAAGGTCAGAGGGAAATAGTAAACCTGAAGCGAAGCATCGGAATCTATAACTAGTGTCACAGGAATGGTTCAAAACATAGACAGTAACAAGAGTCAGTATACTTGTACTTAAGTCGGCATTGTGCCTTTCGTATTTAATTCCGATGCAATTTCTGTGTTTCATCGTCAATAAGAAGGTCAGAGGGATACAGTAAACCTGAAGTGAAGCATCGGAATCTATAACTAGAGTCACAGGAATGGTTCAAAACATAGACAGTAAGAAGAGTCAGTTTACTTGTACTTAAGTCGGCATTGTGCCTTTTGTATTTAATTCCAATGCAATATCTGTGTTTCATCGTCAATGGGTAGGTCAGAGTGATACAGTAAACCTGAAGTGAAGCATCGGAATCAATAACTAGTGACACAGGAATGGTTCAAAACTTAGACAGTAAGAAGAGTCAGTTTTCTTGTACTTAACCCGGCATTGAACCTTTTCTATTTAAATCCGATGCAATTTCTGTGTTTCGTCGTCAATAAGAATGGCCAAGGGATACAGTAAACCTGAAGTGAAGCATCGGAATCTAAAACCGGTGTCATAGGAAAGGTTCAAAGCATATACAGTAAGAAGAGCCAGTCTTTTTGTACTTGAGGCGGCAATGTGCCTTTTGTATTTAATTCCGATGCAATTTCAGTGTTTCATCGTCAATAAGAAAGCCAGAGGGATACAGTAAACCTGAAGTGAAGCATCGGAATTTATAACTAGTGTCACAGGAATGGTTCAAATCGTAGACAGTAAGAAGAGTCAGTCTTCTTGTACTTAAGTCGGCTTTGTGCCTTTTGTTTGTATTCCGATGCAATTTCTGTGTGTCATCGTCAATATGAAGGTCAGAGGGATACAGTAAACCTGAAGTGAAGCATCGGAATCTATAACTAGTGTTACAGGAATGGTTCAAATCGTAGACAGTAAGAAGAGTCAGTCTTCTTGTACTTAAGTCGGCTTTGTGCCTTTTGTATTTAATTCCAATGCAATATCTGTGTTTCATCGTCAATGGGTAGGTCAGAGTGATACAGTAAACCTGAAGTGAAGCATCGGAATCAATAACTAGTGTCACAGGAATGGTTCAAAACATAGACAGTAAGAAGAGTCACTTTTCTTGTAGTTAAACCGGCATTGAACCTTTTCTATTTAATTCCGATGCAATTTCTGTGTTTCGTCGTCAATAAGAATGGCCAAGGGATGCAGTAAACCTGAAGTGAAGCATCGGAATCTAAAACCGATCTCATAGTAACGGTTCAAAACATAGACAGTAAGAAGAGTCAGTTTTCTTGTACTTAGGTAGGCATTGTGCCTTTTCTATTTAATTCCGATGCAATTTCTGTGTTTCGTCGTCAATAAGAATGGCCAAGGGATACAGTAAACCTGAAGTGAAGCTTCAGAATCTAAAACTGGTCTCATAGGAAAGGTTCAAATCATAGACAGTAAGAAGAGCCAGTCTTTTTGTACTTGAGGCGGCATTGTGTCTTTTGTATTTATTTCCGATGCAATTTCTCCGTTTCATCGTCAATAAGAAGGTCAGAGGGATACAGTAAACCTGAAGTGAAGCATAGGAATCCATATCTAGTGTCACAGGAATGTTTCAAAGCATAGACAGTAAGAAGTGTCAGTTTTCCTATAATTAGGTCGGCATTGTGCCTTTTGTATTTAATTCCGATGTAATTTCTGTGTTTCATCGTCAATAACAAGGTCAGAGGGATACAGTAAACCTGAAGTGATGCATCGGAACCTATAACTAGTGCCACAGGAATGGTTCAAAACATAGACAGTAAGAAGAGTCAGTTTTCTTGTACATAAGTCGGCATTGTGCCTTTTCTATGTAATTCCGATGCAATTTCTGTGTTTCGTCGTCAATAAGAGGTGCCAAGGGATACAGTAAACCTGAAGTGAAGCATCGGAATCTAAAACCGTTCTCATAGGAAAGGTTCAAAACATAGAGAGTAAGAGGAGCCAGTCATTTTGTACTTCAGTCGGCATTGTGAATTTTGTCTTTAATTCCTATGCAATTTCAGTGCTTCATCGTCAGTAAGAAAGCCAGAGGGATACTGTAAACCTGAAGTGAAGCATCGGAATCTATAAGTAGTGTCACAGGAATGGTTCAAACATAGACAGTAAAAAAGAGTCAGTTTTCTTGTACTTAAGTAGGCATTGTGCCTTTTGTATTTAATTCCGATTCAATTTCTGTGTTACATCGTCAATAAGAATGTCCAAGGGATACAGTAAACCTGAAGTCAAGCATCGGAATCTAAAAGTGGTCTCAAAGGAAAGGTTCAAAACATAGACAGTAAGAAGAGCCAGTCTTCCTGTACTTGAATCGTCTAGGTGAATATTGTATTAATTTCGGATGCGATTTCTCTGTTTCATCGTCAATAAGAAGGTCAGAGGGATACAATAAACTTGAAGTGAAGCATAGGAATCCATATCTAGTGTCACAGGAATGTTTCAAAGCATAGACAGTAAGAAGAGTCAGTTATCCTATAATTAAGTCGGCATTGTGCCTTTTGTATTTAATTCTGATGTAATTTCTGTGTTTCATCGTCAATAAGAAGGTCAGAGGGATACAGTAAACCTGAAGTGATGCATCGGAATCTATAACTAGTGTCACAGGAATGGTTCAAACATAGACAGTAAAAAAGAGTCAGTTTTCTTGTACTTAAGTAGGCATTGTGCCTTTTGTATTTAATTCCGATGCAATTTCTGTGTTTCGTCGTCAATAAGACTGGCCAAGGAATACAGTAAACCTGAAGTGAAGCATCGGAGTCCAAAACCGGTTTCATAGAAAAGGTTCAAAACATAGACAGTAAGAAGAGCCAGTCTTCTTGTACTTGAGTCTGCATTTTGGCTTTTGTATTTAATTCCGATGCAACTTCTGTGTTTCATCGTCAATCAGGAGGTCAGAGGGATACAGTAAACCAGAAGTGAAGCATCGGAATCCATAACTAGTGTCACAGCAATGGTTCAAAACATAGACAGTAAGAAGAGTCAGTTTTCTTGTACTTAGGTAGGCATTGTGCCTTTTCTATTTAATTCCGATGCAATTTCTGTGTTTCGTCGTCAATAAGAATGGCCAAGGGATACAGTAAACCTGAAGTGAAGCTTCAGAATCTAAAACTGGTCTCATAGTAAAGGTTCAAATCATAGACAGTAAGAAGAGCCAGTCTTTTTGTACTTGAGGCGGCATTGTGTCTTTTGTATTTATTTCCGATGCAATTTCTCCGTTTCATCGTCAATAAGAAGGTCAGAGGGATACAGTAAACCTGAAGTGAAGCATAGGAATCCATAACTAGTGTCACAGGAATGTTTCAAAGCATAGACAGTAAGAAGTGTCAGTTTTCCTATAATTAGGTCGGCATTGTGCCTTTTGTATTTAATTCCGATGTAATTTCTGTGTTTCATCGTCAATAACAAGGTCAGAGGGATACAGTAAACCTGAAGTGATGCATCGGAACCTATAACTAGTGCCACAGGAATGGTTCAAAACATAGACAGTAAGAAGAGTCAGTTTTCTTGTACATAAGTCGGCATTGTGCCTTTTCTATGTAATTCCGATGCAATTTCTGTGTTTCGTCGTCAATAAGAGGTGCCAAGGGATACAGTAAACCTGAAGTGAAGCATCGGAATCTAAAACCGTTCTCATAGGAAAGGTTCAAAACATAGACAGTAAGAGGAGCCAGTCATTTTGTACTTCAGTCGGCATTGTGACTTTCGTATTTAATTCCGATGCAATTTCTGTGTTTCATCGTCAATAAGAAGGTCAGTGGGATACAGTAAACCAGAAGTGAAGCATCAGATTCTGCAACTAATGTCACAGGAATGCTTCAAAACATAGACAGTAAGAAGAGTCAGTTTACTTGTACTTAAGTCGGCATTGTGCCTTTCGTATTTAATTCCGATGCAATTTCTGTGTTTCATCGTCAATAAGAAGGTCAGAGGGATACAGTAAACCTGAAGTGAAGCATCGGAATCTATAACTAGTGTAACAGGAATGGTTCAAAAGTTAGACAGTAAGTAGAGTTAGTTTTCTTGTACTTAAGTCGGCATTGTGCCCTTGGTATTTAATTCCGATGCAATTTCTGTGTTTCATCGTCAATAAGAAGGTCAGAGGGATACAGTAAACCTGAAGTGAAGCATCAGAATCTGTAACTAATGTCACAGGAATGGTTCAAAACATAGACAGTAAGAAGAGTCAGTTTTCTTGTACCTAAATCGGCATTGTGCGTTTTGTATTTAATTCCGATGCAATTTCTGTGTTTCATCGTCAATAGGAAGGTCAGAGGGATACAGTAAACCTGAAGTGAAGCATCGGAATCTATAACTAGTGTCACAGGAATGGTTCAAAACATAGACAGTAAGAAGAGTCAGTTTTCTTGTACATAAGTCGGCATTGTGCCTTTTCTATAAAATTCCGATGCAATTTCTGTGTTTCATCGTCAATAAGATGGTTGGAGGGATACAGTAAACCTGAAGTGAAGCATCGGAATCTATAACTAGAGTCACAGGAATGGTTCAAAACATAGACAGTAAGAAGAGTCAGTTTACTTGTACCTAAGTCGGCATTGTGCCTTTTGTATTTAATTCCAATGCAATATCTGTGTTTCATCGTCAATAAGAATGGCCAAGGGATACAGTAAACCTGAAGTGAAGCATCGGAATCTAAAACCGGTGTCATAGGAAAGGTTCAAAGCATAGACAGTAAAAAGAGCCAGTCTTTTTGTACTTGAGGCGGCATTGTGCCTTTTGTATTTAATTCCGATGCAATTTCTGTGTTTCATCGTCAATAAGAAAGTCAGAGGGATACAGTAAACCTGAAGTGAAGCTTCGGAATCTATAACTAGTGTCACAGGAATGGTTCAAAACGTAGACAGTAAGAAGATTCAGTCTTCTTGTACTTAAGTCGGCATTGTGCCTTTTGTATTTAATTCCGAAGCAATTTCTGTGTTTCATCGTCAATAAGAAGGTCAGAGGGATACAGTAAACCTGAAGTGAAGCATCGGAATCTATAACTAGTGTCACAGGAATGGTTCAAATCGTAGACAGTAAGAAGAGTCAGTCTTCTTGTACTTAAGTCGGCTTTGTGCCTTTTGTTTGTATTCCGATGCAATTTCTGTGTGTCATCGTCAATATGAAGGTCAGAGGGAAATAGTAAACCTGAAGCGAAGCATCGGAATCTATAACTAGTGTCACAGGAATGGTTCAAAACATAGACAGTAACAAGAGTCAGTATACTTGTACTTAAGTCGGCATTGTGCCTTTCGTATTTAATTCCGATGCAATTTCTGTGTTTCATCGTCAATAAGAAGGTCAGAGGGATACAGTAAACCTGAAGTGAAGCATCGGAATCTATAACTAGAGTCACAGGAATGGTTCAAAACATAGACAGTAAGAAGAGTCAGTTTACTTGTACTTAAGTCGGCATTGTGCCTTTTGTATTTAATTCCAATGCAATATCTGTGTTTCATCGTCAATGGGTAGGTCAGAGTGATACAGTAAACCTGAAGTGAAGCATCGGAATCAATAACTAGTGACACAGGAATGGTTCAAAACTTAGACAGTAAGAAGAGTCAGTTTTCTTGTACTTAACCCGGCATTGAACCTTTTCTATTTAAATCCGATGCAATTTCTGTGTTTCGTCGTCAATAAGAATGGCCAAGGGATACAGTAAACCTGAAGTGAAGCATCGGAATCTAAAACCGGTGTCATAGGAAAGGTTCAAAGCATATACAGTAAGAAGAGCCAGTCTTTTTGTACTTGAGGCGGCAATGTGCCTTTTGTATTTAATTCCGATGCAATTTCAGTGTTTCATCGTCAATAAGAAAGCCAGAGGGATACAGTAAACCTGAAGTGAAGCATCGGAATTTATAACTAGTGTCACAGGAATGGTTCAAATCGTAGACAGTAAGAAGAGTCAGTCTTCTTGTACTTAAGTCGGCTTTGTGCCTTTTGTTTGTATTCCGATGCAATTTCTGTGTGTCATCGTCAATATGAAGGTCAGAGGGATACAGTAAACCTGAAGTGAAGCATCGGAATCTATAACTAGTGTTACAGGAATGGTTCAAATCGTAGACAGTAAGAAGAGTCAGTCTTCTTGTACTTAAGTCGGCTTTGTGCCTTTTGTATTTAATTCCAATGCAATATCTGTGTTTCATCGTCAATGGGTAGGTCAGAGTGATACAGTAAACCTGAAGTGAAGCATCGGAATCAATAACTAGTGTCACAGGAATGGTTCAAAACATAGACAGTAAGAAGAGTCACTTTTCTTGTAGTTAAACCGGCATTGAACCTTTTCTATTTAATTCCGATGCAATTTCTGTGTTTTGTCGTCAATAAGAATGGCCAAGGGATGCAGTAAACCTGAAGTGAAGCATCGGAATCTAAAACCGATCTCATAGTAACGGTTCAAAACATAGACAGTAAGAAGAGTCAGTTTTCTTGTACTTAGGTAGGCATTGTGCCTTTTCTATTTAATTCCGATGCAATTTCTGTGTTTCGTCGTCAATAAGAATGGCCAAGGGATACAGTAAACCTGAAGTGAAGCTTCAGAATCTAAAACTGGTCTCATAGGAAAGGTTCAAATCATAGACAGTAAGAAGAGCCAGTCTTTTTGTACTTGAGGCGGCATTGTGTCTTTTGTATTTATTTCCGATGCAATTTCTCCGTTTCATCGTCAATAAGAAGGTCAGAGGGATACAGTAAACCTGAAGTGAAGCATAGGAATCCATATCTAGTGTCACAGGAATGTTTCAAAGCATAGACAGTAAGAAGTGTCAGTTTTCCTATAATTAGGTCGGCATTGTGCCTTTTGTATTTAATTCCGATGTAATTTCTGTGTTTCATCGTCAATAACAAGGTCAGAGGGATACAGTAAACCTGAAGTGATGCATCGGAACCTATAACTAGTGCCACAGGAATGGTTCAAAACATAGACAGTAAGAAGAGTCAGTTTTCTTGTACATAAGTCGGCATTGTGCCTTTTCTATGTAATTCCGATGCAATTTCTGTGTTTCGTCGTCAATAAGAGGTGCCAAGGGATACAGTAAACCTGAAGTGAAGCATCGGAATCTAAAACCGTTCTCATAGGAAAGGTTCAAAACATAGAGAGTAAGAGGAGCCAGTCATTTTGTACTTCAGTCGGCATTGTGAATTTTGTCTTTAATTCCTATGCAATTTCAGTGCTTCATCGTCAGTAAGAAAGCCAGAGGGATACTGTAAACCTGAAGTGAAGCATCGGAATCTATAAGTAGTGTCACAGGAATGGTTCAAACATAGTCAGTAAAAAAGAGTCAGTTTTCTTGTACTTAAGTAGGCATTGTGCCTTTTGTATTTAATTCCGATTCAATTTCTGTGTTACATCGTCAATAAGAATGTCCAAGGGATACAGTAAACCTGAAGTCAAGCATCGGAATCTAAAAGTGGTCTCAAAGGAAAGGTTCAAAACATAGACAGTAAGAAGAGCCAGTCTTCCTGTACTTGAATCGTCTAGGTGAATATTGTATTAATTTCGGATGCGATTTCTCTGTTTCATCGTCAATAAGAAGGTCAGAGGGATACAATAAACTTGAAGTGAAGCATAGGAATCCATATCTAGTGTCACAGGAATGTTTCAAAGCATAGACAGTAAGAAGAGTCAGTTATCCTATAATTAAGTCGGCATTGTGCCTTTTGTATTTAATTCTGATGTAATTTCTGTGTTTCATCGTCAATAAGAAGGTCAGAGGGATACAGTAAACCTGAAGTGATGCATCGGAATCTATAACTAGTGTCACAGGAATGGTTCAAACATAGACAGTAAAAAAGAGTCAGTTTTCTTGTACTTAAGTAGGCATTGTGCCTTTTGTATTTAATTCCGATGCAATTTCTGTGTTTCGTCGTCAATAAGACTGGCCAAGGAATACAGTAAACCTGAAGTGAAGCATCGGAGTCCAAAACCGGTTTCATAGAAAAGGTTCAAAACATAGACAGTAAGAAGAGCCAGTCTTCTTGTACTTGAGTCTGCATTTTGGCTTTTGTATTTAATTCCGATGCAACTTCTGTGTTTCATCGTCAATCAGGAGGTCAGAGGGATACAGTAAACCAGAAGTTAGGCATCGGAATCCATAACTAGTGTCACAGCAATGGTTCAAAACATAGACAGTAAGAAGAGTCAGTTTTCTTGTACTTAGGTAGGCATTGTGCCTTTTCTATTTAATTCCGATGCAATTTCTGTGTTTCGTCGTCAATAAGAATGGCCAAGGGATACAGTAAACCTGAAGTGAAGCTTCAGAATCTAAAACTGGTCTCATAGTAAAGGTTCAAATCATAGACAGTAAGAAGAGCCAGTCTTTTTGTACTTGAGGCGGCATTGTGTCTTTTGTATTTATTTCCGATGCAATTTCTCCGTTTCATCGTCAATAAGAAGGTCAGAGGGATACAGTAAACCTGAAGTGAAGCATAGGAATCCATAACTAGTGTCACAGGAATGTTTCAAAGCATAGACAGTAAGAAGTGTCAGTTTTCCTATAATTAAGTCGGCATTGTGCCTTTTGTATTTAATTCCGATGTAATTTCTGTGTTTCATCGTCAATAACAAGGTCAGAGGGATACAGTAAACCTGAAGTGATGCATCAGAACCTATAACTAGTGCCACAGGAATGGTTCAAAACATAGACAGTAAGAAGAGTCAGTTTTCTTGTACATAAGTCGGCATTGTGCCTTTTCTATGTAATTCCGATGCAATTTCTGTGTTTCGTCGTCACTAAGAGGTGCCAAGGGATACAGTAAACCTGAAGTGAAGCATCGGAATCTAAAACCGTTCTCATAGGAAAGGTTCAAAACATAGACAGTAAGAGGAGCCAGTCATTTTGTACTTCAGTCGGCATTGTGACTTTCGTATTTAATTCCGATGCAATTTCTGTGTTTCATCGTCAATAAGAAGGTCAGTGGGATACAGTAAACCAGAAGTGAAGCATCAGATTCTGCAACTAATGTCACAGGAATGCTTCAAAACATAGACAGTAAGAAGAGTCAGTTTACTTGTACTTAAGTCGGCATTGTGCCTTTCGTATTTAATTCCGATGCAATTTCTGTGTTTCATCGTCAATAAGAAGGTCAGAGGGATACAGTAAACCTGAAGTGAAGCATCGGAATCTATAACTAGTGTAACAGGAATGGTTCAAAAGTTAGACAGTAAGTAGAGTTAGTTTTCTTGTACTTAAGTCGGCATTGTGCCCTTGGTATTTAATTCCGATGCAATTTCTGTGTTTCATCGTCAATAAGAAGGTCAGAGGGATACAGTAAACCTGAAGTGAAGCATCAGAATCTGTAACTAATGTCACAGGAATGGTTCAAAACATAGACAGTAAGAAGAGTCAGTTTTCTTGTACCTAAATCGGCATTGTGCGTTTTGTATTTAATTCCGATGCAATTTCTGTGTTTCATCGTCAATAGGAAGGTCAGAGGGATACAGTAAACCTGAAGTGAAGCATCGGAATCTATAACTAGTGTCACAGGAATGGTTCAAAACATAGACAGTAAGAAGAGTCAGTTTTCTTGTACATAAGTCGGCATTGTGCCTTTTCTATAAAATTCCGATGCAATTTCTGTGTTTCATCGTCAATAAGATGGTTGGAGGGATACAGTAAACCTGAAGTGAAGCATCGGAATCTATAACTAGAGTCACAGGAATGGTTCAAAACATAGACAGTAAGAAGAGTCAGTTTACTTGTACCTAAGTCGGCATTGTGCCTTTTGTATTTAATTCCAATGCAATATCTGTGTTTCATCGTCAATAAGAATGGCCAAGGGATACAGTAAACCTGAAGTGAAGCATCGGAATCTAAAACCGGTGTCATAGGAAAGGTTCAAAGCATAGACAGTAAAAAGAGCCAGTCTTTTTGTACTTGAGGCGGCATTGTGCCTTTTGTATTTAATTCCGATGCAATTTCTGTGTTTCATCGTCAATAAGAAAGTCAGAGGGATACAGTAAACCTGAAGTGAAGCTTCGGAATCTATAACTAGTGTCACAGGAATGGTTCAAAACGTAGACAGTAAGAAGATTCAGTCTTCTTGTACTTAAGTCGGCATTGTGCCTTTTGTATTTAATTCCGAAGCAATTTCTGTGTTTCATCGTCAATAAGAAGGTCAGAGGGTTACAGTAAACCTGAAGTGAAGCATTGGAATCTATAACTAGTGTCACAGGAATGGTTCAAAACATAGACAGTAAGAAGAGTCTGTTTACTTGTACTTAAGTCGGCATTGTGCCTTTTGTATTTAATTTCGACGCAATTTGTGTGTTTCATCGTCAATAAGAAGGTCAGAGAGATACAGTAAACCTGAAGTGAAGCATCGGAATCTATAACTAGTGTAACAGGAATGGTTCAAAACATAGACAGTAAGAAGTGTCAGTTTTCTTGTACTTAAGTCGGCATTGTGCCATTTGGATTTAATTCCGATACAATTTCTGTGTTTCCTCGTCAATAAGAAGGTCAGAGGGATACAGTAAACCTGAAGCGAAGCATCAGAATCTGTAACTAGTGTAACAGGAATGGTTCAAAACATAGACAGTAAGAAGAGTCAGTTTTCTTATACTTAAGTCGTCATTGTGCCCTTTCTATTTAATTCCCATGCAGTTTCTGTGTTACGTCGTCAATAAGAAGGTCAGAGGGAAACAGTAAACCTGAAGTGAAGCATCGGAATCTAAAACCGGTCTCACAGGAAAGGATCAAAACTTAGACAGAAAGAAGGGTCAGTTTTCTTGTACTTAAATCGGCATTGTGCTTTTTCTAATTCATTCCGATGCAATTTCTGTGTTTCATCGTCAATAAGAAGGTCGGAGGGATACAGTAAAGCAGAAGTGAAGCATCGGAATCTATAAAAAGTGTCACAGGAATGGTTCAAAACATTGACAGTAAGAAGACTCAGTTTCCTTGCGCTTAAGTCGGCATTGTGACTTTTGTATTTAATTCCGATGCAATTTCTGTTTTTCATCGTCAATAAGAATATCCAAGGGATGCAGTAAACCTAAAGTCAAGCATCGGAATCTTAAACTTGTCTCACAGGAAAGGTTCAAAATATAGACAGTAAGAAGAGCCAGTCTTCTTGTACTTGAGTCATCATTGTGCCTTTTGAATTTATTTCCGATGCAATTCCTGTGTTTCATCGTCAATAAGAAGGTCAGAGGGATACAGTAAACCTGAAGTGATGCATCGGAATCCATAACTAATGTCACAGGAATGGATCAAAGCATAAAGAGTAAGAAGTGTCAGTTTTCTTATAATTAAGTCGGCATTGTGCCTGTTGTATTTAATTCCGATGCAATTACTGTGTTTCATCTTCAATAGGAAAGTCAGAGGGATACAGTAAACCTGAAGTGAAGCATCGGAATCTATAACTAGTGGCACAGGAATGGTTCAAAACATAGACAGTAAGGAGAGTCAGTTTGCTTGTACTTACGTTGGCATTGTGCCTTTTGTATTTAAATCCGATGCAATTTCTGTGTTTATCGTCAATAAGAAAGTCAGAGGGATACAGTAGACATGAAGTAAGGCATCGGAATCTATAACTAGTGTCACAGGAATGATTCAAAACATAGACAGTAAGAAGAGCCAGTTTTCTTGTACTTAATTCGTCATTGTGCCCTTTCTATTTAATTCCCATGCAGTTTCTGTGTTACGTCGTCAATAAGAATGTCAGAGGGATACAGTAAACCTGAAGTGAAGCATCGGAATCTATATCTAGTGTCACAGGAGTGGTTCAAAACATAGACAGTAAGAACAGTCAGTTTTCTTGTACTTAAGTCGGCATTGTGTCATTTGTGTTTAATTCCGATGCAATTTCTGTGTTTCATCGTCAATACGAAGGTCAGAGGGATACAGTAAACCCGAAGTGAAGCATCGGAATCTATAACTAGAGTCACAGAAATGGTTCAAAACATAAACAGTAAGATGAACCAGCCTTCTTGTACTTGAGTCGGCATTGTGCCTTTTGTATTTAATTCCGATGCAATTTCTGTGTTTCACCGTCAATAAGAGGGTCAGAGGGATATAGTAAACCTGAAGTGAAGCATGGGAATCTATAACTAGTGTCACAGGAATGGTTTAAAACATAGACAGTAAGAAGAGTCAGTTTTCTTGTACGTAAGTCGGCATTGTGCCTTTTGTATTTAATTCCGATGCAATTTCTGTGTTTCATCGTCAATAAGAAGGTCAGAGGGATTCAGTAAACCTGAAGTGAAGCATCGGAATCTATAACTAGTGTCACAGGAATGGTTCAAAACACAGACAGTAAGATGAGCCAGCCTTCTTGTACTTGAGTCGGCATTGTGCATTTTGCATTTAATTCCGATGCAATTTCTGTGTTTCATCGGCAATAAGAAGGTCAGAGGGATACAGTAGACCTGAAGTGAAGCATCGTAATCTATAACTAGTGTCACAGGAATGGTTCAAAACATAGACAATAAGAAGAGTCACTTCTCATGTACGTAAGTCGGCATTGTGCCCTTTGTATTTACTTCCGATGCAATTTCTGTGTTTCATCGTCAATAAGAAGGTCGGAGGGATACAGTAAACCTGAAGTGAAGCATCGGAATGTATAACTAGTGTAACAGGAATGGTTCAAACATAGACAGTAAGTAGAGCAAGTCTTCTTGTACTTGAGTCGGCATTGTGCCTTTTGTATTTCATTCCGATGTAATTTCTGTGTTTCATCGTCAATAAGAAGGTCAGAGGGATACAGTAAACCTGAAGTGAAGCATCGGAATCTAAAACCGGTCTCACAGGAAAGGTTTAAAACATAGACAGTAAGAAGAGCCAGTTTCCTTGTACTTGAGACGGCATTGTGCCTTTTGTATTATATTCCGATGCAATTTCTGTGCTAAAACGTCAATAAGACGGTCAGTGGGATGCAGTAAACCTGAAGTGATGCATCGGAATCTATAACTAGTGTCACAGGAATTGTTCCAATTATAGACGTTAGGAAGAGTCAGATTTCTTGTACTCTTGTCGGCATTGTGCTTTTCTGTTTAATTCCGATGCAATTTCAGTGGTTCGTCGTCAATAAGAAGGTCCAAGGGATACAGTAAACCTGAAGTGAAGCATCGGAATCGAAAACCCGTCTCACAGGAAAGGTTCAAAACGTAGACAGTAAGAAGAGCCTGTCTTCTTGTACTTGAGTCGGCATTGTGCCTATTGTATTTAATTCCGATGCAATTTCTGTGTTTCATCGTCAATAAGAAGGTCAGAGTGATACAGGAAACCTGATGTGAAGCATCGGAACCTATAACTAATGTCACAGGAATGGTTCAAAACATAGACTGTAAGAAGAGTCAGTTTTCTTGTACTTAAGTCGGCATTGTGCCCTTTGTATTTAAATCTGATGCAATTTCTGCGTTTCATCGACAATAAGAAGGTCAGAGGGATACAGTAGACCTGAAGTGAAGAATCGGAATCTATAACTAGTGTCACAGGAATGGTTCATAGCATAGACAGTAAGAAGAGTCAGTTTTCTTATACTTAAGTCGGCAATGTGGATTTTGTATTTAATTCCGATGCAATTTCTGTGTTTCGTCGTCAATAAGAAGATCAGAGGGATACAGTAAACCTGAAGTGAAGCATCGGAATCTAAAACCGGTGTCACAGGAAAGGTTCAAAACATAGACAGTAAGAAGAGCCAGTCTTCTTGTACTTGGGTCGGCATTGTGCCTTTTGTATTTAATTCCGATGCAATTTCTGTGTTTCATCGTCAATAAGAAGGTCAGAGTGATACAGTAAACCTGAAGTGAAGCATCGTAATCTATAACTAGTATCACAATAATAGTTCAAACATAGACAGTAAGGAGAGTCAGTCTTATAGTCCTTAAGTCGGCATTGTGCCTTTTGTTTGTATTCCGATGCAATTTCTGTGCTTCATCGTCATTAAGAAAGTCAGAGGGATACAGTAAACCTGAAGTGAAGCATCGGAATCTATAACTAGTGTCACGGGAATGGTTCAAAACATAGACAGTAAGAAGAGTCAGTTTTCTTGTTCTTAAGTCGGCATTGTGCCTTTTCTATTTAATTCCGATGCAATTTCTGTGTTTCGTCGTCAATAAGAAGGTCCAAGGGATACAGTAAACCTGACGTCAAGCATAGGAATATAAAACTGGACTTACAGGAAAGGTTTAAAACATAGACAGTAAGATGAGCCAGTCTTCTTGTACTTGAATCGGCATTGTGCCTTTTGTATTTAATTCCGATGCAATTTATGTGTTTCATCGTCAATAAGAAGGTCAGAGGGATACAGTAAACCTGAAGTGATGCATCGGAATCTGTAACTATTGTCACAGGAATGGTTCAAAACATAGACAGTAAGAAGAGTCAGTTTTCTTGTACTTAAGTCGACATTGTGCCATTTCTATTTCATTCCGATGCAGTTTCTGTGTTTCGTCGTCAATAAGAAGGTCCAAGGGATACAGTAAACCTGAAGTGAAGCATCGGAATCTAATACCGGCCTCACAGGAAAGGTTCAAAACATAGACTGTAAGAAGAGTCAGTCTTCTTGTACTTGACTCGGCATTGTGCATTTTGTATTTAATTCCGATGCAATTTCTGTGTTTCATCGTCAATAAGACGGTCAGAGGAATACGGTAAACCTGAAGTGAAGCATCGGTATCTATAACTAGTGCCACAGGAATGGTTCAACACAAAGACTGTAAGAAGAGTCAGTTTTCTTGTACTTAAGTCGGCATTGTGCATTTATATTTAATTCCGATGCAATTTCTGTGTTTCGTCGTCAATAAGAAGGTCCAAGGGATACAGTAAACCTGAAGTGAAGCATCGGAATCTAAAACCGGTCTCACAGGAAAGGTTTATAACATAGACAGTAAGAAGAGCCAGTCTTATTGTACTTGAGTCGGCATTGTGCTTTTTGTTTTTAATTCCGAGGCAATTTCTGCGTTTCACCGTCAATAAGAAGGTCAGAGGGATACATACAGTAAACTGAAGTTAAGCATCGGAATCTAAAACCGGTGTCACAGGAAAGGTTCAAAACATAGACAGTAAGAAGAGCCAGTCTTCTTGTACTTGGGTCGGCATTGTGCCTTTTGTATTTAATTCCGATGCAATTTCTGTGTTTCATCGTCAATAAGAAGGTCAGAGTATTACAGTAAACCTGAAGTGAAGCATCGTAATCTATAACTAGTATCACAATAATAGTTCAAACATAGACAGTAAGGAGAGTCAGTCTTCTAGTCCTTAAGTCGGCATTGTGCCTTTTGTTTGTATTCCAATGCAATTTCTGTGTTTCATCGTCATTAAGAAAGTCAGAGGGATACAGTAAACCTGAAGTGAAGCATCGGAATCTATAACTAGTGTCACAGGAATGGTTCAAAACTTAGACAGTAAGAAGAGTCAGTTTTCTTGTCCTTAAGTCGGCATTGTGCCTTATCTATTTAATTCCGATGCAATTTCTGTGTTTCGTCGTCAATAAGAAGGTCCAAGGGATACAGTAAACCTGAAGTCAAGCATAGGAATATAAAACTGGACTCACAGGAAAGGTTCAAAGCATAGACAGTAAGATGAGCCAGTCTTCTTGTACTTGAGTCGGCATTGTGCCTTTTGTATTTAATTCCGATGCAATTTATGTGTTTCATCGTCAATAAGAAGGTCAGAGGGATACAGTAAACCTGAAGTGTTGCATCGGAATCTATAACTAGTGCACAGGAATGGTTCAAAACATAGACAGTAAGAAGAGTCAGTTTTCTTGTACTTAAGTCGACATTGTGCCTTTTCTATTTAATTCCGATGCAGTTTCTGTGTTTCGTCGTCAATAAGAAGGTCCAAGGGATACAGTCAACCTGAAGTGAAGCATCGGAATCTAAAAGCGGCCTCACAGGAAAGGTTCAAAACATAGACAGTAAGAAGAGTCAGTCTTCTTGTACTTGACTCGGCAGTGTGCATTTTGTATTTAATTCCGATGCAATTTCCGTGTTTCATCGTCAATAAGACGGTCAGAGGTATACGGTAAACCTGAAGTGAAGCATCGGTATCTATAACTAGTGCCACAGGAATGGTTCAACACAAATACTGTAAGAAGAGTCAGTTTTCTTGTACTTAAGTCGGCATTGTGCATTTCTATTTAATTCCGATGCAATTTCTGTGTTTCGTCGTCAATAAGAAGGTCCAAGGTATACAGTAAAAATGAAGTGAAGCATCGGAATCTAAAACCGGTCTCACAGGAAAGGTTCCAAACATAGACAGTAAGAAGAGCCAGTCCTCTTGTACTTGAGTTGGTATTGTGCGTTTAGAATTTAATTCCGATGCAATTTCTGTGTTTCATCATCAATAACAAGGTCAGAGGGATGCAGTAAACCTGAAGTGAAGCATCGGAATCTATAACTAGTGTCACAGGAGTGGTTCAAAACATAGACGGTAAGAAGGGTCACTCTTCCTGTACTTAAGTCGGCATTGTGCCTTTTGTATTTAATTAAGATGCAATTTCTGTGTTTCATCGTCAATAAGAAGGTCAGAGGGATACAGTAAACCTGAAGTGAAGCATCGGAATCTATAACTAGTGTCACAGGAAAGGTTCAAAACATAGACAGTAAGAAGAGCCAGTCTTCTTGTACTTGAGTCGGCATTGTGCTTTTTGTATTTCATTCCGATGCAATTTCTGTGTTTCATCGTCAGTAAGACGGTCAGAGGGATACAGTAAACCTGAAGTGAAGCATCGGAATGTATAACTAGTATCACAGGAATGGTTCATAACATAGGCGGTAAGAAGAGTCAGTCTTCCTGTACTTAAGTCGGCATTGTGCCTTTTCTATTTAATTCCGATGCAATTTCTGTGTTTCGACGTCAATGAGAAGGGCCAAGGGATACAGTAAACCTGAAGTGAAACATCGGAATCTAAAACCGGTCTCACAGGAAAGGTTCAAACATAGATAGTAAGAGGAGCCAGTCTTCTTGTACTTGAGTCGGCATTGTGCCTTTTGTAATTAATTCCGATGCAATTTCTGTGTTTCATCGTCAATGAGAAAGTCAGTAGGATACAGTAAACCTGAAGTGAAGCATCGGAATCTATATCTAGTGTCACAGGAGTGGTTCAAAACATAGACAGTAAGAACAGTCAGTTTTCTTGTACTTAAGTCGGCATTGTGCCATTTGTGTTTAATTCCGATGCAATTTCTGTGTTTCATCGTCAATAAGAGGGTCAGAGGGATACAGTAAATCTGAAGTGAAGCCTCGGAAACTATAACTAGTGTCACAGGAATGGTTCAAAACACAGACAGTAAGATGTGCCAGCCTTCTTGTACTTGAGTCGGCATTGTGCCTTTTGTATTTAATTCCGATGCAATTTCTGTGTTTCACCGTCAATAAGAGGGTCAGAGGGATATAGTAAACCTGAAGTGAAGCATGGGAATCTATAACTAGTGTCACAGGAATGGTTCAAAACATAGACAGTAAGAAGAGTCAGTTTTCTTGTACGTAAGTCGGCATTGTGCCTTTTGTATTTAATTCCGATGCAATTTCTGTGTTTCATCGTCAATAAGAAGGTCAGAGGGATTCAGTAAACCTGAAGTGAAGCATCGGAATCTATAACTAGTGTCACAGGAATGGTTCAAAACATAGACAGTAAGATGAGCCAGCCTTCTTGTACTTGAGTCGGCACTGTGCCTTTTGTATTTACTTCCGATGCAATTTCTGTGTTTCATCGTCAATAAGCAGGTCAGAGGGATACAGTAAACCTGAAGTGAAGCATCGGAATCTATAACTAGTGTCACAGGAATGGTTCAAAACACAGACAGTAAGATGAGCCAGCCTTCTTGTACTTGAGTCAACATTGTGCCTTTTGTATTTAATTCCGATGCAATTTCTGTGTTTCATCGGCAATAAGAAGGTCAGAGGGATACAGTAGACCTGAAGTGAAGCATCGTAATCTATAACTAGTGTCACAGGAATGGTTCAAAACATAGACAGTAAGAAGAGTCACTTCTCATGTACGTAAGTCGGCATTGTGCCTTTTGTATTTACTTCCGATGAAATTTCTGTGTTTTATCGTCAATAAGAAGGTCGGAGGGATACAGTAAACCTGAAGTGAAGCATCGGAATCTATAAATAGTGTCACAGGAATGGTTAAAGCATGGTAAGAAGAGACAGTTTTCTTGTACTTAAGTCGGCATGGTGACATTGTATTTATTTCCGATGACATTTCTGTGTTTCATCGTCAATAAGAAGGTCCAAGGGATACAGTAAACCTGAAGTCAAGCATCGGAATCTTAAACTGGTCTCACATTAAAGGTTCAAAACATTGACAGTAAGAAGAGCCAGTCTTTCTGTACATGAGTTGTGAAAGTGCCTTTTGTATTTATTTCCGATGCAATTTCTGTGTTTCATCGTCAATAATTAGGTCAGAGGGATACAGTAAACCTGAAGTGAAGCATCGGGATCTATAACTAGTGTCACAGGAATGGTTCAAAGCATAGACAGTAAGAAGAGTCAGTTTTCTCATAATTAAGTCGGCATTGTGCATTTTATATGTAATTCCGATGCAATTTCTGTGTTTCATCGTCAGTAAGAAGGTCAGAGGGATACAGGAAACCTGAAGTGATGCATCGGAATCTATAACTAGTGTCACAGGATAGATTCATAACCTAGACAGTAAGAAGAGTCAGTTTTCTTGTACTTAACCCGGCATTGTGCCTTTTCTATTTAATTCCGATTCAACTTCTGTGTTTCGTCGTCAATAAGAAGGTCCAAGGGATACAGTAAACCAGAGCTGAAGCATCGGAAACTAAAACCGGTCTCACAGGAAAGGTTAAAAACATAGACAGTAAGAAGAGCCAGTCTTCTTGTACTTGAGTCGGCATTGTGCCTTTTGTATTTAATTCCGATGCAATTTCTGTGCTTCATCGTCAGTAAGACGGTCAGAGGGATACAGTAAACCTGAAGTGTAGCATCGGAATGTATAACTAGTGTAACTGGAATGGTTCAAAACATAGACAGTAAGAAGAGTCAGTTTTCTAGTACTTAAGTCGGCATTGTGTCTTTTCTATTTAATTCCGATGCAATTTCTGTGTTTCGACGTCAATGAGAAGGGCCAAGGGATACAGTAAACCTGAAGTGAAACATCGGAATCTAAAACCCGTCTCACAGGAAAGGTTCAAACATAGACAGTAAGAGGAGCCAGTCTTCTTGTACTTGAGTCGGCATTGTGCCTTTTGTATTTAATTCCGATGCAATTTCTGTGTTTCATCGTCAATGAGAAAGTCAGTAGGATACAGTAAACCTGAAGTGAAGCATCGGAATCTATATCTGGTTTCACAGGAATGGTTCAAAACGTAGACATTAAGAAGAGTCAGTCTTCTTGTACTTAAGTTGGCATTGTGCCTTTTGCTTGTATTCCGATGCAATTTCTGTGTTTCATGGTTAATAAGAAGGTCCGAGGGATACAGTAAACCTGAAGTGAAGCATTGTAAACTATAACTAGTGTCACAGGAATGGTTCAAAACATAGCCAGTAAGAAGAGTCAGTTTTCTTGTTCTTATGTCGGCTTTGTGCCTTTTCTATTTAATTCCGATGCAATTTCTGCGATTCGTCATCAATAAGAAGGTCCAAGGGATACAGTAAACCTGAAGTCAAGCATCAGAATCTAAAACTGGTTTCACAGGAAAGGTTCAAAACATAGACAGTAAGTAGAGCAAGTCTTCTTGTACTTGAGTCGGCATTGTGCCTTTTGTATTTCATTCCGATGTAATTTCTGTGTTTCATCGTCAATAAGAAGGTCAGAGGGATACAGTAAACCTGAAGTGATGCATCGGAATCTATAACTAGTGTCACAGGAATTGTTCAAATTATAGACGTTAAGAAGAGTCAGATTTCTTGTACTTAAGTCGGCATTGTGCTTTTCTGTTTAATTCCGATGCAATTTCAGTGGTTCGTCGTCAATAAGAAGGTCCAAGGGATACAGTAAACCTGAAGTGAAGCATCGGAATCGAAAACCCGTCTCACAGGAAAGGTTCAAAACGTAGACAGTAAGAGGAGCCTGTCTTCTTGTACCTGAGTCGGCATTGTGCCTATTGTATTTAATTCCGATGCAATTTCTGTGTTTCATCGTCAATAAGAAGGTCAGAGTGATACAGGAAACCTGATGTGAAGCATCGGAACCTATAACTAATGTCACAGGAATGGTTCAAAACATAGACTGTAAGAAGAGTCAGTTTTCTTGTACTTAAGTCGGCATTGTGCCTTTTGTATTTAAATCTGATGCAATTTCTGTGTTTCATCGACAATAAGAAGGTCAGAGGGATACAGTAGACCTGAAGTGAAGAATCGGAATCTATAACTAGTGTCACAGGAATGGCTCAAAACATAGACAGTACGAAGAGTCAGTTTTCTTATAATTAAGTCGGCATTGTGCCTTTTGTATTTAATTCCAATGCAATTTCTGTTTCATCGTCAATAAGAACGTCAGAGGGATACAGTTAACCTGAAGTGAAGCATCGGAATCTATAACTAGTGTCACAGGAATGGTTCATAGCATAGACAGTAAGAAGAGTCAGTTTTCTTATACTTAAGTCGGCAATGTGGATTTTGTATTTAATTCCGATGCAATTTCTGTGTTTCGTCGTCAATAAGAAGGTCCAAGGGATACAGTAAACCTGAAGTGAAGCATCGGAATCTAAAACCGGTCTCACAGGAAAGGTTTATAACATAGACAGTAAGAAGAGCCAGTCTTATTGTACTTGAGTCGGCATTGTGCTTTTTGTATTTAATTCCGATGCAATTTCTGCGTTTCATCGTCAATAAGAAGGACAGAGGGATACAGTAAACCTGAAGTGAAGCATCGGAATCTAAAACCGGTGTCACAGGAAAGGTTCAAAACATAGACAGTAAGAAGAGCAAGTCTTCTTGTACTTGGGTCGGCATTGTGCCTTTTGTATTTAATTCCGATGCAATTTCTGTGTTTCATCGTCAATAAGAAGGTCAGAGTGATACAGTAAACCTGAAGTGAAGCATCGTAATCTATAACTAGTATCACAATAATAGTTCAAACATAGAGAGTAAGGAGAGTCAGTCTTCTAGTCCTTAAGTCGGCATTGTGCCTTTTGTTTGTATTCCGATGCAATTTCTGTGCTTCATCGTCATTAAGAAAGTCAGAGGGATACAGTAAACCTGAAGTGAAGCATCGGAATCTATAATTAGTGTCACAGGAATGGTTCAAAACATAGACAGTAAGAAGAGTCAGTTTTCTTGTTCTTAAGTCGGCATTGTGCCTTTTCTATTTAATTCCGATGCAATTTCTGTGTTTCGTCGTCAATAAGAAGGTCCAAGGGATACAGTAAACCTGAAGTCAAGCATAGGAATATAAAACTGGACTCACAGGAAAGGTTCAAAACATAGACAGTAAGATGAGCCAGTCTTCTTGTACTTGAATCGGCATTGTGCCTTTTGTATTTAATTCCGATGCAATTTATGTGTTTCATCGTCAATAAGAAGGTCAGAGGGATACAGTAAACCTGAAGTGATGCATCGGAATCTGTAACTATTGTCACAGGAATGGTTCATAACATAGACAGTAAGAAGAGTCAGTTTTCTTGTACTTAAGTCGACATTGTGCCTTTTCTATTTAATTCCGATGCAGTTTCTGTGTTTCGTCGTCAATAAGAAGGTCCAAGGGATACAGTAAACCTGACGTGAAGCATCGGAATCTAAAACCGGCCTCACAGGAAAGGTTCAAAACATAGACTGTAAGAAGAGTCAGTCTTCTTGTACTTGACTCGGCATTGTGCATTTTGTATTTAATTCCGATGCAATTTCTGTGTTTCATCGTCAATAAGACGGTCAGAGGAATACGGTAAACCTGAAGTGAAGCATCGGTATCTAAAACTAGTGCCACAGGAATGGTTCAACACAAAGACAGTAAGAAGAGTCAGTTTTCTTGTACTTAAGTCGGCATTGTGC
The DNA here is from genome assembly GCF_021461395.2 of Schistocerca americana. NCBI lineage: Eukaryota > Metazoa > Arthropoda > Insecta > Orthoptera > Acrididae > Schistocerca > Schistocerca americana. The sequence goes on from NC_060124.1 coordinate 645,767,095, forward strand.
ATTTATATTTAATTCCGATGCAATTTCTGTGTTTCGTCGTCAATAAGAAGGTCCAAGGGATACAGTAAAAATGAAGTGAAGCATCGGAATCTAAAACCGGTCTCACAGGAAAGGTTCCAAACATAGACAGTAAGAAGAGCCAGTCCTCTTGTACGTGAGTTGGTATTGTGCCTTTAGAATTTAACTCCGATGCAATTTCTGTGTTTCATCGTCAATAACAAGGCCAGAGGAATGCAGTAAACCTGAAGTGAAGCATCGGAATCTATAACTAGTGTCACAGGAGTGGTTCAAAACATAGACGGTAAGAAGAGTCACTCTTCCTGTACTTAAGTCGGCATTGTGCCTTTTGTATTTAATTAAGATGCAATTTCTGTGTTACATCGTCAATAAGAAGGTCAGATGGATACAGGAAACCTGATGTGAAGCATCGGAATCTATAACTAATGTCACAGGAATGGTTCAAGATATAGACAGTAAGAAGAGTCAGTTTTCTTGTACTTAAGTCGGAATGTGCCCTTTGTATTTAAATCTGATGCAATTTCTGTGTTTCATCGACAATAAGAAGGTCAGAGGGATACAGTAGACCTGAAGTAAAGAATCGGAATCTATAACTAGTGTCACAGGAATGGCTCAAAACATAGACAGTACGAAGAGTCAGTTTTCTTATAAATAAGTCGGCATTTTGCCTTTTGTATTTAATTCCAATGCAATTTCTGTGTTTCATCGTCAACAAGAAGGTCAGAGGGATACAGTTAACCTGAAGTGAAGCATCGGAATCTATAACTAGTGTCACAGGAATGGTTCATAGCATAGACAGTAAGAAGAGTCAGTTTTCTTATACTTAAGTCGGCATTGTGGATTTTGTATTTAATTCCGATGCAATTTCTGTGTTTCGTCGTCAATAAGAAGGTCCAAAGGATACAGTAAACCTGAAGTGAAGCATCGGAATCTAAAACCGGTCTCACAGGAAAAGTTTATAAAATAGACAGTAAGAAGAGCCAGTCTTATTGTACTTGATTCGGCATTGTGCTTTTTGTATTTAATTCCGATGCAATTTCTGCGTTTCACCGTCAATAAGAAGGTCAGAGGGATACATACAGTAAACCTGAAGTGAAGCATCGGAATCTAAAACCGGTGTCACAGGAAAGGTTCAAAACTTAGACAGTAAGAAGAGCCAGTCTTCTTGTACTTGGGTCGGCATTGTGCCTTTTGTATTTAATTCTGATGCAATTTCTGTGTTTCATCGTCAATAAGAAGGTCAGAGTATTACAGTAAACCTGAAGAGAAGCATCGTAATCTATAACTAGTATCACAATAATAGTTCAAACATAGACAGTAAGGAGAGTCAGTCTTCTAGTCCTTAAGTCGGCATTGTGCCTTTTGTTTGTATTCCAATGCAATTTCTGTGTTTCATCGTCATTATGAAAGTCAGAGGGATACAGTAAACCTGAAGTGAAGCATCGGAATCTATAACTAGTGTCACAGGAATGGTTCAAAACATAGACAGTAAGAAGAGTCAGTTTTCTTTTCCTTAAGTCGGCATTGTGCCTCATCTATTTAATTCCGATGCAATTTCTGTGTTTCGTCGTCAATAAGAAGGTCCAAGGGATACAGTAAACCTGAAGTCAAGCATAGGAATATAAAACTGGACTCACAGGAAATGTTCAAAACATAGACAGTAAGATGAGCCAGGCTTCTTGTACTTGAGTCGGCATTGTGCCTTTTGTATTTAATTCCGATGCACTTTATGTGTTTCATCGTCAATAAGAAGGTCAGAGGGATACAGTAAACCTGAAGTGATGCATCGGAATCTATAACTAGTGTCACAGGAATGGTTCAAAACATAGACAGTAAGAAGAGTCAGTTTTCTTGTACTTAAGTCGACATTGTGCCTTTTCTATTTAACTCCGATGCAGTTTCTGTGTTTCGTCGTCAATAAGAAGGTCCAAGGGATACAGTCAACCTGAAGTGAAGCATCGGAATCTAAAAGCGGCCTCACAGGAAAGGTTCAAAACATAGACAGTAAGAAGAGTCAGTCTTCTTGTACTTGACTCGGCATTGTGCATTTTGTATTTAATTCCGATGCAATTTCCGTGTTTCATCGTCAATAAGACGGTCAGAGGTATACGGTAAACCTGAAGTGAAGCATCGGTATCTATAACTAGTGCCACGGGAATGGTTCAACACAAATACTGTAAGAAGAGTCAGTTTTCTTGTACTTAAGTCGGCATTGTGCATTTCTATTTAATTCCGATGCAATTTCTGTGTTTCGTCGTCAATAAGAAGGTCCAAGGTATACAGTAAAAATGAAGTGAAGCGTCGGAATCTAAAACCGGTCTCACAGGAAAGGTTCCAAACATAGACAGTAAGAAGAGCCAGTCCTCTTGTACTTGAGTTGGTATTGTGCCTTTAGAATTTAATTCCGATGCAATTTCTGTGTTTCATCGTCAATAAGAAGGTCAGAGGGATGCAGTAAACCTGAAGTGAAGCATCGCAATCTATAACTAGTGTCAGAGGAGTGGTTCAAAACATAGACGGTAAGAAGGGTCACTCTTCCTGTACTTAAGTCGGCATTGTGCCTTTTGTATTTAATTAAGACGCAATTTCTGTGTTTCATCGTCAATAAGAAGGTCAGAGGGATACAGTAAACCTGAAGTGAAGCATCGGAATCTATAACTAGTGTCACAGGAAAGGTTCAAAACATAGACAGTAAGAAGAGCCATTCTTCTTGTACTTGAGTCGGCATTGTGCTTTTTGTATTTCATTCCGATGCAATTTCTGTTTTTCATCGTCAATAAGACGTTCAGAGGGATACAGTAAACCTGAAGTGAAGCATCGGTATCTATAACTAGTATCACAGGAATGGTTCAAAACATAGGCGGTAAGAAGAGACAGTCTTCCTGTACTTAAGTCGGCATTGTGCCTTTTGTATTTAATTAAGATGCTATTTCTGTGTTTCATCGTCAATAAGAAGGTCAGAGGGATGCAGTTAACCTGAAGTGAAGCATCGGAATCCATAACTAGTGTCACAGGAATGGTTCATATCATAGACAGTAAGAAGAGTCACTCTTCTTGTAATTAAGTCGGCATTGAGCCTCTTGTATATAATTCTGATGCAATTTCTGTTTTTCATCGTCAATATGAAGGTCAGAGGGATACAGTAAACCTGAAGTGAAGCATCGGAATCTATAACTGGTGTCACAGGAGTGGTTCAAAACATAGACGGTAAGAAGGGTCACTCTTCCTGTACTTAAGTCGGCATTGTGCCTTTTGTATTTAATTAAGATGCAATTTCTGTGTTTCATCGTCAATAAGAAGATCAGAGGGATACAGTAAACCTGAAGTGAATCATCGGAATCTATAACTAGTGTCACAGGAAAGTTTCAAACCATAGACAGTAAGAAGAGCCAGTCTTCTTGTACTTGAGTCGTCATTGCGCCTTTTGGATTTAGTTCTGATGCATTTTCTGTGTTTCATCGTCAACAAGAAAGTCAGAGTGATAACGTAACCCTGAAGTGAAGCATTGTAATCTATAACTAGTGTCACAGGAGTAGTTAAAAACTTAGACAGTAAGGAGTGTCAGTCTTCTAGTACTTAATTCCGCATTGTGCCTTTTGTTTGTATTCCGATGCAATTTCTGTGTCTCATCGTCAATAAGAAGATCAGAGGGATACAGTAAACCTGAAGTGAAGCATCGGAATCTATAACTAGTGTCACAGGAATGGTTCAAGGCATAGACAGTAAGAAGAGTCAGTTTTCTTATACTTAAGTCGGTATTGCGCCTTTTGTGCTTAATTCCGATGCAATTTCTGTGTTTCATCGTCAATAAGAAGGTGAGAGGGATACAGTAAACCTGAAGTGAAGCATCGGAATCTATAACTAGTGTCACAGGAATGGTTCAAAACATAGACAGTAAGAAGAGCCAGTCCTCTTGTACTTGAGTCGGCATTGTGCCTTCGGAAATTAATTCTGATGCAATTTCTGTGTTTCATCGTCAATAAGAAGGTCAGAGGGATGCAGTAAACCTGAAGTGAAGCATCGGAATCTATAACTAGTGTCACAGGAATGGTTCAACACAAAGACTGTAAGAAGAGTCAGTTTTCTTGTACTTAAGTCGGCATTGTGCATTTCTATTTAATTCCGATGCAATTTCTGTGTTTCGTCGTCAATAAGAAGATCCAAGGGATACAGTAAAAATGAAGTGAAGCATCGGAATCTAAAACCGGTCTCACGGGAAAGGTTCCAAACATGGACAGTAAGAAGAGCCAGTCCTCTTGTACTTGACTTGGTATTGTGCCTTTAGAATTTAATTCCGATGCAATTTCTGTGTTTCATCGTCAATAACAAGGTTAGAGGGATGCAGTAAACCTGAAGTGAAGCATCGGAATCTATAACTAGTGTCACAGGAATGGTTCAAATCATAGACGGTAAGAAGAGTAAGTCTTCCTGTACTTAAGTCGGCATTGTGCCTTTTGTATTTAATTAAGACGGAATTTCTGTGTTTCATCGTCAATAAGAAGGTCAGAGGGATACAGTAAACCTGAAGTGAAGCATCGGAATCTATAACTAGTGTCACAGGAATGGTTTAAAACATAGACAGTAAGATGAGTCAGTCTTCTTTTACTTAAGTCAGCATTGTGCCTCTTGTATATAATTCCGGTGCAATTTCTGTGTTTCATCGTCAATATGAAGCTCAGAGGGATACAGTAAACCTGAAGTGAAGCATTGGAATCTATAACTAGTGTCACAAGAGTGGTTCAAAACATAGACAGTAGGAAGAGTCAGTCTTCTAGTACTTAATTCGGCATTGGGCCTTTTGTATTTAATTCCGATTCAATTTCTGTGTTTCATCGGCAATAAGAAGTTCCAAAGGACACAGTAAACCTGAAGTGAAGCATCGGAATCTATAACTAGTGTCACAGGAATGGTTCAAAACATAGAGGGTGAGAAGAGTCAGTAGTTTTGTCCATAAGTCGGCATTGTGCCTCTTGTATTTAATTCCAATGTAATTTCTGTGTTTCATCGTCCATACGTAGGTCAGAGGGATACAGTAAACCTGAAGTGAAGCATCGGAATCTATAACTAGTGTCACAGGAATGGTTGAAAACATAGACGGCAAGAAGAGTCAGTCTTCCTGTACTTAAGTCGGCATTGTGCCTTTTGTATTTAATTAAGATGCAATTTCTGTGTTTCATCGTCAATAAGAAGGTCAGAGGGATACAGTAAACCTGAAGTGAAGCATCGCAATCTATAACTAGTGTCACAGGAGTGGTTCAAAACATAGAGAGTAAGAAGAATCAGTTTTCTTGTACTTAAGTCGGCATTGTGCCTTTTGTATTTAATTCCGATGCAATTTCTGTTTCATCGTCAATAAGAAGGTCAGAGAACTACAGTAAACCTGAAGTAAAGCATCGGAATCTATAACTAGTGTCACAGGAATGGTTAAAAACATAGACAGTAAGAAGAATCAGTTTTCTTTTACTTAAGTCGGCATTGTGCCTTTTGAATTTAAATCCGATGCAATTTCTGTGTTTCATCTTCAATAAGAAGGTCAGAGGGATACCGTAAACCCGAAGTGAAGCATCGGAATCTATAACTAGTGTCACAGGAATGGTTCATAGCATAGACAGTAAGAAGAGTCACTCTTCTTGTAATTAAGTCGGCATTGTGCCTCTTGTATATAATTCCGATGCAATTTCTGTTTTTCATCGTCAATATGAAGGTCAGAGGGATACAGTAAACCTGAAGTGAAGCATCGGAATCTATAACTAGTGTCACAGGAGTGGTTCAAAACATAGACGGTAAGAAGGGTCACTCTTCCTGTACTTAAGTCGGCATTGTGCCTTTTGTATTTAATTAAGATGCAATATCTGTGTTTCATCGTCAATAAGAAGGTCAGAGGGATACAGTAAACCTGAAGTGAAGCATCGGAATCTATAACTAGTGTCACAGGAAAGGTTCAAAACATAGACAGTAAGAAGAGCCAGTCTTCTTGTACTTGAGTCGTCATTGCGCCTTTTGGATTTAGTTCCGATGCATTTTCTGTGTTTCATCGTCAACAAGAAAGTCAGAGTGATAACGTAAACCTGAGGTGAAGCATCGTAATCTATAACTAGTGTCACAGGTGTAGTTCAAAACATAGACAGTAAGGATTGTCAATCTTCTAGTACTTAATTCCGCATTGTGCCTTTTGTTTGTATTCCGATGCAATTTCTGTGTCTCATCGTCAATAAGAAGATCAGAGGGATACAGTAAACCTGAAGTGAAGCATCGGAATCTATAACTAGTGTCACAGGAATGGTTCAAGGCATAGACAGTAAGAAGAGTCAGTTTTCTTATACTTAAGTCGGTATTGCGCCTTTTGTGTTTAATTCCGATGCAATTTCTGTGTTTCATCGTCAATAAGAAGGTGAGAGGGATACAGTAAACCTGAAGTGAAGCATCGGAATCTATAACTAGTGTCACAGGAATGGTTCAAAACATAGACAGTATAAAGAGCCAGTCCTCTTGTACTTGAGTCGGCATTGTGCCTTTGGAAATTAATTCTGATGCAATTTCTGTGTTTCATCGTCAATAAGAAGGTCAGAGGGATGCAGTAAACCTGAAGTGAAGCATCGGAATCTATAACTAGTGTCACAGGAATGGTTCAACACAAAGACTGTAAGAAGAGTCAGTTTTCTTGTACTTAAGTCGGCATTGTGCATTTCTATTTAATTCCGATGCAATTTCTGTGTTTCGTCGTCAATAAGAAGATCCAAGGGATACAGTAAAAATGAAGTGAAGCATCGGAATCTAAAACCGGTCTCACGGGAAAGGTTCCAAACATGGACAGTAAGAAGAGCCAGTCCTCTTGTACTTGACTTGGTATTGTGCCTTTAGAATTTAATTCCGATGCAATTTCTGTGTTTCATCGTCAATAACAAGGTTAGAGGGATGCAGTAAACCTGAAGTGAAGCATCGGAATCTATAACTAGTGTCACAGGAATGGTTCAAAGCATAGAGAGTGAGAAGAGTCAGTCCTTTTGTCCATAAGTCGGCATTGTGCCTCTTGTATTTAATTCCAATGCAATTTCTGTGTTTCATCGTCCATACGTAGGTCAGAGGGATACAGTAAACCTGAAGTGAAGCATCGGAATCTATAACTAGTGTCACAGGAATGGTTGAAATTATAGACGGTAAGAAGAGTCAGTCTTCCTGTACTTAAGTCGGCATTGTGCCTTTTGTATTTAATTAAGATGCAATTTCTGTGTTTCATTGTCAATAAGAAGGTCAGAGGGATACAGTAAACCTGAAGTGAAGCATCGCAATCTATAACTAGTGTCACAGGAGTGGTTCAAAACATAGAGAGTAAGAAGAATCAGTTTTCTTGTACTTATGTCGGCATTGTGCCTTTTGTATTTAATTCCGATGCAATTTCTGTGTTTCATCTTCAATACGAAGGTCAGAGGGATACCGTAAACCCGGAGTGAAGCATCGGATTCTATAACTAATGTCACAGGAATGGTTCAAAACATAGACAGTAAGATGAGTCAGTTTTCTTGTACTTAAGTCGGCATTGTGCCTTTTGTATTTAATTCTGAAGCAATATCTGAGTTTCATCGACAGTACGAAGGTCAGAGGGATACAGTAAACCTGAAGTGAAGCATCGGAATCTATAACTAGTGTCACAGAATGGTTCAAAGCATAGACAGTAAGTAGAGTCAGTTTTCTAATAATTAAGTCGGCATTGTGCCTTTTGTTTGTATTCCGATGCAATTTCTGTGTCTCATCGTCATTAAGAAGGTCAGAGGGATACAGTAAACCTGAAATGAAGCATCGGAATCCATAACTAGTGGCACAGGAATGGTTCAAAGCATAGACAGTAAGAAGAGTCAGTTTTCTTATACTTAAGTCGGCATAGTGCCTTTTGTATTTAATTCCGATGCAATTTCTGTGTTTCATCATCAATACGAAGGTCAGAGTGATACAATATAGCTGAAGTGATGCATCGGAATCAATAACTAGTGTCACAGGAATGGTTCAAACAAATACTGTAAGAAGAGTCAGTTTTCTTGTACTTAAGTCGGCATTGTGCTTTTATATTTAATTTCGATGCAATTTCTGTGTTTCGTCGTCAATAAGAAGGTCCAAGGGATACAGTAAACCTTAAGTGAAGCATCGGAATCTATAACCGGTCTCACAGGAAAGGTTCAAAACATAGGCAGTAAGAAGAGCCAGTCCTCTTGTACTTGAGTCGGGATTGTGCCTTTTGTATTTAATTCCGATGCAATTTCTGTGTTTGATCGTCAATAAGAAGGTCAGAAGGATACAATAAACCTGAAGTGAAGCATCGGAATCTATAACTAGTGTCACAGGAATGGTTCAAAACATAGACGGTAAGAAGACTCAGTCTTCCTGTACTTAAGTCTGCATTGTGCGCTTTGTATTTAATTAAGATGCAATTTCTGTGTTTCATCGTCAACAAGAAGGTCAGAGGGATACAGTGACCCTGAAGTGATGCATCGGAATCTATAACTAGTGTCACAGGAATGGTTCAAACATAGACAGTAAGAAGAGTCAGTTTTCTTGTACTTAACACGGCGTTGTGCTTTTCTATTTAATTCCGATGCAATTTCTGTATTTCGTCGCCTATAAGAAGGTCCAAGGGAGACAGTAAACCTGAGGTCATGCATAGGAATCAAAAACTGGATTCACGGGATAGGTTCAAAACATAGACAGTAAGAAGAGCCAGTCTTCTTGTACTTGAGTCGGCATTGTGCCTTTTGTATTTAATTTCGATGCAATTTATGTGTTTCGTCGTCAATAAGAAGGTCAGAGGGAAACAGTAAACCTGCAGGGAAGCATCGGAATCTATAACTAGTGTCACAGGAATGGTTCAAAGCATAGACCGTAAGAAGAGTCAGTTTTCTTATACTTAAGTCGGCATTGTGCCTTTTGTATTTAATTCCGATGCCATTTCTGTGTTGCATCATCAAAAGAATGACAGAGGGATACAAAAAACCTGAAGTGATGCATCGGAATCTATAACTAGTGTCACAGGAATTGTTCAAAACATAGACAGTAAGAAGAGTCAGTTTTCTTGTACTTAAGTCGACATTGTGCCTTTTCTATTTAATTCCGATGCAGTTTCTGTCTTTCGTCGTCAATAAGATGGTCCAAGGGATGCAGCAATCCTGAACTAAAGCATCGGAATCTAAAACCGGCCTCACAGGAAAGGTTCAAAACATAGACAGTCAGAAGAGCCAGTCCTCTTGTACTTGAGTCGGCATTGTGCCTCTTGTATTTAATTCCAATGCAATTTCTGTGTTTGATCGTCAATAAGAAGGTCAGAGGGATGCAGTAAACTTGAAGTGTAGCATCGGAATCTATAACTAGTGTCGCAGGAATGGTTCAAAACATAGACGGTAAGAAGAGTCAGTCTTCCTGTACTTAAGTCGGCATTGTGCCTTTTTTATTTAATTAAGATGCAATTTCTGTGTTTCATCGTCAGTAAGAAGGTCAGAGGGATACAGTAAACCTGAAGTGAAGCATCGGAATCTATAACTAGTGTCACAGGAATGGTTCAAAACATAGACAGTAAGATGAGTCAGTCTTCTTGTACTTAAGTCAGCATTGTGACTCTTGTATATAAATCTGATGCAATTTCTGTGTTTCATCGTCAATATGAAGCTCAGAGTAATACAGTGAACCTGAAGTGAAGCATCGGAATCTATATCTAGTGTCACAGGAATGGTTCAAATCATAGACAGTAAGAAGAGCCAGTCTTCTTGTACTTGAGTCGGCATTGTGCCTTTTGTATTTAAATCCGATGCAATTTCTGTGTTTCATTGTCAATAAGAAGGTCAGAGGGATACAGTAAACCTGAAGTGAAGCATCGGAATCTATAACTAGTGTCACAGGAATGGTTCAAAACATAGACAGTAAGTAGAGTCAGTTTTCTTGTACTTAAGTCGGCATTGTGCCTTTTGTATTTAATTCTGATGCAGTTTCTGTGTTTCATCGACAATAAGAAGGTCAGAGGGATACAGTAAACCTGAAGTGAAGCATCGGAATCTGTAACTAGTGTCACAGGAATGGTTCAAAGCATAGACAGTAAGAAGAGTCAGTTTTCTTATAATTAAGTCAGCCTTGTGCCTTTTATATTTAATTCCGATGCAATTTCTGTGTTTCATCGTCAATAAGAAGGTCAGAGAGATACAGTAACCCTGAAGTGATGCATCGGAATCTGTAACTAGTGTTACAGGAATGGTTCAAAACATAGACAGTAAGAAGAGTCAGTTTTCTTGTACTTAAGTCGACATTGTGCCTTTTCTATTTAATTGCGATGCAGTTTCTGTGTTTCGTCGTCAATAAGAAGGTCAGAGGGACAGAGTAAACCTGAAGTGAAGCATCGGAATCTATAACTAGTGTCACAGTAATGGTTCAAAACATAGACAGTAGGAAGAGTCAGTCATCTAGTACTTGAGTCGGCATTGGTCCTTTTGAATTTAATTCCGATGCAATTTCTGTGCTTCATCGGCAATAAGAAGTTCCAAAGGATACAGTAAACCTGAAGTGAAGCATCGGAATCTATAACTAGTGTCACAGGAATGGTTCAAAACATAGACAGTAAGAAGAGTCAGTCTTTTTGTACTTAAGTCGGCATTGTGCCTTTTGTATTGAATTCCGATGCAATTTCTGTGTTTCATCATCAATACGAAGGACTGAGATATACAATATAGCTGAAGTGATGCATCCGAATCTATAACTAGTGTCACAGGAATGTTTCAAAACAAAGACTGTAAGAAGAGTCAGTTTTCTTGTACTTAAATCGGCATTGTGCTTTTCTATTTAATTCCGATGCATTTTCTGTGTTTCGTCGTAAATAAGAAGGTCCAAGCGATACAGTAAACCTGAAGTGAAGCATTAGAATCTATAACCGGTCTAACAGGAAAGGTTCAAAGCATAGGCAGTAAGAAGAGCCAGTCCTCTTGTACTTGAGTCGGCATTCTGCCTTTTGTATATAATTCCGATGCAATTTCTGTGTTTCATCTTCAATAAGAAGGTCAGAATGATACAGTAAACCTGAAGTGAAGCATCGGAATCTAAAACCGGTCTCACAGGAAAGGCTCAAAACATAGACAGTGAGAAGAGTCAGTCTTCTTCTACTTGAGTCGGCATTGTGCCTATTGTATTTAATTCCGGTGCAATTTCTGTGTTTCATCATAAATACGAAGGTCAGAGAGATACAATATAGCTGAAGTGATGCATCGGAATCTATAACTAGTGTCACAGGAATGAGTTCAAAACAAAGACTGTCAGAAGAGTCAGTTTTCTTGTACTTAAGTCGGCATTGTGCCCTTCTATTTAATTCCGATGCAATTTCTGTGTTTCGTCGTCAATAAGAAGGTCCAAGGGATACAGTAAACCTGAAGTGAAACATCGGAATCTACAACCGGTCTCACAGGAAAGGTTCAAAACATAGGCAGTAAGAAGAGCCAGTCCTCTTGTACTTGAGTCGGCAATGTGCCTTTTGTATTTAATTCCGATGCAATTTCTGTATTTGATCGTCAAAAAGAAGGTCAGAAGGATACAATAAACCTGAAGTGAAGCATCGGAATCTATAACTAGTGTCACACAAATGGTTTAAATCATAGACAATAAGAAGAGTCAGTTTACTTGTACTTAAGTCGGTATTGTGCCTTTTGTATTTAATTAAGATGCAATTTCTGTGTTTCATGGTCAATAAGAAGGTCAGAGGGATACAGTAACCCTGAAGTGATGCATCGGAATCTATAACTAGTGTCACAGGAATGGTTCAAAACATAGACAGTAAGAAGAGTCAGTTTTCTTGTACTTAACACGGCATTGTGCTTTTCCATTTAATTCCGATGCAATATCTGTGTTTCGTCGTCAATAAGAAGGTCAGAGGGAAACAGTAAACCTGCAGTGAAGCATCGGAATCTATAACTAGTGTCACAGGAATGGTTCAACACATAGACAGTAAGAAGAGCCAGTTTTCTTGTACTTGAGTCGGCATTGTGCTTTTGTATTTAATTCCGATGCAATTTCTGTGTTTCATCGTCAATAAGAAGGTCAGAGGGATACAGTAAACCTGAAGTGAAGCATCGGAATCTATAACTAGTGTCACAGGAATGGTTAAAAACATAGACAATAAGAAGAATCAGTAATGTTGAACATAAGTCGGCATTGTGCCTTTTGTATTTAACTCCGATGCAATTTCTGTGTTTCATCTTCAATAAGAAGGTCAGAGGGATACCGTAAACCTGAAGAGAAGCATCGGAATCTATAACTAGTGTCACAGGAATGGTTCATAACATAGACAGTAAGAAGAGTCAGTTTTCTTGTACTTAAGTCAGCATTGTGCCTCTTGTAAATAATTCCGATGCAATTTATGTGTTTCATCGTCAATATGAAGCTCAGAGTGATAAAGTAAACCTCAAGTGAAGCATCGGAATCTATATCTAGTGTCACAGGAATGGTTCAAATCATAGACAGTAAGAAGAGCCAGTCTTCTTGTACTTGAGTCGGCATTGTGCCTTTTGTATTTAAATCCGATGCAATTTCTGTGTTTCATCGTCTATAACAAGGTCAGAGGGATGCAGTAAACCTGAAGTGAAGCATCGGAATCTATAACTAGTGTCACAGGAATGGTTCAAAACATAGACATTAAGAAGAGTCAGTTTTCTTGTACTTAAGTCGGCATTGTGCCTTTTGTATTTAATTCTGATGCAGTTTCTGTGTTTCATCGACAATAAGAAGGTCAGAGGGATACAGTAAACCTGAAGTGAAGCATCGGAATCTGTAACTAGTGTCACAGGAATGGTTCAAAGCATAGACAGTAAGATGAGGCAGTTTTCTTATAATTAAGTCGGCCTTGTGCCTTTTGTATTTAATTCCGATGCAATTTCTGTGTTTCGTCGTCAATAAGAAGGTCAGGGGGATACAGTAAGCCTGTAGTGAAGCATCAGCATCTATAACTAGTGTCACAGGAATGGTTCAAAACATAGTCAGTAAGAAGAGTCATTTTATTTGTACTTAAGTTGGCATTGAGCGTTTTGTGTTACACTCCGATGCAATTTCTGTGTTTCATCGTCAATAAGAAGGTCAGAGGGATACAGTATTCCTGAAGTGAGACATCGGTACCTATAACTAGTGTCACAGGAATGGTTCAAAACATAGACAATAAGAAGAGTCAATTTTCTTGTACTTAAGTCGGCATGGTGCCTTTTGTATATAATTCCGATGCATTTTCTGTGTTTCATCGTCAAAAAGATGGTCAGAGGGATACAGTGAACTTGAAGTGAAGCATCGGAATCTGTAACTAGTGTCACAGGAATGGTTCAAAACATAGACAGTAAGAAGAGTCAATCTTCTTGTACTTAAGTCGGCATTGTGCCTTTTGTATTCAATTAAGATGCAATTTCTCTGTTTCATCGTCAATAAGAAGGTCTGAGGGTTACAGTAAACCTGAAGTGAAGCATCGGAATCTATAACTAGTGTCACACAAATGGTTCAAATCATAGACAATAAGAAGAGTCAGTTTACTTGTACTTAAGTCGGTATTGTGCCTTTTGTATTTAATTCCGATGCAATTTCTGTGTTTCATCGTCAATAAAAAGGTCAGAGGGATACAGCAAACCTGAAGTGAAGCATCGGAATCTATAACTAGTGTCACAGGAATGCTTCAAAGCATAGACAGTAAGAAGAGTCAGTTTTATTATAATTAAGTCGGCATTGTGCCTTTTGTATTTAATTCCGATGCAATTTCTGTGTTTCATCGTCAATAAGACGGTCAGAGTGATACAGCAAACCTGAAGTGAAGCATCGGAATCTATAACTAGTGTCACAGGAATGGTTCAAAACATAGACAGTAAGAGGAGTCAGTTTTCTTGTATTTAAGTCGGCATTGTGCCTTTTCTATATAATTCCGATGCAATTTCTGTGTTTCGTCGTCAATATGAAATTCCAAGGGATACAGTAAACCAGAAGTCAAACATCGGAATCTAAAACTGGTCTCACAGGAAAGGTTCAAAACATAGACAGTAAGAAGAGCCAGTCTTCTTGTACTTGAGTGTGGATTGTGCCTTTTATATTTAATTCCGATGCAATTTCTGTGTTTGATCGTCAATAAGAAGCTCAGAGGGATACAGCAAAACTGAAGTGACGCATCGGAATGTATAACTAGTGTCACAGGAATGGTTCGAAACATAGACAGTAAGAAGTGTCAGTTTTCTTGTACTTAAGTCGGCATTGTGCCATCTGTATTTAATTCCGATGCAATTTCTGTGTTTCATCGTCAAAAAGAAGGTCAGAGGGATACAGTAAACCTGAAGTGAAGCATCGGAATCTATAACTAGTGTCACAGGAATGGTTAAAACATAGACAGTAAGAAGAGTCAGTTTTCTTGTACTTAAGTCGGCATTGTGCCTTTTGTATTTAATTCCGATACAATTACTGTGTGTCATCGTCAATACGTAGATGGGAGGGATACAGTAAATCTGAAGTGAAGCATCGGAATCTATAACTAGTGTCACAGGAATGGTTCAAAACATAGACAGTAAGAAGAGTCAGTTTACTTGTACTCAAGTCGGCATTGTGCCTTTTGTATTTAATTCCGATGCAATTTCGGTGTTTCTTCATCAACAAGAAGGTCAGAGGGTTACAATGAACCTGAAGTGAAGCATCGGAATCTATAACTAGTGTCACAGGAATGGTTCAAAACATAGACAGTAAGAAGAGTCAGATTTCTTGTACTTAAGTCGGCATTGTGCCTTTTGTATTTCATGATAATGAAATTTCTGTGTATCATCGTCAATAAGAAGGTCAGAGGGATACAGTAAACCTGAAGTGAAGCATCGGAATCTATAACTGGTGTCACAGGAATGGTTCAAAACATAGACAGTAAGAAGAGTCAGTTGTCTTTTACTTAAGTCCTCATTGTGCCTTTTGTATTTAATTCCGATGCAATTTCTGTGTTTCATCGTCAATTTGAAGGTCAGAGGGATACAGTAAACCTGAAGTGAAGCATCGTAATCTATAACTAGTGTTACAGGAATGGTTCAAAACATTGACAGTAAGTAGAGTCAGTTTACTTGTACTTAATTCGGCATTGTGTCTTTTGTATTTAATTCCGATGCAATTTCTGTGTTTCATCGTCAACAAGAAGGTCAGAGGGATACAGTAAGCCTGTAGTGAAGCATCGGAATCTATAACTAGTGTGACAGGAATGGTTCAAAACATAGACAGTAAGAAGAGTCAGTATACTTGTACTTAAGTTGGCATTGTGCGTTTTGTGTTCATTCCGATGCAATATCTGTGTTTCATCGTCAATAAGAAGGTCAGAGGGATACAGTATTCCTGAAGTGAGGCATCGGAATCTATAACTAGTGGCACAGGAATGGTTCAAAACATAGACAATAAGAAGAGTCAATTTTCTTGTACTTAAGTCGGCATTATGCCTTTTGTATATAATTCCGATGCAATTTCTGTGTTTCATCGTCAATAAGAAGGTCAGAGGGATACAGGGAACCTGAAGTGAAGCATCGGAATCTGTAACTAATGTCACAGGAATGATTCAAAACATAGACAGTAAGAAGAGTCAGTCTTCTTGTACTTTAGTCAGCATTGTGCCTTTTGTATTCAATTCCTATGCAATTTCTCTGTTTCATCGTCAATAAGAAGCTCAGAGGGATACAGAAAAACTGAAGTGAAGCATCGGAATCTATAACTAGTGTCACAGGAATGGTTCAAAGCATAGACAGTAAGAAGAGTCAGTTTTCTTATAATTAAGTCGGCATTGTGCCTTTTGTATATAATTCCGATGCAATTTCTGTGTTTCATCGCCAATAAGACGGTCAGAGTGATACAGCAAACCTGTAGTGAAGCATCGGCATCTATAACTAGTGTCACAGGAATGGTTCAAAACAAAGACTGTAAGAAGAGTCAGTTTTCTTGTACTTAAATCGGCATTGTGCATTTCTATTTAATTCCGATGCATTTTCTGTGTTTCGTCGTAAATAAGAAGGTCCAAGCGATACAGTAAACCTGAAGTGAAGCATTAGAATCAATAACCGGTCTCACAGGAAAGGTTCAAAACATAGGCAGTAAGAAGAGCCAGTGCTCTTGTACTTGAGTCGGCATTCTGCCTTTTGTATATAATTCCGATGCAATTTCTGTGTTTCATCTTCAATAAGAAGGTCAGAGGGATACAGTAAACCTGGAGTGAAGCATCGGAATGTAAAACCGGTCTCACAGGAAAGGCTCAAACATAGACAGTAAGAAGAGTCAGTCTTCTTCTACTTGAGTCGGCATTGTGCCTTTTGGATTTAATTCCGATGCAATTTCTGTGTTTCATCGTCAATAAGAAGGTCAGAGTGATACAGTAAACCTGAAGTGAAGCATCGTAATCTATAACTAGTGTCACAGGAGTAGTTCAAAACGTAGATAGTAAGGAGAGTCAGTTTTGTAGTACTTATGTCGGCATTGTGCTTTTGTTGGTATTCCGATGCAATATCTGGGGTTCATCGTAGTTAAGAAGGTCAGAAGGATACTGTAAACCTGAAGTGAAGCATCGGAATCTATAACTAATGTCACAGGAATGGTTCAAGGCATAGACAGTAAGAAGAGTCAGTTTTCTTATACTTAAGTCGGCATTGTGCCTATTGTATTTAATTCCGGTGCAATTTCTGTGTTTCATCATAAATACGAAGGTCAGAGAGATACAATATAGATGAAGTGATGCATCGGAATCTATAACTAGTGTCACAGGAATGGTTCAAAACAAAGACTGTCAGAAGAGTCAGTTTTCTTGTACTTAAGTCGGCATTGTGCTCTTCTGTTTAATTCCGATGCAATTTCTGTGTTTCGTCGTCAATAAGAAGGTCCAAGGGATACAGTAAACCTGAAGTGAAGCATCGGAATCTACAACCGGTCTCACAGGAAAGGTTCAAAACATAGGCAGTAAGTAGAGCCAGTCCTCTTGTACTTGAGTCGGCATCGTGCCTTTTGTATTTAATTCCGATGCAATTTCTGTGTTTGATCGTCAAAAAGAAGGTCAGAAGGATACAATAAACCTGAAGTGAAGCATCGGAATCTATAACTAGTGTCACAGGAATGTTTCAAAACATAGACGGTAAGAAGAATCAGTCTTCCTGTACTTAAGTCTGCATTGTGGCCTTTGTATTTAATTAAGATGCAATTTCTGTGTTTCATGGTCAATAAGAAGGTCAGAGGGATACAGTAACCCTGAAGTGATGCATCGGAATCTATAACTAGTGTCACAGGAATGGTTCAAAACATAGACAGTAAGAAGAGTCAGTTTTCTTGTACTTACCACGGCATTGTGCTTTTCCATTTAATTCCGATGCAATTTCTGTGTTTCGTCGTCAATAAGAAGGTCAGAGGGAAACAGTAAACCTGCAGTGAAGCATCGGAATCTATAACTAGTGTCACAGGAATGGTTCAAAACATAGACAGTAAGAAGAGCCAGTTTTCTTGTACTTGAGTCGGCATTGTGCCTTTTGTATTTAATTCCGATGCAATTTCTGTGTTTTATCGTCAATAAGAAGGTCAGAGGGATACAGTAAACCTGAAGTGAAGCATCGGAATCTATAACTAGTGTCACAGGAATGGTTAAAAACATAGACAATAAGAAGAATCAGTCATCTTGAACTTAAGTCGGCATTGTGCCTTTTGTATTTAACTCCGATGCAATTTCCGTGTTTCATCTTCAATAAGAAGGTCAGAGGGAAACCGTAAACCTGAAGAGAAGCATCGGAATCTATAACTAGTGTCACAGGAATGGTTCATAACATAGACAGTAAGAAGAGTCAGTTTTCTTGTACTTAAGTCGGCATTGTGCCTTTTGTATTTAATTCTGATGCAATTTCTGTGTTTCATTGTCAATAAGAAGGTCAGAGGGATACAGTAAACCTGAAGTGAAGCATCGGAATCTATAACTAGTGTCACAGGAATGGTTCAAAACATAGACATTGAGAAGAGTCAGTTTTCTTGTACTTAAGTCGGCATTGTGCCTTTTGTATTTAATTCTGATGCAGTTTCTGTGTTTCATCGACAATAAGAAGGTCAGAGGGATACAGTAAACCTGAAGTGAAGCATCGGAATCTGTAACTAGTGTCACAGGAATGGTTCAAAGCATAGACAGTAAGAAGAGGCAGTTTTCTTATAATTAAGTCGGCCTTGTGCCTTTTGTATTTAATTCCGATGCAATTTCTGTGTTTCGTCGTCAATAAGAAGGTCAGGGGGATACAGTAAGCCTGTAGTGAAGCATCAGCATCTATAACTAGTGTCGCAGGAATGGTTCAAAACATAGTCAGTAAGAAGAGTCATTTTATTTGTACTTAAGTTGGCATTGAGCGTTTTGTGTTACACTCCGATGCAATTTCTGTGTTTCATCGTCAATAAGAAGGTCAGAGGGATACAGTATTCCTGAAGTGAGACATCGGTACCTATAACTAGTGTCACAGGAATGGTTCAAAACATAGACAATAAGAAGAGTCAATTTTCTTGTACTTAAGTCGGCATGGTGCCTTTTGTATATAATTCCGATGCATTTTCTGTGTTTCATCGTCAAAAAGAAGGTCAGAGGGATACAGTGAACTTGAAGTGAAGCATCGGAATCTGTAACTAGTGTCACAGGAATGGTTCAAAACATAGACAGTAAGAAGAGTCAATCTTCTTGTACTTAAGTCGGCATTGTGCCTTTTGTATTCAATTAAGATGGAATTTCTCTGTTTCATCGTCAATAAGAAGGTCTGAGGGTTACAGTAAACCTGAAGTGAAGCATCGGAATCTATAACTAGTGTCACACAAATGGTTCAAATCATAGACAATAAGAAGAGTCAGTTTACTTGTACTTAAGTCGGTATTGTGCCTTTTGTGTTTAATTCCGATGCAATTTCTGTGTTTCATCGTCAATAAAAGGGTCAGAGGGATACAGCAAACCTGAAGTGAAGCATCGGAATCTATAACTAGTGTCACAGGAATGCTTCAAAGCATAAACAGTAAGAAGAGTCAGTTTTATTATAATTAAGTCGGCATTGTGCCTTTTGTATTTAATTCCGATGCAATTTCTGTGTTTCATCGTCAATAAGACGGTCAGAGGGATACAGCAAACCTGAAGTGAAGCATCGGAAACTATAACTAGTGTCACAGGAATGGTTCAAAACATAGACAGGAAGAAGTGTCAGTTTTCTTGTACTTAAGTCGGCATTGTGCCATCTGTTTTTAATTCCGATGCAATTTCTGTGTTTCATCGTCAAAAAGAAGGTCAGAGGGATACAGTAAACCTGAAGTGAAGCATCGGAATCTATAACTAGTGTCACAGGAATGGTTAAAACATAGACAGTAAGAAGAGTCAGTTTTCTTGTACTTAAGTCGGCATTGTGCCTTTTGTATTTAATTCCGATACAATTACTGTGTGTCATCGTCAATACGTAGATGGGTGGGATACAGTAAATCTGAAGTGAAACATCAGAATCTATAACTAGTGTCACAGGAATGGTTCAAAACTTAGACAGTAAGAAGAGTCAGTTTACTTGTACTCAAGTCGGCATTGTGCCTTTTGTATTTAATTCCGATGCAATTTCTGTGTTTCGTCATCAACAAGAAGGTCAGAGGTTTACAATTAACCTGAAGTGAAGCATCGGAATCTATAACTAGTGTCACAGGAATGGTTCAAAACATAGACAGTAAGAAGAGTTAGATTTCTTGTACTTAAGTCGGCATTGTGCCTTTTGTATTTAATTCCGATGCAATTTCTGTGTTTCATCGTCAATTTGAAGGTCAGAGGGATACAGTAAACCTGAAGTGAAGCATCGTAATCTATAACTAGTGTTACAGGAATGGTTCAAAACATTGACAGTAAGTAGAGTCAGTTTACTTGTACTTAATTCGGCATTGTGTCTTTTGTATTTAATTCCGATGCAATTTCTGTGTTTCATCGTCAACAAGAAGGTCAGAGGGATACAGTAAGCCTGTAGTGAAGCATCGGAATCTATAACTAGTGTCACAGGAATGGTTCAAAACATAGACAGTAATAAGAGTCAGTATACTTGTACTTAAGTTGGCATTGTGCGTTTTGTGTTCATTCCGATGCAGTATCTGTGTTTCATCGTCAATAAGAAGGTCAGAGGGATACAGTATTCCTGAAGTGAGGCATCGGAATCTATAACTAGTGGCACAGGAATGGTTCAAAACATAGACAGTAAGAAGAGTCAGTTTTCTTATAATTAAGTCTTCATTGTGCCTTTTGTATATAATTCCGATGCAATTTCTGTGTTTCATCGTCAATAAGACGGTCAGAGTGATACAGCAAACCTGTAGTGAAGCATCGGCATCTATAACCAGTGTCACAGGAATGGTTCAAAACATAGACAGTAAGAAGAGCCAGTCTTCTTGTACTTGAGTCGGCATTGTGCCTTTTGTATTTAATTCCGATGCAATTTCTGTGTTTCATCGTCAATAAGAAGCTCAGAGGAATACAGTAAAACTGAAGTGAAGCATCGGAATGTATAACTTGTGTCACAGGAATGGTTCAAAGCATAGACAGTAAGAAGAGTCAGTTATCTTTTTCTTAAGTCGGCATTGTGCCTTTTGTATTTAATTCCGATGCAATTTCTGTGTTTCGTCGTCAATAAGAAGGTCAGAGGGATACAGTAAGCCTGTAGTGTAGCATCGGCATCTATAACTAGTGTCACAGGAATGGTTCAAAACATAGTCAGTAAGAAGAGTCAGTTTATTTGTACTTAAGTTGGCATTGAGCGTTTCGTTTTTCACTCCGATGCAATTTCTGTGTTTCATCGTCAATAAGAAGGTCAGAGGGATACGGTATTCCTGAAGTGAGACATCGGTATCTATACCTAGTGTCACAGGAATGGTTCAAAACGTAGACAACAAGAAGAGTCAATTTTCTTGTACTTAAGTCGGCATGGTGCCTTATGTATATAATTGCGATGCATTTTCTGTGTTTCATCGTCAAAAAGAAGGTCAGAGGGATACAGTGAACTTGAAGTGAAGCATCGGAATCTGTAACTATTGTCACAGGAATGGTTCAAAAAATAGACAGTAAGAAGAGTCAGTCTTCTTGTACTTAAGTCGGCATTGTGCCTTTTGTATTCAATTCCGATGCAATTTCTCTGTTTCATCGTCAATAAGAAGGTCTGAGGGTTACAGTAAACCTGAAGTGAAGCATCGGAATCTATAACTAGTGTCACACAAATGGTTCAAATCATAGACAGTAAGAAGAGTCAGTTTACTTGTACTTAAGTCGGCATTGTGCCTTTTGTATTTAATTCCGATGCAATTTCTGTGTTTCATCGTCAATAAAAAGGTCAGAGGGATACAGCAAACCTGAAGTGAAGCATCGGAATCTATAACTAGTGTCACAGGAATGGTTCAAAGCATAGACAGTAAGAAGCGTCAGTTTTATTATAATTAAGTCGGCATTGTGCCTTTTGTATTTAATTCCGATGCAATTTCTGTGTTTCATCGTCAATAAGACGGTCAGAGTGATACAGCATACCTGAAGTGAAGCATCGGAGTCTATAACTAGTGTCACAGGAATGGTTCAAAACACAGACAGTAAGAGGAGTCAGTTTTCTAGTATTTAAGTCGGCATTTGGCCTTTTCTATATAATTCCGATGCAATTTCTGTGTTTCGTCGTCAATAAGAAGGGCCAAGGGATACAGTAAACCTGAAGTGAAGCATCGGAATCTAAAACCGGTCTCACAGGAAAGGTTCAAAACGTAGACAGTAAGAAGAGCTAGTCTTCTTGTAGTTGAGTCGCCATTGTGACTTTTGTATTTAATTCCGATGCAATTTCTGTGTTTCATCGTCAAAAAGAAGGTCAGAGGGATACAGGAAACCTGAAGTCAAGCATCGGAATCTATAACTAGTGTCACAGGAATGGATCATATAATAGACATTATGAAGAATCAGTTTTCTTGACCTTAAGTCGGCATTGTGCCTTTTCTATTTAATTACGATGCAATTTCTGTGTTTCGTCGTCAATATGAAATTCCAAGGGATACAGTAAACCAAAAGTCAAGCATCGGAATCTAAAACTGGTCTCACAGGAAAGGTTCAAAACATAGACAGTAAGAAGAGCCAGTCTTATTGTACTTGAGTGTGCATTGTGCCTTTTATATTTAATTCCGATGCAATTTCTGTGTTTGATCGTCAATAAGAAGCTCAGAGGGATACAGCAAAACTGAAGTGACGTATCGGAATGTATAACTAGTGTCCTAGGAATGGTTCAAAGCATAGACAGTGAGAAGAGTCAGTTTTGTTGTACTTACGTCTGCATTGTGCCTTTTGTACTTAATTCCGATGCAATTTCTGAGTTTCATCGTCAATAAGAAGGTCAGAGGGATGCAGTAAACCTGAAGTGATGCATCGGAATCAATAACTAGTGTCACAGGAATGGTTCAAAACATAGACAGTAAGAAGAGTCAGTTTACTTGTACTTTAGTCGGCATTGTGCCATTTTGTATTTAATTCCGATGCAATTTCTGTAATTCATTTTCAATAAGAAGGTCAGAGGGATACAGTAAACTTGAAGTGAAGCATCGTAATTTATACCTAGTGTCACAGGAATTGTTCAAAGCATAGACAGAAAGAAGAGTCAGTTTTTTTATAATTAAGTCGGCATTGTGCCTTTTGTAATTAATTCCGATGCAATGTCTGTGTTTCATCGTCAATAAGAAGGTCAGAGGGATACAGTAAACCTGAAGTGAAGCATCGGAATCTATAACTAGTGTCACAGGAATGGTCCAAACCATAGACAGTAAGATGAGTCCGTTTTCTAATAATTAAGTCGGCATTGTGCCTTTTGTATTTAATTCCGATGCAATTTCTGTGTTTCATCGTCAATAAGACGGTCAGAGTGATACAGCAAACCTGAAGTGAAGCATCGGAATCTATAACTAGTGTCACAGGAATGGTTCAAAACATAGACAGTAAGAGGAGTCAGTTTTCTTGTATTTAGGTCTGCATTGTGCCTTTTCTATATAATTCAGATGCAATTTCTGTGTTTTGTCGTCAATAAGAAGGGCGAAGGGATACAGTAAACCTGAAGTGAAGCATCGGAATCTAAAACCGGTCTCACAGGAAAGGTTCAAAACATAGACAGTAGGAAGAGCCAGTCTTCTTGTACTTGAGTTGGCATTGTGAATTTTGTATTTAATTCCGATGCAATTTCTGTGTATCATCGTCAATAAGAAGCTCAGAGGAATACAGTAAAACTGAAGTGAAGCATCGGAATGTATAACTAGTGTCACAGCAATGGTTCAAAATACAGACCGTAAGAAGAATCAGTCTTCTTTTACTTAAGTCGGCATTGTGCCTTTTGTAATTAATTCCGATGCAATTTCTGTGTTTCGTCGTCAATAAGACGGTCAGAGTGATACAGCAAACCTGAAGTGAAGCATCGGAATCTATAACTAGTGTCACAGGAATGGTTCAAAACATAGACAGTAAGAGGAGTTAGTTTTTGGAATTTAAGTCGGCATTGTGCTTTTTCTATATAATTCCGATGCAATTTTTGTGTTTCGTCGTCAATAAGAAGGGCCAAGGGATACAGTAAACCTGAAGTGAAGCATCGGAATCTAAAACCGGTCTCACAGGAGAGGTTCAAAACATAGACAGTAAGAAGAGCTAGTCTTCTTGTAGTTGAGTCGGCATTGTGACTTTTGTATTTCGTTCCGATGCAATTTCTGTGTCTCATCGTCAATAAGATGGTCAGGGAGATACGGGAAACCTGAAGTGAAGCATCGGAATCTATAACTAGTGTCACAGGAATGGTTCACAACATAGCCATTAAGAGGAATATGTTTTCTTGGCCTTAAGTCGGCATTGTGCCTTTTCTATTTAATTCCGATGCAATTTCTGTGTTTCGTCGTCAATATGAAAATCCAAGGGATACAGTAATCCAGAAGTCAAGCATCGGAATCTAAAACTGGTCTCACAGGAAAGGTTCAAATCATAGACAGTAAGAAGAGCCAGTCTTCTTGTACTTGAGTGTGCATTGTGCCTTTTACATTTAATTCCGATGCAATTTCTATGTTTGATCGTCAATAAGAAGCTCAGAGGGATACAGTAAAACTGAAGTGAAGGATCGGAATGTATAACTAGTGTCCTAGGAATGGTTCAAAGCATAGACCGTAAGAAGAGTCAGTTTTCTTGCACTTATGTCGGCATTGTGCCTTTTGAATTTAATTCCGATGCAATTTCTGAGTTTCATCGTCAATAAGAAGGTCAGAGAGATACAGTAAACCTGAAGTGATGCATCGGAATCAATAACTAGCGTCACAGGAATGGTTCAAATCATAGACAGTAAGAAGAGTCAGTTTACTTGTACTTAAGTCGGCATTGTGCCATTTTGTATTTAATTCCGATGCAATTTCTGTGTTTCATTTTCATAAGAAGGTGAGAAGGATACAGTAAACCTGAAGTGAAGCATCGTAATCTATACCTAGTGTCACAGGAATAGTTCAAAACATAGACAGAAAGAAGAGTCAGTTTTTTTATAATTAAGTCGGCATTGTGCCTTTTGTATTTAATTCCGATGCAATTTCTGTGTTTCATCGTCAATAAGAAGGTCAGAGGGATACAGTTACCCTGAAGTCATGCATCGGAATCTATAACTAGTGTCACAGGAATGGTTCAAATCATAGACAGTAAGAAGAGTCGGTTTTCTTGTACTTAACCTGTCATTTTGCCTTTTCTATTTAATTCCGATGCAATTTCTGTGTTTCGTCGTCAATAAGAAGGTGCAAGGGATACAGTAAACCTGAAGTGAAGCATCGGAATCTAAAACCGGTCTTACAGGAAAGGTTCGAAGCATAGACAGTAAGAAAAGCCAGTCTTCTTGTACTTGAGTCGGCATTGTGCCTTTGGTATATTATTCCTTTGCAATTTCTGTGTTTCATCGACAATAAGACGGGCAGAGGGATACAGCAAACCTGAAGTGAAGCATCGGAATCTATAACTAGTTCACAGGAATGGTTCAAAACATAGACAGTAAGAAGAGTCAGTTTCCTTGTACTCAAGTAGGCATTGTGCCTTTTCTATTTAATTCCGATGAACTTTCTGTGTTTCGTCGTCAATAAAAAGGGTCAAGGGAGACAGTAAACCTGAAGTGAAGCATCGGAATCTAAAACCTGTCTCACAGGAAATGTTCAAAACATAGACAGTAAGAAGAGCCAGTATTCTTGTACTTAAGTCGTCATTGTGCCATTTGTTTGTATTCCGATGCAATTTCTTTGTTTCATCGTCAATAAGAAGGTCAGAGGGATACAGTGAACCTGAAGTGAAGCATCGGAATCTATAACTAGTGTCACAGGAATGGTTCAAAACATAGACAGTAAGAAGAGTCAGTCTCCTTGTACTTAAGTCGGCATTGTACCTTTTGTATTCTATTCCGATGCAATTTCTCTGTTTCATCGTCAATAAGAAGGTCAGAGGGATACAGTAAGCCTGTAGTGAAGCATCAGCATCTATAACTAGTTTCACAGGAATGGTTCAGAACATAGTCAGTAAGAAGAGTCAGTTTACTTGTACTTAAGTTGGCATTGTGCGTTATGTGTTTCACTCCGATGCCATTTCTGTGTTCCATCGTCTATAAGAAGGTCAGAGGGATACAGTATTCCTGAAGTGAGACATCGGTATCTATAACTAGTGTCACAGGAATGGTTCAAAACATAGACAATAAGAAGAGTCAATTTTCTTGTACTGAAGTCGGCATTGTGCCTTTTGTATACAATTCCGATGCAATTTCTGTGTTTCATCGTCAAAAAGAAGGTCAGAGGGATACAGTGAACCTTAAGTGTAGCATCGGAATCTATAACTAGTGTCACAGGAATGGTTCAAAACATAGACAGTAAGAAGAGTCAGTCTTATTGTACTTAAGTCGGCATTGTTCCTTTTGTATTCAATTCCGATGCAGTTTCTCTGTTTCATCGTCAATAACAAGCTCAGAGGGTTACAGTAAACCTGAAGTGAAGCATCGAAATTTATAACTAGTGTCACACAAATGGTTCAAAGCATAGATAGTAAGAAGAGTCAGTTTTCTTATAATTCAGTCGGCATTGTGCCTTTTGCATTTAATTCCGATGCAATTTCTGTCTTTCGTCGTCAATAAGACGGTCAGAGTGATACAGCAAACCTGAAGTGAAGCAACGGAATCTATAACTAGTGTCACAGGAATGGTTCAAAGCATAGACAGTAAGAAGAGTCAGTTTTCTTATAATTCAGTCGGCATTGTGCCTTTTGTATTTAATTCCGATGCAATTTCTGTGTTTCGTCGTCAATAAGGCGGTCAGAGTGATACAGCAAACCTGAAGTGAAGCAACGGAATCTATAACTAGTGTCACAGGAATGGTTCAAAACATAGACAGTAAGAGGAGTCAGTTTTCTTGAATTTAAGTCGGCATTGTGCTTTTTCTATATAATTCCGATGCAATTTTTGTGTTTCGTCGTCAATAAGAAGGGCCAAGGGATACAGTAAACCTGAAGTGAAGCATCGGAATCTAAAACCGGTCTCACAGGAAAGGTTCAAAACATAGACAGTAAGAAGAGCTAGTCTTCTTGTAGTTGAGTCGGCATTGTGACTTTTGTATTTCATTCCGATGCAATTTCTGTGTTTCATCGTCAATAAGAAGGTCAGAAAGATACAGCAAACCTGAAGTGAAGCACCGGAATCTACAACTAGTGTCACAGGAATGGTTCAAACCATAGCCATTAAGAAGAATCTGTTTTCTTGACCTTAAGTCGGCATTTTGCCTTTTCTATTTAAATCCGATGCAATTTCCGTGTTTCGTCGTCAATATGAAAATCCAAGGGATACAGTAAACCAGAAGTCAAGCATCGGAATCTAAAACTGGTCTCACAGGAAAGGTTTAAAACATAGACAGTAAGAAGAGCCAGTCTTCTTGTACTTGAGTGTGCATTGTGCCTTTTATATTTAATTCCGATCCAATTTCTGTGTTTGATCGTCAATAAGAAGCTCAGAGGGATACAGCAAAACTGAAGTGACGTATCGGAATGTATAACTAGTGTCCTAGGAATGGTTCAAAGCATAGACAGTGAGAAGAGTCAGTTTTGTTGTACTTACGTCGGCATTGTGCCTTTTGTACTTAATTCCGATGCAATTTCTGAGTTTTATCGTCAATAAGAAGGTCAGAGGGATGCAGTAAACCTGAAGTGATGCATCGGAATCAATAACTAGTGTCACAGGAATGGTTCAAAACATAGACAGTAAGAAGAGTCAGTTTACTTGTACTTTAGTCGGCATTTTGCCATTTTGTATTTAATTCCGATGCAATTTCTGTAATTCATTTTCAATAAGAAGGTCAGAGGGATACAGTAAACTTGAAGTGAAGCATCGTAATTTACCTAGTGTCACAGGAATTGTTCAAAGCGTAGACAGAAAGAAGAGTCAGTTTTTTTATAATTAAGTCGGCATTGTGCCTTTTGTAATTAATTCCGATGCAATGTCAGTGTTTAATCGTCAATAAGAAGGTCAGAGGGATACAGTAAACCTGAAGTGAAGCATCGGAATCTAAACTAGCGTCACAGGAATGGTTCAAACCATAGACAGTAAGATGAGTCCGTTTTCTAATAATTAAGTCGGCATTGTGCCTTTTGTATTTAATTCCGATGCAATTTCTGTGTTTCATCGTCAATAAGACGGTCAGAGTGATACAGCAAACCTGAAGTGAAGCATCGGAATCTATAACTAGTGTCACAGGAATGGTTCAAAACATAGACAGTAAGAGGAGTCAGTTTTCTTGTATTTTAGTCTGCATTGTGCCTTTTCTGTATAATTCAGATGCAATTTCTGTGTTTTGTCGTCAATAAGAAGGGCGAAGGGATACAGTAAACCTGAAGTGAAGCATCGGAATCTAAAACCGGACTCACAGGAAAGGTTCAAAACATAGACAGTAAGAAGAGCCAGTCTTCATGTACTTGAGTTGGCATTGTGAATTTTGTATTTAATTCCGATGCAATTTCTGTGTTTCATTGTCAATAAGAAGCTCAGAGGAATACAGTAAAACTAAAGTGAAGCATCGGAATGTATAACTAGTGTCACAGCAATGGTTCAAAGCACAGACCGTAAGAAGAATCAGTCTTCTTTTACTTAAGTCGGCATTGTTCCTTCTGTAATTAATTCCGATGCAATGTCTGTGTTTCGTCGTCAATAAGAAGGTCAGAGGGATACAGTAAGCCTGTAGTGAAGCATCGGCATCTATAACTAGTGTCACAGGAATGGTTCAAAACATAGTCAGTAAGAAGAGTCAGTTTACTTGTACTTAAGTTGGCATTGTGCGTTATGTGTTTCACTCCGATGCAATTTCTGTGTTTCATCGTCAATAAGAAGGTCAGAGGGATACAGTATTCCTGAAGTGAGACATCGGTATCTATAACTAGTGTCACAGGAATGGTTCAAAACATAGACAATAAGAAGAGTCAATTTTCTTGTACTTAAGTCGGCATTGTGCCTTTTGTATATAATTCCGATGCAATTTCTGTGTTTCATCGTCAAAAAGAAGGTCAGAGGGATACAGTGAACCTGAAGTGAAGCATCGGAATCTATAACTAGTGTCACAGGAATGGTTCACAACATAGACAGTAAGAAGAATCAGTCTTCTTGTACTTAAGTCGGCATTGTTCCTTTTGTATTTAATTCCGATGCAATTTCTGTGTTTCATCGTCAATAAGAAGGTCAGAGGGATACAGTAAACCTGAAGTGAAGCATCGGAATCTATAACTAGTGTCACAGGAATGGTTCAAAGCATAGACAGTAAGAAGAGTCAATTTTCTTATAATTAAGTCGGCATTGTGCCTTTTGTATTTAATTCCGATGCAATTTCTGTGTTTCGTCGTCAATAAGACGGTCAGAGTGATACAGCAAACTTGAAGTGAAGCATGGGAATCTATAACTAGTGTCACAGGAATGGTTCAAAACATAGACAGTAAGAGGAGTTAGTTTTTTGAATTTAAGTCGGCATTGTGCATTTTCTATATAATTCCGATGCAATTTTTGTGTTTCGTCGTCAATAAGAAGGGCCAAGGGATACAGTATACCTGAAGTGAAGCATCGGAATCTAAAACCGGTCTCACAGGAAAGGTTCAAAACATAGACAGTAAGAAGAGCTAGTCTTCTAGTAGTTGAGTCGGCATTGTGACTTTTGTATTTCGTTCCGATGCAATTTCTGTGTCTCATCGTCAATAAGATGGTCAGAGAGATACAGGAAACCTGAAGTGAAGCATCGGAATCTATAACTAGTGTCACAGGAATGGTTCACAACATAGCCATTAAGAGGAATATGTTTTCTTGACCTTAAGTCGGCATTGTGCCTTTTCTATTTAATTCCGATGCAATTTCTGTGTTTCGGCTTCAATATGAAAATCCAAGGTATACAGTAATCCAGAAGTCAAGCATCGGAATCTAAAACTGGTCTCACAGGAAAGGTTCAAAACATAGACAGTAAGAAGAGCCAGTCTTCTTGTACTTGAGTGTGCATTGTGCCTTTTACATTTAATTCCGATGCAATTTCTATGTTTGATCGTCAATAAGAAGCTCAGAGGGATACAGTAAAACTGAAGTGAAGCATCGGAATGTATAACTAGTGTCCTAGGAATGGTTCAAAGCATAGACCGTAAGAGGAGTCAGTTTTCTTGCACTTATGTCGGCATTGTGCCTTTTGAATTTAATTCCGATGCAATTTCTGAGTTTCATCGTCAATAAGAAGGTCAGAGGGATACAGTAAACCTGAAGTGATGCATCGGAATCAATAACTAGTGTCACAGGAATGGTTCAAATCATAGACAGTAAGAAGAGTCAGTTTACTTGTACTTAAGTCGGCATTGTGCCATTTTGTAATTAATTCCGATGCAATTTCTGTGTTTCATTTTCAATAAGAAGGTCAGAGGGATACAGTAAACCTGA